>NC_084463.1:47969648-48273020 GCF_027409185.1 Cynocephalus volans | reverse complement strand
TGTTGAAGGGATACCTGTACTTACATGTTTATTGCAGCAGTATTTACAATAGTCAAGAGTTGGAACCAGCCTAAATGCCCATCTTCAGATGAGTGGATAAGGAAACTGTGGTATATCTATGCAATGGAATACTGCTCTGCTATAAAAAAAATGAAATACTACCATTCACAGTAACATGGATGGACTTAGAGAAAGTTATATTGAGTGAAATAAACCATGCACAGAAAGAGAAATACTGCACATTCTCACTTATTTGTGGGAGCTAAAAATAAAATAATTAATAAATACACAAACAAATAAACGGGGGGGAATAAGACACAACAATCACAACAATTCTTTGAACTTGTTAAGACAAGTGAACAGATATGTTGATGGGGAGAGGAGAGAAGGAGGGGAGAAAGTAGGAATTGGTAAAGGGACAAAAAAATCACCTACATTTTCTACTGATAAATTAAAATAAAAGAAAAAATTTGAAACCTGAACACATGTCTGTATGCAGCTCCTAAATTAAAAACCAAAATATCGTCATCCACCTGGATGTGCACTTGAGCGCCTTCACAGTCACTACTCTTAAGAGTAACAAATATTTTGAAATCTAACCATATAGTTTAATTTTACCTCTTTTATACTTAATATAAATAAAATCACATAGTACTAGGTCTTCAGTATTTAGGCTTTTGTATTTCATATAGTGTTTTAAATTCACTGTATTTTTGCTTGTAGTTGAGAATCACTCATTAGCACTGAATTCTATCATGTGTATATCAGACAATTACCTTAATATTTCCACTGTTGATGCATATGTGGGTGTTTTTCAGTTGAGGCTATTAGGAATGTTGCTGGTTTGCAAATTTTGGAAAG
Organism: Cynocephalus volans; assembly: GCF_027409185.1. Taxonomy (NCBI): domain Eukaryota; kingdom Metazoa; phylum Chordata; class Mammalia; order Dermoptera; family Cynocephalidae; genus Cynocephalus; species Cynocephalus volans. Next base: position 48,272,159 of record NC_084463.1, on the reverse strand, counting down.
TGTTTTGCTGACATAGAAACAAATTTCTGTCAGTATATTTGTAGTAGTGAAATTTTGTGCAGTATCCTTATATGTCTTCAACTTTAGGAGATATTTCCATAGAGTTTGGAATTCCACACTGACCACTTCTGAGCGGAATGTGCCTTTGTTTCTCCTAAGAGTAGCCCCAGGCCAGCCTGCTTCATATGCCTTTTGAGAGATCACCCAGCCATCTCTGTGGAATCAGGCTTAATCTGGGTACTTTGTTTCTATTTTTCCTGAATCTTTTGGATGAAATGTCTAAGAGAAAGTAGAGAAAGACAAGAATAAAGGTTAAGTTACAGGTATGTGAATGGGAGACACTGATTTTGTAGATGCATAGGAAGTATAACAACCCTAAACCTGAGGAGGAAACAACATAGACCCCAGGAGCAGTGGGGAATGCAGGGCCATTATTAACCTTTTGTGTCTATGGTTAACTGTGGGGCCTTCTTTTGGGGGGGAAAAAAAACAAGCAAAAAGCCTTGGCACAAGAAGTGTGAACTGTTAAAACTGTCTTCAGTTTAACTGACCGCTTGATCTGCTATCCATTGCTACACAGCCATGACCACGATTTGATTGCCATTCCTATTAACCTTAGAGAGAAGTTTCTATGATCTGAATATTTGTGTCCACCCCAAATTTATACGTTGGAACCAAACCCCTACAGTGATGGTATAAAAAGGTGGGTCCTTTGGGAAGTGCTTATGATATGAGGGCTCAGCCCTTCTGAACGAGATTAATGCCCTTATAAAAGAAACCCAGGACATCTCCTTCCCCCCTTCTGCCTTGTGAGTACACAGGTGTAAGGTTCCATTTATGAGGAACGAGCCCTCACCAAACACCTAATCTGCTGGCACCTTGAATGTAGGCTTTTCAGCCTCCAGAACTGTGAGTGATAAATTTCAGTTGTTTATAAATTACCCACTCTATGATACTTTGTTGTAGCAGCAAGAATAAGAAAAAGATGAAAGTCTCAAAACAGCAGAGAATGGCTCCAGTTCTTGCACCTCACATGTGAGTCACCACCAGAAGTTCTTTTCTTCGCCATCTCAGTCATTCCTTTGTGGTGGGTAAATGCCACCTGACCCTTTGCATGGACAGTCAGCACAGACTGGGCTAGGTATCCTCATAGATTTCCTCCAAAAACAAGGACTACACTCAATTATTGGAACAGGATAAATGACTGTCAGGCTTTGTAACCCACCAAGGCAGCACATTTGAGTCACTGTCAGCCTGTACACTATGATTCATGTAAGAGGATTGTTCAAAAGTGGTATAAAAATAGAATGAAAAGATAATGTGAATCTTTTCATGAAATTTTTGAAGACCCCTTGTACATCCTTCTTGGGAGCCCCAACAATTGTAAAGAACACTTTTTTCTTCATGCACCATATACTCCATTGAGATTGTGGAAAACATTCATTGACATCCCTTCCTCCTGAAAATAAGGTCACTTGCACCTCATAGGACTGGTCATTAAACATTTGCCAGTTGAAAAGGAAAAACTCAACCCTGTAAGGTATTTATTCAGGTTAGCCTCAAGTCACTAGTCATGGCTGTTGTGCCTGAAAGAATAGTCCTAGACTTCCTCCTCCCAGCCAAGGTAATATGCACAATCACTAACACACCCCACCTTGTGTGTTGATGACACAGACTACGTGAAAGCTTGTATTCATCATGCTTTATTTTCTGCATTTTATGATGCTTTGACATCTTGGGGGCTTTATTAATCCCCAGGAGACTTACCCTTTCAGGGCTAGTTAATTTGCAGAGATAGAAAATGACTACCCATACACGTGCCTTTCATACGCAAACCAACCAATTCAGAGCCCATTCCTCTAAGCACTTCCTTTATCTAACTCTCACACACCAAGCAAATAGTTCCTCTGCCTTAAATCACCCTCAGGACTGGGTGCTGAACAACTAGAGAGCACTCCTATAGACCAGAGGGTGAAATTATTCAAAATAAGTGGCCCTAATTGTTAAACTGCCCCCACTCCTTCTAGGGAAGTACACGAAACAGGCTCTCAACCATTGTGCTTTCTCCTTGCTTTTTCTGCCTCCTTCCCGACCTTGGAGCTTTCCCATATGGTTCCACATGGTATGGCTAGACCCTTAGTTTAGGAACTGTAAATAATAAACACTTGTTTAAAGGCATTTCTCGCAGTGCCTGTCACTTTACCATACAAGATTAAAACAAATCCATATACAAATTTAATACGAATCTCAATACAAAAACCTAAGTTAAAAACTACCTGACTTTGTACGCACATCCTGACGCCTTATGAGATTTGTTCAGTCGGTTGGATCTGGGAGCCTTAGGTGCATTACTGAGCTCAGGACTGCAGATGGCCTGATTCTGATTCACGGAGTCCTGTTTGTAAAAATCTTAACCACATGATGAATGAAACATACCAAATGAATTTGGTCTCAGCCTCTGTTTTCTGTGATTAGTCAGTTTTTAACGGAGATGAATACTCATAATATTTTGCCAAATTCACAACACTATAATTATGAGGAATTTATATCCATGGGGTATTTAATTTTAGTCAAGTTATGTGGGCAAGGTCAGTGACAGATTTTGTAACTGTCTTCCAACAGATGTCAGTACAGAAAGAAAAAAATAAGCCCTAAAAATAGGGATAGTGTTTTCTTTTTGGGCAGAGAACAGATTTGTTGGCTGTCCAGGAATGTGGAGATAATGTCTTCAGGCAAAAGGTGCAAATGTTTGAGGCTCGGAGTTTAATTGAAAAGTGGGGAAAGGCTTATCATTATTTAATTTTCATTCACTTCAGTACATTTAAATATACTTTCTCGCTCTTCAAGTTGTCAACAGAAAATAATGTACATGTCATGCTCATGCTACCTGCTGTGCCTTGAATTATTTAGTGCTTTTTTCCCCACCATTTTCTTCTATCTTTATCGTATAAATTTACCTAACTGATTAGTTTGTATCCAGGATATCTGATTAGCTTGCAATTCATGTACAATCTCAGACTGTTCACTGTTTCTGAAAAGTAACCATATCTGTCAACACACACACACACACACACAAACATATACACTTTTCTTTGTTAAGGTATTAAATTATGCTATGAGGAGGAGAATCCACTCTCTAAATCGGGATGGGTTTAGGTGTGCAGGTGGAGCATAGGTGTGGGAGAGGCAAACTGATCTGTATAAAATGGGAACGAATGGCAGAGTGATCAGCAGGTGGGACACTGCACGGGTTTAAGGGGAAGAACTGAGCGTCCTCATCAGCAGAGAAGCCCAGAAATGACTTTAGAAGAAAAACAGTTACTATGAGAGTTTTAAAAATGGTTTGCTGTGAAATGTGCTGGCATCTTTTTTTCTATATATCTCCTTATACTGTCTTTGATAAAGGTCATATGACTTACTGAGGGTTTTGTATAACTAGATTATTCATCATATAATTAAACAGAAAAGTGAATTCTGCATCTGGGTTAACATATTTTGCAACAAAGGCTAAACTGAGAACAGTAAAGTTCCTGAGTTTAGACTGATGGCAGCTAACAAAAATTCCTGGGAAAATTTCAGACTATTACGGCCATGGATTGAGAGGGGTCAGACCTGAGATTCTAATGTGTGAAGTTATACACAGGTGATGTTTGGGTTACATGTGGAATGACATATGTGGAAGAGCTAGAGAGTTAGTCCCAAGTGCAGTTATGATTAGAGGATGGGGATGGAAAGCAGAGAGGCCCAGAGAAGAGCTGGGATCATGCTGAGCCAGGACACCGAGTCAGATGGTAGGGCAGGGGCTGTGGGCTCACGTTCTCCTTTTGGTGCCCCACCTCACACTGAACGACCTTTTGTGATAGTTTCATTGCTCTGTGATTAGGCTTGGAATTCTGGTGGGGAGGTGCCCTCTCAGAGCCCCACTGTCTGAGGCCACAGTTGCTTCCAGATGATGGAGAACTATTGCTGTGTTCTGAGCAGACTTAGTACCATGGCTGAGCTTAAGCTGGACTGTATCAGGCATCTGTTCCATTTTCTTCTTCTTTGTGCTGGGGCTTATTCTTCTGTTTTTCTACCCTCTAGTGATGAATCTATATTTGTCAATGTTTATGTAAATCAGAGTCATGAATCAGGTAAGCGAACCCTAGAGCCAGTGCCCAGCAGAGCCTGATTTTTCCCTATTCTTCTTCCCACTTTCCTTTTCACACATAGAGATACTCTGGGATGGGGCCTCTCAGGACAGATTAGAACATCATACTTCTGGAGAAGCTTGTTAGACAGTGCAGGGGTCCCAGTGAGGAACAAAGTTTTTGTTTAAACCTCCAGTCTAACTGTGAGATGGGCAAATTCATGAAAGAACCTAAATCCCTGAAAGGGATTATGAAGAGAGATCAGGATCCCTGCAGGAGTGCCACAACACAGGTTCTTCAGTCACCTTCTTGAAAGAAAGCGAGTCGGGATGCTGGGTACTGTTCAAGCTTTATTAAAGAAAGAAATCTGCCGGGCTGTATTCAAAATGGAGGACTGCCCAGGGCTGCCCTGAAAATGGGGACAGCACCAGGTGTGGGGGTGGTAGAGCTTATACAGTGCACCAAGAGCTGGGTGATGTAATTCCGGGGTGGGGATTGAGTTAGGTCATGGGGATGGAGAGTTCTGCACGTGTGGAAATGCCAAACGTTTCATTTTCTCTGAAACCAAGAGGCTTCTTGTAAAAGAGAATGGCAGAGCGGAGGGGAGGAGGTGGACGGTGCCATTTTGTACTTGAGCTTGTCTAAAATGGTGCTGGTTATGTTGCAGATCTATTACTTCTGAGGTCGGATTATCAGGGCTAAGCCTCTGTGGCAGGGCTGTTCTGCAGCACAGTGCAGACCTGGGAAAGCCTCTGATGACCTGTAAAGGACAAAGCTCTGGCCTCAGGGGGAAGTCTCCTATCTGATGGAACCTCATGCCTCTGTGGGTGTGAGAATCTATGCCCTTCCTCAGCAGAGCACCACCGATGAAATAATTATTTGAGGATCATGTGTAGCTAAGCCTTAGTAATTTTTAATTTCTCAAAGAAAGAAACATAGAAAATATTTTATCCACTTTAAAATTGAGTAATGGGGAGCAACACCAACTCTTGAGCGTTGTCTCTCCATCCCCATAAATTTCAAAAAACCCAGTATATCCTGTTAGAATTAACCTTATCAAAATTTGCATATTTAGTATTTCCTTCTTAGCCATGCAAATTTATCTTTGATTGCACCTTCGTCTTCCTATAGGTTGTAAAGAATAGATCAATTTTTCTACCTTTCTGATAGGAACATCAAATTCCCAAACACCCGGTGCTAATGATGCCATCCCCACTGTAGCTTTTATTGTTTGTATAAAATTTCCACACACTTGGGTCTATTTCTGAATTTTTAGCTCCAATGATCTACCAGTCTATTCACCAGTCACCATAGTTCATAAGGGAAACCACCTTTACTTTTTTCTTTTTCAGAATTTCTTTGGCTATTTTTATTTGTTTTTATCTTTAAGATTTTTACAATAACATGCCTAGTTTCAATACCTAACTGATGACAGCTCTATTGAGATCAAATTAAATTCATAAAATAGCTTAATGAAAAGTGATGTGTTTATAATATTGAGTTTTTCTACCCAAGAACACAATATGATCTTTTGTTTATGTCTACTTTCATACTGTCAGGAGTTTTCTATGCTTTTTCTCAAACACACTTCACAGTTCTGTTACATTTATTCCTAGGTACTTTTTTACTTTATTTATATTATTTATTTTGTACTTTTGTAATTATATCCCACACACAACTGTAACTTGTAAAATATTATTTTGTACATATGTACGTGTATGTTGTGTATAATTTGAAGGTATGTGTTGGGTTCAAATTGATTTGTAATATTTTATTATTCAGTTGACCCATGTACTGCAATGACAAACTGCTGTCCCCCAACTACAGCAATAGCTGTTGGGTCTAGAGTAATCAGGGTGAATATAACTCAGAAGTAAATAGAAAATGGTGCTCTAACCCGCACAGTCAGTAACAACAACCTCCACATGAATGAACTAGGTAATTATCTAAAATATTAAATACTCAAAAAACATTGATATTATTCTCATCTCTAAGTTAAATGGAAATTATAAGGCAAATGACAAAACAATACTCAACTGATTTTATTTTTCTGTTAAAAATGTATATACATTTATGATGAAAGGGTGCATAAACTCAGTGTAAAATGTAAATAGAACAATATATAAAATAAAACATAAAAATATGTGTATGTAAGTCAAATGACCATATCTATATTAGATTTCATATTCTACAGTAAAATATGCCAAACTGAAACCTATAAAATGGGGTAATGTTTAAAGTTAGTCATATAATATAAGCCAGCTGAATAATACACAACACATCAATTAGCATTTACCTACTTTAGCTTAGATGGGACATAAAGGAAACAGAAAGTAAACGATCATGGTGTGGTGACTGCACCACGAGTTCCTCACACTGAGAACTGTGCACAGCACACTGGAGGACGCTGTCAGTGGTGGGGACATCAATCCGTCACGGACTGAGGCGGGACAGTGAAGAGCTACAGCCTTTTCTCAATTCACAGAGGATATAGATATATACTCATTTTGCTACACTTTAAAATATTCAAACACACGAATTATTATGCTAATATTTGTTCTGATTATTAAAAAATGATGATTGTTATAAGATATTTTAAAGATGTCAATGTTTAACATAAAATTTGACATTCGTCTGTAATCTTTGTCCTCGATGAAACCCTGAGTGCAGCATTCTGAGTGTATTGTGCAACTTCCTTTCCTACGACCGCCCAGGTTCTGTCAATTATTAACACACTGGGTCTAACATCTTCACTGCTCATCACCTGGAGGAAGCCGACGAGGTCTTCATTAGCAGGTCTTTGTTCTCACTCCCAGAGCTGAGTCCTCTGCTGATCAGGGTCAGGGTGCTCAGCTCAAGCCTAATCGGATAAACTGACAGACTCCACTAGCTCCTGTGCAGAGAAGGGGTGGGATCTTCTCCTTCCTAGGAGAAACTCTGAGCTTTTCCATCCGGGGATGGATCTCCAGGACCATGCTCTGGGGCTGGGATGAGCCAGCCCTCAGCAGGGAAGACATAGGCCGCCTGGGTGGCCATGGCATATAAGGTCTGCACTGCAGTGCACAGAGACCCCCAGAGCTGGGCAAGATCAGAGAACTGCTCCCTGGTCAATGGAGAATGGATTTGCTGGGCCTGTACCTGAGCTATGTCTTGATAAATGACCTCACACATAGCATGCAGGAAGGTCACCAGGCTTTTCCGAAGTGGTGGTGGGTGGTGTCTTAGGGACCCAAATCTTGGCTTCTTGCTGTGCCCAGTGTGGGCCCCCTGCAATTCCCAACTGTGGACGTCATAGGTCTCCTCAATTTTCCTGAAGTTCACGGGGTCAGAGGCCTTTGGTTTCTTTTCTGAAGTCAAGCTGTGCTCATCTCCTAGACAGTTCCCTGGGGAGGAAGCAAGAGAGTGAGAGACTTGCCAGAAAAGTCTCCACAGACCTCATTCCCGGGATCTCACCGTGCACCCTCAGGTGAACTCCACTTGTCTCTCCTCCTCCTTCCTGACCCCCTGAGTCTCCATAATGAAATAAGGCTGAGCTCCTCATAGGTACCAAAACACTCTCTGAGTCCCAGGATCTCTAAGACCCTCTCCGACACTGAGAAACATCCTTTCTGCCCAAGCCCTGTATAAGTTTCCTGCTGGTCTGCTCTCAGGACAAAAAAGGACCTACCTGTTCCATCTTGGCAACTGTCCTTGGAACTGATTTTCCTCTTCCTGGACTTCCTCCCATCTGAGCTGGACTCGGATTCTGTGGATAATTGAGAGTTTGAGGGAGTGCCTACAGCTGAACACCTTAGCAACCCTGGTCCATCCTGGACACACAAGCAGCTGAGGCTGCACCCAAAACTCAGTGCTCTTTCATTCTCGAGTCCAGGATCTGTAAGGCCCGGCCTGCCAAGAGCTCCCAATTCCATGCCCAGGGGAAACTGTGTTAACCCATCCCCATCCCTTTCCCTTCCTGAGAGAATCAAATCTTACCTGATCTGTCAATGCTGTTTCCAGCGTTAAGCTCAGTTTCCTTGGAATTCTCCTCCTCATTCAGATTAAGTTCTGGTCCTAGAGGAAAAGGGAGCTTAGGTGACTGGCTCCTCTTAGGTCCTCAGAGCCCCCTAGTCTGTTCCCGATCTGTATTTGTGGGTCATTCTCTCAACCAAGGCCGTTCAGTCAGTGTCAAGTGTAAATGGGAAGAATACGCTTCCAAGGGATAATTGCCACATTTCTCAAGGCCCCTGGAGAGTGATGACTCCTTTCCCAAGCCCAGTCTCAAAGTTAAACTCTACCAAAGAAACGTCCTCACTGTCCCTGAGTCTACCTTCCTTCCAGCCTCCACATGAACAGCTCGAGTCCGTACCTCGCCTCTGGGTGCAGTTCTCACTGGAATGTAAAGACAGAGTCTTGTGTTTCTCTTCAGATGGTTTCTCCTCCTCCTCTGAGCCACTTTCTTTAAAGGAGAGTTGTTGGAAAGAAGGCTGGTCAGTGCAGTGCTGGAGGGAGCAGTGAGGTTCTGCTTCTTCCGTTCCCGACTCCATGCTGAAGTTCAAGTGCAAGGTCCTCTCTCCTGCACGTACAGATGCGCAGTGGGGGTCGGCCTCCTGGGCCTGCCTTTGATAAGCCCCTCAGCTGGGCGTGGCTCACTCCTCCTGGCTGAAGACACTCCTTCCTCCTGCCACGCATCGGCACCTCAATAAGGAATGTTGGGGATTGTGATCGTACTGGGGACCTAGACATGGGTAAAAGGACACTTTTGAAGGGTTCTGTCATAGAGTCCAAAAGCAGGATAAGTAGCCAGGGGACACAGATACAGGAAGTCAGGAGACAATTTCCATCTGATTTCTGACTCGATTCTCACCCAGAAGTATTTAAGACCCTGCACAGATTTCAACATGCAGAGTGACACAAACAGTATATTGACATGTATATATATATACGAGGGGTCTTCAAAAAGTTCATTGACAGAGCTTGTAAAACCAAGGTGACGTGTTCGGATCCCCATACCATCCAACTGCCAAAACCAAACAAAACCAAAACAAAACAAAATGAAAGAAAACAAAAACTCATGGAAAGATTTGTATTATCTTTTATTTCTACTTTTTCATAAATTTTTTGAAGTACGCTTGCATATTTTGTACATAAAGAAAATAATGTACAGTTTTAAAATTGTATACATGTTCAATTTTCTCTAATGTTTGGAAATGAAAAATACCAAATTATAGGGTTTTTTTTTGTATTAGATACACACATGTGTAATAAAATAAAAATACAGGAAAAAATACATACCAGATAAAATACTCCTTTCTGTCCTAAAAGTGGTGGAGATAATTAGATCAAGTGTGATTTCATTGATGTCACTACGGTAGTACCGATGCTAACCTAATCAACCTCTGATCTCAGAGGCAACAAAAAGCCCAGCTGGAGAGGAAAACTTTCCCTCTGCCACAGCATTTTCTGGTCATGCTGGGAGCGCCGCTGTTGAATCAGCATTCAAAATCTGAGATAGTAAGACAGGTGGATCATGATTGCCATTCTTGTACCTTTGGTGATTTTCTCTTGTTTTCCTGATTAAAGTCCATTGTGGATATGACTATTGCATCATCAAATTTCAGACAAGTCATGGACCACTTGTCTGTGTCTTGTCCTAAAAAACCAGTAGCTACATACAGAAGACCCTTAACCTTTTCAAGCTGCCTGTGATTGATGCTGACTCACTGACCTCCCTCCTCCTCAACCCAAAGAGAATTTGAAAAACCGTCAGGCCTTAGAACACTTAGCAAGGACCAGTAGGTGCCCGTGAACTGCTGGGGTCGGGCCCTTCTCCACAACCCTTGGGCTCTAATAAAGAGAAGAGAAACTTGAAACCAAGGAAGCTTCAGCAACTCTAGACCTCAGGGTTTTTAACAAGATTAACAGAAGTGAAGCTCACAGACCTTCAGTGCTTCCTTCATTCCAAAACACAAGCAAAGACTGTGTCCTTGCTTCCCATGACCCAGGTGGGGACAAGAGGTGAGACACATTTAGACACATAACATGGTTGGTTCTGCAGGAAAGAAACACTGCAGAGGAAGATTCCATTGTAGAAGTTTCCCAGGAAACTTCAGCTAAAGCATCAGCAAAACCGAGGGGTAATGAGGGAATCTTACGACTCTCTGATGGTGTTTCCTCCCTGGTTTTCTGCTAATTGCTCTTTACAAGTCTCCTGATTTGCTTCATGTCTATGCCTGTTTTACTCTGTTCTCTGCTTCCTATAAGAGAACACCTGGAACTAGATAATTTATAAAGAAATGAAATGTATTTCTTACAGTTTTGGAAGCTGGGAAGTCCATTTTCCAGGAGGTGCATGTGACAGGACCTTCTTCTCAGCAGGGACTCTCTACAGTTCCTGTGGTGATACAGGGGAGCACATGAAAATGAAGATGAACATGGCATGAGCAAGAAAGCTAACCTACCCTCTCGCTCTCCTTATAAAGCTATTACAGCCACGCCCATGATAACTCATTACTTCATGAGTCGATCAACCCACTAGTGTGGGCACAGTCCTCATGATCCAATCACTGCACAAAGGCCCCACCTTTAAATACTATGATTGGATTTCTCACTCTTTTAACACTGTTACAATGGAGATGAAGTTTCCAATATACAAACTTTTGGGGCACACGTTTGCCCTATAGCAATGCCCTTCATATGTAGGTATTAAAAGTCTGGATGACCACAAAGATTTTTCTCATATGTGTACTTTTCTTTGTTTGTTTGTTTGCTATTATTTACATGTGTACCAACACCATGGTGCATGTGTTCAGGTGTTATTATCAGATGCCTTCCAGTGTGACAGGGCACAGTCCAGCTGCCTGGCCCCTTTCAACAGCAAACCACTCAAAAGTCAACTGTTGTTGGAGTTGGAAGTCAGCTGTTGTCCAGGAATCCCAGTGATCTGAGGAGAGATGTTGGGCTAAACTATCTCTCCAGCAACCTGAAGGAGAATGACCAGACTGAAGCCATCTCCCCGGTAAACCTGAAGAACAGCCAGACCAACGCCATCTGAAAGACTCTCATTTACTGAGTTTTTTTATGAGGGGGCTGAGGGAATAGAATTTGGAAAATGAAAAGCAGGAGGGAGGGGAATGTGCAAGGGGCCAAGTGCAAAGTCTCTCCAAGACTCCATCTGGCTTCTGCTCCCATCTTTGCTGTTATTTCAGAGTCTGGATAGTTTGTGCCTTCTGGCAAGTCTGCCGCTTCAGGCTGGCTGGAAAACAAACTTTACATTAATGTGAATAATATCATCTTGTCCCATAACCAAGTTTCAAAATGTTAAATAACCACAGGATAAGAGGGAACTCAGAGAAATGCATTCTAAGAAAAACACTGTGTCCTTTTAAAATCTTTTAAAGCCCATGATGTTTTAGGTCCCAACATGACTTCAGTCCTGCTCACACCAAAACCAGAAAGTAGAATCCTATATGCAAGAGCTTTCCTTTTTCAACTCTCGATGTCTTTTTTAGTTGTCGTTCCATAGATCACTGGCTGTTTATACTCCCTACAAGCATGTACAAGATGGTGTGTTTTTACTGATTGTAAAAAACCAACAAACAAAAACAGCATTAGGAAATGTTTTCTTTTTCAAACTGATGTTCACACAAAACACATATATTTTGTAATTTACTTTTTTCAATCATAAAGTTGAATTGCTTCTTTAAGTAAAAAATGATCATTTGTTTCTACACTGAGTTTGTTTTTATTCTTCTTTGAGAGGAGTTTCCAACATGTTTTATTTTATATCATCTCTCCCACATCACCTTAGCAGGCTGATGCCAGTTTATACATCCAAGAATACACCTGTTTTGGATCTGATCTCACAGGCCAGCCACCTGTCAAGAAACCTGAGATGAGATCCATTTACCTGGCAAAGCCTCAACCATGTCGTGTACTGGGTTCTCAGCTCAGGGAGAGCTGAAGGATGGGGGGTGGATTTGTTGATTGGCCCCATGCTGTACCCAAGCACTTTAATCAGAACCCAACCCTCATTGCCAGGCTGACAGCCAACAAAACTCACGTTTATTCTCATGATGTTCACCAGCCTGCCACCGAGACACCTGTCCGGAGCCACCTGTTCTTCAGTCTCTGGCACAAGGCTATGCTGATGTGGATGCAAACCCAGCTCTCTGCCTGCCAAGCATAAATGTGGCCGACTCCACACTGAGCATTCAGGTACCAAGCAACGGGTCTTCCCAGGTTCCCAATCAGACTTTCTAGAATTTCCCAAAGATACTAAGGCTCAGCCCTTTCAAGATCCCCCCACCCCCCACCCCAAATTAGAAACAGGACCTGGGAGCCATCCAGACTTTCCTGTCTCCTCCCTAGTAAAAATAGACTTCAACCCAACCAGACACCCTAATTGGCCACAGAACACCAGCCCAGATGCTGAGCATTAACCTCCTGTCTCCCCACAGAAGACCTCACCTGAGTCTCATCAAAGCCTACACTGTTCCCCAAACTTCACTGTCCAGACATGTTCCAGAACAATCCCTCAGAACTGTCTTTATGAAATGGGACAAGGCATGGTGGGGCTCCAGGATCAGAACAGCTGCCTCATCCTCCCTCCTTAGAAGTCTCTACCTACTGGTCAGAGTCCTCACATCTTACAGGGCTAAGCCCATGTCCCAGTAAGTATCCCCTAAAAGAGCCTTCTGGTGTCCTCCTACTCTGAGGAGAGTGCCCAGGAATAAGAGCCTCTACTGTAGGGAACACTCGGCTTTCACTCTCTCATGACTTGGCTGCTGCCTGAGGAGGGAAAAGCTATGCAGGGAACAGCCTGTGTCTGACACATCAGAGTTTCCCCAGATGTGGTGACTGTGCAGACTGTGAAACCCCACATAATGCCTGCGAGGGGTAGACACGCAGACATTTCCTAACTAAAGTACATAAATTTAAGTTGAATTTAAATAAAACATTATAATGCCATATAAAATTATTTTTATATTAGTTGATTTTATAAGACAACTGAGTTAAAATTTGCAACAGCATTAAAATATAATGTTTATAAGAAGCTATGAAAAACATCTATAATTAGTGTGTAAATGACTAAATTTTGGGTAACTGTAAAATTCACCTATGGGTGTAAAAGACATCTGTTACTTACTTTACAAGACATCTACAATTGGTCGTCCACATCACTGGGCACCAGATTTGAGGATTCAACCAACTGCAGATCAAAAATACCCCCAAATCAGTAAAAATTATAATCCACCAATAAAAGTGGTAGAAATTTTTAAAAAATACATCTGGCAACTATTTTCATAGAATTTACATTCTGCTCGGTGTTATATGTAACCTAGAGATGATTTAAAGTATAAGGGAGGATGTGTTTAGGTTATATGCAAACACTACCCATTTAATGTATGGTACTTGAGTATCCCTGGATTTTAGTCGCTACAAGGGTCCTGAAACCAATTTCCTGCAGACGCCAAGGAATGACTGTACTGCATATTTTAAGTGCCTTTTCTTCCATGGAGTGCCAGAGTGGTGATAACGTGTTAGAAACTCCTGTGTTTTCCAGCATAAGTCCCCATCCTCTGAGAGTCCTGAGAAAGACAGCAGATTGGTCCTGGAGTCCTCATGAAAGGAGGGGGTGGTTTCATTGGGTGTAGTATGTGCGACTCAAAACCTGGGCGTGGAGGCAGAGCAATATCAGGCGGGGTGTGGGTGGCGTGGGCAATGTCCACCAGAGCTGGAGGATCACGTGGGGGTATGTTGGAGTTGGAAGGGACTTCTGCTGCTGCAGGTGGAAAAAAAGGCTCCTGGCAGTCATAGAACAGGTTCTAGCTTCATCCAAGAGGCTACAGTTTCATTCTTTCCTTTTTCTTTTCCTCTGGCTGCTTGAAATATTTCTCATTTCGCATTGAGTCTGTGGTCATTAATAATCAACTCATTAATTAATCAGCAGCCACTTCTGCAGCCTGCCTTGTTACAAACTGGGTGAGAACACACTGCTGTCTCTGTACAACAGTGATGATCGAATTCTCTCTGAACTCAGTAATTGTAATGCCCGGATTACCAACATCTACTGTGGTGATAATCTTGACCTCTCGTGGGTCCAGACAAGGCACGGTCAAAGCTCACTTTAAAAGATTGTCTGCGAAATGGTCATCGATTCCAGAATATTGGCCTTTAGTATTCTGATCACCAAAGGTATCACCTGCATCTGTAGGCTTCTCATGTCTGCAAGGACCCTTCTCTTCTCTCTTGCACTTTCCTCTCACCCAGAGGGAGCAAATGTGGGGCCAATTCTTTTTTACAGTAGAATGCGGTCCGGGACAGCCTGAGCAGCCTGTCACAGGTGGATGTGGCTTTCCCCAGCACATCAATTGGCTGTGTTCCATCAATAAGAAATCTCTTCCTTCATATTCTGTGTGTGTTTCTTTTTTATTATTTATTTATTTATTTAATTTATTTATTTATTTACTTACTTACTTAGAATATTCATGAGATACAAACCTAATTGTCACCCCTCCTGCTCATGATGTGAGGGCCAGATTCATACGCGTTATGTGCGTGGTTCTTTTTGTTGATATTTGACTGTGGTATGTCATCTTAAGACAGTTACATCATGAACCTGAGTGAGCAGACCATACTCTAGGCCTAAGAGGCGGATAGGACAGACATTCTTTAATTTACTGCAGGTTTGACACACTTCAGTCTTCTAGAAATGCTTGTGGACCCCAGGGCACCAGTGAGACACTGTAAATAGCCTGGGGCTGGTTTTGCTTTCTTTTTTGTCCTTTCATTTGACTATTAAGATATATGGGTTTTTTCCAAGGCATACCTGTCACAGAATGAGGAAGTTCACATCCTATGAGTTCTGTCTGTTGTGGGTGTTGGATCCCAGAGATGTCACCACCTTGAGAGTATCCAGAGGCAGTGATAGCTTCTGAGGTGGGAGGTAGGACCACCACAGTCTCGTCAGGCCCAGCCTTTTCAAAGGAGAAAAATTTATAGTTTACTCTTTTATGGAATCAGGCCCACCCAGAAAGC
This sequence comes from Cynocephalus volans, assembly GCF_027409185.1. Taxonomy (NCBI): domain Eukaryota; kingdom Metazoa; phylum Chordata; class Mammalia; order Dermoptera; family Cynocephalidae; genus Cynocephalus; species Cynocephalus volans. The sequence goes on along the minus strand of NC_084463.1, from coordinate 48,257,010 downwards.
CCCTGCTTTGACTAATTTAAAATTTTATCTTTGATTACATCAGCCAAATCCCTTCGAGGCTACACTTAAACTAGCCTTTGGGTGACTGGAACAGGGTGTGCCTGACTTCCACTAGGGTAGAGATTCTAAAGAATCTGAACCCCACATCCCCAACTGTAAAGTAAGCCTGTCAAGTCTACAAATGCACACCCACGATTCCTGAATGTATTTTCTACTTCACTGACAGTTTCTAATCAAACAGGAAGCATCAAAACCCCAGCCTCTAGCAGATTTTTTAAATTCTGAAATTAAAATAGTTCAGGCATTAAAAGTGTTCCCCATGGACATAGCAATAGTGTTCTCACAGGCCACCCAGCTTTACTATCCTTGGATCCAGACCAAGTGTCCTTACAGAAGTTTACTGGTTGGAGGGGATTGTCTGGGCTGTCCAGGCTTCTGGGCCTGTGGTCGTGGTGCGAACCTGCCAGCCACATGTGCCTGAACCCACTCCTGCAGGTGACTGACTTGTCAGTGGACTTCCCATGCCAGTGGGTCCTAGCTGTGTCCCTCTGTGATTCAACACACAAGTCAGAGATTCTGAGTTGACCCCCCTCCCAGGTGAGAAGGTTCACTTCTGTCCCAGAGGTGAGATAATGGGGACTCTCCAGTGACCAGCAACTGGTTCTCACAGTGTTCGTATTCTTTGTGAGAAAGCAATATTGTACAATAGGCTAAAGTTCTAGTTATTTTTCCTCTTTTTAGTCATTGTAAAATACATATATTTGTTCTTCCCTGTTTCCTGGCACACAGCTCCTAAAATCCTAGAAATTGTGGGATCTATAAAGTGTCATTTGTATGCTAATGAGATGATCTGTGGTTGGGGAACCCTAGATTGCTTCAGAATGGGGACCAGAAAGACCAAGGCATGACTAGAGGGTTGGAATGTTCATCCCAACCTCCTGGAAGGGGAGAGGCTGAAGGTTAAGTTGATCACCAATGGCCAACGATTTAATCAATGATGAATATACAATGAAGCTCCCATATTAAAAAAACAAAATGAAACTGGGCTTTGCTAGCTTAGGCATGGCTGGATATGTGGATATTCCTGGAGGGGGTGCACCCGCACCTGCAGAGGGCGTGGAAGTGCTAAGCTCCTTCCCTTATCCCTCGCTCAATTCATGTTTTTCATCTGGCTCTTTATCTTTAACTTTGTAATATTCTTTGTAGTAAAAGACTCAACATATTAAAGTGTATCCCTGAGTCCCCTGAGCAGCTCTGGCCAATTATTCAATCCTGAGGAGGGGTTGGTTGGACCCCAGGTTTGTATCCAGTCCAGTTGGAAAAACACATGACAACTTACTACTTGAAACTGGTGTCTGAAGTGGAGGCAGTCTTGTGAGACTGAGCCTTCAATCTGTGGGTCTGAGGCTCTGCCCAGGTGGACAGTATCAGAATTAAATTCTGAAATTCAATTACAGGTTGCCCAGCAGGTGTCCATCACAGAACTGGTTGTTGGTGGGTAGAAGTTCCCACACATATATGAATGTGTGTGCCCTCCCCTTTGTGTTAGAAATGAGAGAATTGTTTGTGATGGAGAGGTTCAGGGGAAGAGACCTGCCCCACCACAGGGTGACAACACTTGGGCAGGGGCTGGAAAAGAGGGGATGCCCTGAGGATGGACCTCAGCCTAGGATCTCCTGGAAGTGGTACACACATATACACCCGCACACTCAGGGATTTTCATAACTGTATCAAGTGGGCACATGCAGATTTCACACTACAGTCTAGGTGTAAAGTACACTTGTTCCCTTGGTCAGCTCCTGCTTGTGTGCCTGGAGACAGGAGGTCTACACTGCTATAGGGGGAGTGGCCACTTGTGGCTTGGATTATTGGGTTGCCCTTGTGCCTGTTGGGTCCCTGCAGTGGATGCTGTAGCCTGAGTGCATAGGGAGCCTGTTCCTTCAGGTTAGAGGAGTTAGTGGTTGAGGTTTCTGCCACCATGGTCATTCCAGGGTACGTTCATGGGCCGCCAATGCTGTGTTGGGGAGCCAGAGGGGTAGGAGGTGTTTAACAGGAGCTCTGCTTTTGTTCTTGGCCTCAGGACAGAAGTGGCTGGCTGGTTCTGGGTGGTGGGGGCTGCAAAGCCCCTCAGGACCCTCTATTTTCAGGGGGTCTTTTCCTCGAGTCCTATCCAGTCTTGACCCACCTGAGCTTATGAGAACAGAGGAGATGGGGCTCCTTCAGATTGTCATGGCCATAGAGGTTGGGATGCTGGCATCAAAAGCCACTGAGCCTGCTCACTCAGGTGTGTGCAGTAGCTGTCCCTCTGCTGGGACTCTGCCGGCCCCACCCACAGTGTCTGCAATTCAGGGCACCTTGAGCTCACTCCCCATGCCCGAGATGGGATGCTGAGATCCAGAGAGATCTGTCCAGATCCGTCTTGCACAGGAGTTTTTAGCCTTCAGTATCCTGGGCCCTCAGAAGCCCCCTGTGATTCTCAGATTTGCCTGGCCTGGGCTCTGGCTGCTTCTCCATTCTGGGCCCATCTTGACCACATTCCTACCGCCACCATTGCATCCCAGAGCGCCCACATGGTCCTTCTTCCTTTTGCAGAAAGTTCTCCTCCACCCACCCAGGATGGAACCAGACCGTGTGTGCCCCCTTAGGTGCTAGAAAGAAAAGAACTCTGTCTGAGGAGGAGGCTTGGTTGAAGAGGGCAGTGTTCCTGCCACCCAGTGATGATACTTAAGCTGGTCCTGCACAGGAGGGCACTGCCTTCATCTGGAATTTGACCCAGAGGCTCCTGAAATGCCAATGAATATCTCCATGTGGCATTTCCTTGCCTTCTTGGCAGCCAGCTGTGGGGTACAGCTCCACAGATTTCACAGTGTAGTCTGGGTGTAAGGGCTGTTTGTTCCTTGGTCAGTCCCTCTCATGTAAATCTGGGGAAAAGGAGGTCTACACTGCCACGAGTGAGGTGGCAGCCAGTGGTACGGAGCTTTGGGGTGCACTTGTGAATATTGGGGCCACAGAGTGGCTGGTAGAGGCCAAGGATATAGGGAGACTTTTCTTCATGGTGCCAGGTGTCCTGGCATTCTGGTCATTCCAGGGTGTGCGGACCTCTAGTGCTCAGGGCTGATATATTGCTGCCTACCTGTGAGATACAGGGGGAGCTTTGGGGGAAGAGGAAAGTTTTCCTACCACCCGATGATTACCCTTGGGCCGGGCCTGGACAAAAGCACACAGCCCTGGTCTGACATTCAGCTGAGGGGCTCCTGGACGTGGTAGGGATGATCTCCTGACATCCATTCCCTGGTCCATTCCCTGACAGTCACTGGCAGAAGGGCTGGTTGGTTCCTGCAATGGATGTGTGTGTATATGTGTGTGTGGGGGGATATAAATATAAATATATACACACAGAGGACTTTCCCTAAATACATATACATGCATATATTTATAGATAAAGAGAAAGTCATTGCTGCACCTGTCTCTGAGTGAAGTACCCAGGACTGGTCGACAGGACCATGCTGTGTTTGGAGCAGTGGCGATGAACAGGCACCAAGGCCTGAGACCTTGAGGGGCCTTGGTCTCTGCAGTCTAGTGCACAGTGGACTCCTTTTTTCTCTTGGTCAGTTTCTGTAAAGCAAGTGTAAGGAAAGAAGGTCTACTGTGCCACAGGGGAAGTGACACTCAGTGGTTTGGACTTCTGGGGCACACGTCTACATTTTGGGGACCTGGGGTAGCTGGTAGAGGCCAAGAAAGCAGGGGGACTTTTCCTCCTGGTTCAGGGTGTCAGAGTGTGGGGTCCTGATGCTCTGGTCACTCCAGGGTATGGGGGCCTCCAGTGCTCAGGGTGAGGATTCTGCTGCTGCTGCATGGTACCAGCTGCCAAGCAGGTGCTGGTACACAGGCTGCACTGTGCAGTGGTGGGGAAGCAGAAAGTAGACAGTGCTTGCAAGGAGCCACGCTACTGCTCATGGCAGTAGGAGAGAGAAGGGGCTGGCTGGTTCTGGGTGGAGGGGGTGCCCAAAGCCACAAGGACCTGGTATTATCAGATGGTCTACACTCAAGTCTTCACCTATCTTGATCCACTTGAGCTTTAAGGAAGAGAATAAATGGGGCTCTTTTTGGCTGACCAGCCCTAGAGGCCCACAACCTCGCAGGGAAGAACCAAACTGGCCCTGAATCTCTGAGCTGCTGCAGGCTCAGGGCTGGAAACCTGGCCTGTGGCCTTGAGCTCTCAGCAGCCTCCTGGCAAACACATGTGCAGTTTACATCCCCAGCTCCAGACTTTGCAGTCCCAGCCCCACTCCACCTGCTGGTCTCAGGGGCAGTCCTGTTCATGGGGCCATCCAGTTGGGGAAGCCAAACCTCAGGATTCTGCTTCTTGCCTAGTTCCCTTCCTCTGTCAAATGTATCAATGGCCAAATGTGTTTGTCAAGGTTGGCCCCCTTCCGAGGTGCAGCTCAATTAGGAAAAAGAGGCTTCTTTTACCTGGCACCCCAGGTATCTCCAATTCAGTCACTCATCTGACCCTCCCACCAGGGCTTCAGAGATTCACCTAGATCTTGCCAAATCTGCTTGCTCAGGGGTGCGTAGCCATCAGTGTCCTTGGCGTTTCCCCACTACTCCAGAATCCTCAGGCCCTGGCTGCTCCTCTATCTGGATCTCACCTTGTCCCTCCCACACTCCCACTGCCACCAGTGCACCCAGAGGGCTTTGACCTAGCCCTTCCCCCTTTCCTAGGACAGTCCCTGCTCAACTCATCCAGGACCAGGACTTGATCTTGTGGGCCCTTTTCCAGTGCTCAAAGGGACAGAACTATTTCTTTTAAAAAAAAAAAACATGACATATAATTTATTTTTTATAAAATTGGCAGCTTTATGGGTAGATAGGTACGTACATATATGTAAAAATGCTATCATTGTGGGAGGATTAGCTTTCATAGGCTTATGTTCAATGATTTCATCAAGTTGCTATTTTAACTTTTTCAGTCTTTTTTCATTACTTATTTACTACACATCCACCTGCCTTCAAATTTGCCAGAAAGGACAGGAGTGTAGACGTGATCCCCTTAGACCTACTCTTGATTCAGTGGGTTCCAGCTTGTGCACTGTCCGGATTGCCAGGGGGTGATGCTCACAGGGAGGAGGTCATGCTTGTGATGAAAATGCTTTAGGTCACCAGAATTCACCAAAGGCATCCACTGCCTGGTGCCCGGTGCCCCCAGAGCCTGTATGGAGCTTGGAAACAATCATTTAAGCCATTAAGTGAGAACAGAAGTTAAGTGCTGCCCACAGGACAGAGAAAAAAGTTCCTTTTTGGTTTCCACATAGTTGGTACTTCCTCTTGTGTTAGTCTGGCTCCCAAACAGGATGTGTTCCTTCTACATTGTCCTCTTTTGCATCACACTGATTCTGCCCCCATGGGAAGGAGGCCTGGATTGCAGTGGTGAGGAGGACCCCATCCTTTCCTCCAGCTGCTGCCCTGGTGAGCTCTGCAGCGTGTCGAGCAGAGCCCACAATTCTTCCTCACTGAGAGGTGGATCGGGTGGTAGAGGGGCTTCCTGCTGTGGATCCAGATTCACCACAGGATACTGTGTGGGCGCAAAGGGCCATCTCAAAGCTTGAGGTTTGTGCAGGATGCTGGTCTGCCTGCTCACGAGATGAGATGGCTTCTTAGCTGGTACTGGCTGCTGCCACCTCAGGGGTGACTGGGTGTGTGCGGGCTGCTGAGGTGCCTTTTCTCCAGATTCCTGCTGGACCATCATGTCCTGGGCTCCTCACTGCACCACTGCATGAGGTGGGATGTGCTGAGCCAGGCCCTGCGAGTGTTCCTCAGTGTTATCTGTTTGAGGCTGCCCCTTTATGGGCAGAACTGCCAGGCCAGTGTGCCCATTGTCCTTGTCATCCCGGCACTTTCCTTGGTATGCACACCAGAAAGGAGTCTGAGTATGTGACAGCCCCCTCCTAGAGCTGGTGCCAATGACGTGTGACTCATAAGTGTCAGAACAGGTTGAGAGAGTTCTCCTGGCATAGCCTGGGTGAGCTGGAGCATCATGAGCCTCGGTGCCTGCTCATTCAGCCCCCAGAGGGATCCCAAAGACCAAAGGACATGTGGGGTGGAGGAAGAGCTGGCACAAATGACTTCTTGCTGCTGAAAGAAGTGGAGGGAAGAAGACGATGGTCGTTGCTTGGGGCAGTGTACAAGCCGCTTTGCTGCAGCTGAAAAGTCAGGCGGGGTCTCTGATGTGGACCTTCTGCCAGGGAATTCATGGGTCCACTTCTGCTCTGGCCTGGGTGCCAAACTCCTTGGTTCTAAAACTAGACATGAATTCCTGATTCTGGAAAGCCTGTTTCTTTAGCCAGTTCCTCCTCAGTGGCAATTCCAGGGAACCTGGTTTTTTCTTTTTCAAAAGCTCGAAGCAGGATGCTGTTTTGTGCTCTTGTAATGGATGTCCACTGTCATCTGCCTTCTCTGGGTAAGGTTTCCTGAGTCCAAGGCCGAGGTGGCTCCTGCTGAGGAAGTTGCTCTCCTCCCGAGGAGCCTGCAGACCCCGACTGACTCTGCCTGAGGCGTCGTCCTCTCTGGTTTTGAAACCAAATCTCTTTTCTGACTCAGGAACACCAATTTCTTTGGCCACTTTTTGTCTGGTGGTTATACCAGGATAGGGGCTCTGTTCAAGCAATGCCTGCAGGGCATCCCTTTGACTTGGGGTCAGATCCATTGTCTTTCTTTCTATTTTAAAAAAATTAATTTTTATTGAGTCAAAATTGATTATTCTTTTTTGGGGGTTCAACATTGAGATATGTTGATCAAATCAATATTACTAGCATATATAGTGTTAAAAATCATAATTATTCTTTTTGCCCCTTGTCCAATCTCTCCCCATCCCTCTCTCCTTCCTTCCTCCCCCTCTAACTACTTTAGATTTCTTCTCTCCTTCTGAAAGAATAATGGTTACTCTGTTGATTTGTTGCCTAGATGATCCGTTCAATGCTGAGAGGTGTGATCAGGACCCCAAATGTTATCACAGAGCAGATGCTTCTTCTGCCACTTTGAAATGGGCTTTGTGGAGAGAGACATCCTCCTTCTTTCTTCATCTCTGCTGGTGACTCTCCTTGTGTCAATACACTCCAGTGGCTGGTGGACCACCTGCGTGGTGGTTGTGGTGTTAGCTGCTTTTGTGGCAGCCATGGTTATTGTGGTGGCTGTGGTGGGCCACCCACATGGAGGTGATGTTTTGGGCATGCTCCTTGGTGCTGGTGCTGTGCCTGGTTGTGGGGAGTGTCTGGTCCCTGGCTCCATACCTTGGGTCCCCGGGTGGGCCCCGAGTTGCAGCATGGTGTGCCTGGTTGTGGGAGAGGGGTCCAGTCCCCTTCTGTATGACTTGGGTCCCCAGGCAGGCCCTGAGGCACTGGCATGGTGTGCCTGGTTGTGGATGGGAGGGTCCAGTCCCTGGTCCATGCCTCATGTCACCTGGTAGGTCCCAAGACACTGGTGGTGTGCCTGGGCTGGAACTAATTTTTTGTCTTTTGCTTACTTCTAAAATGGGGGAATTTCCTGTGGGAACCAGTACTTGAGCTCTGTGGTTGAGCTAAATTGCTGCTTTGCAGCTGTTTCCCTAGGAAAGGCTTTTTGTGCAGCTCAGGGTTTAACGGTTGACCTTAAAAGTACTTCCGTCTCTCCAGAGACCCAGTGCACCAGGATTGTATAGAAACTCTGGTCTGGGCCTGAGATTTTCATCAAACTGCACCCCATGCAATTCTATATTCCTGACCAGTCTCGTCTGGCTGGTCCTGTGCTGATTGGGGGGCAGATCGGCTGTCCTTGCTTTGTCCCAGTGTCCTCCTGGCGGGCACGTCTCCTCCAACATCCGTGCTGCAAATGCTTCCCATGGGATGGGCCCTGCACTGGTCCCTTGCGATGACTCACCAGCCTCTGAGTGGCTTCCTTTTTTTCAGCTGTTCTGGCTCCTCACTCCTGCGTGGGTCCATGGGAACCCTATTAGTGTTCTTGCTGTCCTGGGGCCACAAGGCCCTCTTCTCTCCTGCTGCTTCCAAGCATCTCCATCTGAAGGGCACAGCTGCAGCTTCTGCTGGTTCCTGCTCCATGCGCTCAGCAGTTCTAGCCTTAAAGTGGCAGCAGCCCAAACACTCAGAGCTGATTTTTCTTTCTCTCATTGTGGTTTCTCCTACCTTCATGTACTCTGTAGGTCTCTCCTCCTCTTCCCCTGAGCTCGAGCAGCCCCAGCTTGGCTGATGTTACATTTTTATGGTTGTAAATTGGTTGATTTGTGGAAGAGTGACGCTGGGGACCATCTATTCCACCATCTTGACCAGAACTCTCAAAGCCGTCCTCCTCCTCCAGGATTCCCTAGGGAGAGAGCTGCTTGAAGTGCTCACCAAGTCCATAGCAGAATGACTCATATTATCCATTGGTAAATAATGATTACAAGCTCCATTTGTTTGCACCAGACAGACCTATGATCACTTATCACACATTCACCTGTAAGTCATGAGGCACGAGTGACTGCCGCCATTCTCATCCAAACACCATGAAGTGTTACAGGAGCCAGAGCCTTAATAATTGCTTGGGGCCTCACATCTTAAACACTGCTCTGTCTCAAAAACCCAACTATGAATCAATCCATATCCCAACTATGCTATTATCTCTCAGACTAGACATTACTTCCCCTAATAGTAACATGAGGAACACTGGCTAGCTTAACCAACCTAACTTTACCACCAACTAGTAACCTAATTGGAGAAATATTTGAGGTTCTAGCATTAGTTTTATGATAGAATTTTACAATGACCTTAATAGGACTTAATATAGTAAGAAGAGCTCTGTATTCCTTCTACACATTCTTCACAACACAATGAGGCAACTTACATATCACATTAACAACATTAAACAATCACTCACACACAAAGAAACTCTTATATTTATATATCTTCTGCCTCTATTACTCCTCACTTAATCGCAACATTATTGTAAAAGCCATATACTGTAAATATAGTTTAAATATTAGTTTATAAATCTACTAATAGAAGCTTAAAATGTTTTATTTACTGAGAAAATATGCAAGAACTGGTAAATCATGCCTCCATGAATGACAATATGGCTTGTTCAACTTTCAAAGGGTACAAGTAACCCATTGATCTTTGGAGCCAAAAAATTGGAGCAACTCCAAATAAAAATAATAAATATCTTCTCTTTTTAATTATAATTTTACTCACAATACTAATTTTACTAATTACCATAACCATTACTAACATTTATAAAAATATCTTCTACACTTCTATGTAGAAACATCAATTTCATATGCTTTTATAATCTGCCTAAATTTAACCCTGATATTTATTTATTCATACCAAGAAATAATCACCTCAAACTGATATTGAATGACTATTTAATCCCTAAATCTTACACTTGGCTTCAAGTTAGATTATTCCTCAATAATATTTGTGCTCATAGCACTTTCTTGTCATAATGATTGATCATATAATTTTTAATAAAATATATGCATTCAGATCCAAACATCAAACCATCCAAATGAGTTCTTTAAATATTTATTTATGTTTTTCATCCCCGTACTAATTTTAGCTACTGCTAACAGCTTCTTCCGACTCTTCATTAGGTGAAAAGTAGTAGAAATTATATTATTTTTACTTATCAAAGAATAATATGGCCAATTAGATACAAATATAACAGCAACTTTATATAATCCTATTGGAGATATTGGACTTGTTCTATCAATGCCATGATTTGTATTACACTCAAACACTTGAGAATTTTAACAGATTTTCGTGCTCAACCCTACCCTGATATTCTCCAATTAATCAGCCTTTTTCTGGCAGCAATGAGTGAATCTACCCAACCTGGCCTTCACCCGTGTCTACATTCAACAGAAGGAGGCCCCGCATCAGCCTCAGCCCCAGTCCACTACAGCACAGAAGTTGTAGCAGGAATTTTCTTATTCATTTGCTGTTACTCATCAACAGAAACAACAAAACAAACATTAATGGTATGCCTAGCTGCTATTGCCACTTTATTCAAAGAAACCTGTGTCCTAACACAAATGACATCATAAAATTATTTTGCATTTTTTGTCAAGTCAAGCAGGTCTCATGATAATTGCTATCATCATCAATCCACTACATCTAGACACTCCTTACATTGCACATGCATTCTTTCAAGCTCTGCTGCTCATACGCTTTGGATCAATTATTTATAACCTTAATCACAAACAAGCTATTTGAAAAACAGGAGGCCAGTTCAAAGCTGTACCTGTCACCACTTCAGTCAGTGTCTGAAGCCTGGCACTTGCGGCTGTGCCCCTTCTTACACGCTTCTGCTCCAAAGACTCAAATACTGAAACCACAAACATGTCCTATACTAATGCCCAAGTCCTGGTAATCAGACTTAATGCCACCTCCCTAACAACTCTCTGTGGTACTCTAGTTATTTTCTTTGCACTTCTAGAACAACCTCACTTTTCAACTCTAATTCATGTCAATGAAAACAGCCCCCTTTTAATTAATTCAATTGAGTATCTAATGATTGGTAGTATTTTTGCTAGATTTGCTATCTCTAACAACATTACTCCTATAAATATTTCACAAATGGCTATGCCACTGTACCTAAAGCTCTCAGCTCTTGCCATAAGTATCTTAGGTCTTACTATAGCATTAGAATTTAGCCTAATAACATATTGGATTAGTCCATTTTGTTGCATATAAAAAAATACCTGGAACTGGGTGATTTATAAAGAAAAATGACAGTTATTGTTTATAGTTTCTGAGGCTGGGAAGTCCAAAGTCCATCTGTTGATGACTACACTGACCCAGGGGTCTCACACTGCAAGATGGTGGAAGCAGAGAGAGCAAATGAGAGACAGACAGATTCTTCTCTTAAAGCCCTCAGAACCACTCCCTTGACCACAATGTTTAATCCATTCACTACTGCATGGCCCTATAATCCAATCACCGCTTCAAGGCTCCACCTTTCAATTACCATAATAGGATTTCCCACCCTCTTAACAGTCACAGTGGGGGCTAAGTTTCTAAAGCATAATGCTTGGGGGAAATAATTCAAGCTTCAATGAATTTTGGGGGGACATAATTCAATCTACTACACACTTAATCTCAGATTTGAATCCTACTCATACAAACATACATTTTTCAACCTCCTAGTGTTGTGAGGAACCTTCCCACAAGAAGTGCACTTACACGCCACTTGTGCAGAAAAGGGCAGTTTATTCACTCCAGCTGGCCAGTGTCCATCTTCCAAGGAGCAACCAAGGAAGAGCAGCCTTGGGCCTTGGTCTTGTGGGATTTTTAAAGGCAAAAACTACATCCTGTTGGCACACGGGTTTGTCCAGTTGCACAAAGCAAGCCAGGGAGCTAGGTCACAGAAGCCAAGAATGAGCCATTAGAGCAATCAAGCGTACAACTTTTCATTGTGTATGTTCCTATGCAATAGTTCACTGCGTATGGTTCCTGTTACCATGTAATACTTTACTGTGTATGGCTCCTGTTTCTATGCAACGGCTTTTGTTTCTATGAGAAGGTCAACAGTATCTCATGCAGAAGGGGGGGGTAGTCTGCAGGTCAGACAGGGGGTAAAATGGAGTTACTTAGGTTAAGCAAGCAACTCTACAGAAGCAGATAGCGTACATTATGAGGGTGTAGGGAGCTCTATTTCACTAGGTTTCTTCCAACATTTGTCACCATGTATAAACCTATCAAAAAGCCAAAACACAACATAATTTTTATTAGACTTAACCTGACTAGAAAAAGTAACTCCAAAAAATATCTCTCATTTCAAAAAGATAACTTCAACATACATTTCTAATCAAAAGAGCCTAATTTAATTATATTTTATCTCCTTTCTTTTTTCACTTTTACTAGCCATGCTTCTAACCACCTAACGTTTTTGAGTAATTTCAATAACAATGAAAATACTAACAAAGATTGACCAGACACAGCTATTAATTGGCTTTCGTAAGAATAGAACATGGTTACATTCATAGAATCTTCACTAAGACGCCCAATCTCTTCATCTTCAGAAATTAACCAGTTCTCTAGGTTTTTAAAATCACTAAAAATCTCCACTCATCATAGCCTATCATTTGTATAATCATAAATAACTCTATTAATAAACCTAGTAGTAAAACTCCCCAGATGACAATACTAAAGCCTCAAGTCTCAGGTTATTCTTAAGTAGCCATTTCTGTAGTACACCCAAACACGACCACCATCTCTCTAAATATGTCAAAAATATTATTAAATCTGAATAGACCCCTTACATTTATTACAATTTGATAACTAAAACCACCACTGATAATTAATTCTAAACTACTATAATTAGGCAAAGGTTTTAAAGAAAACCCTATAAAACCTACAAAAAATAGTACTTATTGAAAATACAGAATACGTCATAATTCTCACACAGAATCTAAACACAACTAATGAAATGAGAAATTATTGTATTTCAACTATAAGTACTTAAATGACCAACATTTGAAAATCTTACGCTGTAATCAAAATTATTAGCTCCAAACCAACAAAATAATTATACTTATTTTAGACCCAAACATCTGAACACCAAGAAGTATAAAAGATAATTTTTTTTTTGGCACAATAGAAGAATTACCAGAAGAGAAAGATAAAAGAACAATTTAAAGTACAAGAAAGTAAAGCAAACCTCTTACACCTTTTGCATAATAAGTTAACTTAGAACAATGTCACAAAACGAACTTTAACTAAAACCCCCCAAATCAGATGAGTTACTCACGGACAAATGCAAGAACAGTCTTCTCCGCGAAATAACCGTAACATAGATTAGGGATGGGGTTAGGGATTAGGGCTGTCTAGACACATCACAACTCACCAGTTCTTACGTTCCTTCTGAGTACGTAGATTAAATACTTAGAACCTCAAAGCAATCAGATGAAGCCAGCAGAAGTCACATTTGACAAGCGAGCCAGAAAAAAAAAAGAGAGAGAAAGAAAAGAGTGGGGCAGGGCCGGCCCGTGGCTCACCCGGGAGAGTGCGGTGCTGATAACACGAAGGCCCTGGGTTCGGATCCCATATAGGGATGACCTGTTAGCTCACTGGCTGAGCATGGTGCTGACAAGACCACGTCGAGGGTTAAGATCCCCTTAACGGTCATCTTAAAAAAAAAAAAAAAGAGAGAGAGAGAGAGAGAGAGAAAAGAGTGCGGCACTTGAGGGGGATGCAGCAAAGGCCACTAATTAAGATAAATATAAATAGAAATAATTCCATATTTTAAAAAATCAGAAGCAATTCAAAAAAGTTACAAAGAAAAATGATCAAAATTTCAAATAAGGGTAGAACCTGTAAAAAAAGAAAAGGTGTGTGTGGGAGAGGTGGATACCAGTTTTGTGGGGCTTGAAACATAAAAAAGGGAGGGTGCTTTTTTAACTAAAAAATACAAAATTATAAGTAACTAAATTAGGCGATAAAAGAAATATTTCCTTAGAAAGAGAAAATAAATAATGAGTACACACTTTAACATCTGACATTCACCACAAACATTGCAAAATCCAGAAAACGTATTGTTTTGGTTAAATCCCTGAAATGCTTCTATAATATTTTTTCCTCACGAATTTATAGAAAAATTTGGGAAACTGAAATCAAGTTTTCTTCAGCTATCAGCTATAAAAGACGTGCGTGCTGCTTGTAGATTTGCATAGGTTTGCAGCAACTGGCAATGTGTTAAAAGTTATTATTAGGGAGGCCGTTAGACGGAGTCCTTTCGTGCCTGGCTTATTTCATTTAATGTGACATCTGCGAGGTTTACCCTGTTGCAGCATGTGTCAGAATGTCCCCCCCCCCCCCTTTTAAGGCTGATATTTTACCACAATTTTGAATTTAAAATAAAAAGACTTGTGATAGAGTTTGGATGTTTTGTCCTCCCAAAGCTCATGTCAAAATCGATATCAACCTTGGGATCGTTTGGGAGGTGCTTGGGTCATGGGGGCAGATTCCTCATGAATAGATTAATGCCCTCAGTGGGGGCGTGGGGGTAATGAGTGAGTTCTCACGCTATTACTTCCCGTGCAAGCTGGTCGTTTAAAGGAGCCTGGACCCTTTACAGAAGCCTGGAACCTCACCACTGGAGCAGTGATAGAGATGTGGCTGACAGAGTACACAGGCCCAGTACTGAAACTGGGCCCCCATAATGCTTCTCTTAAAAGCATTTCTTTTCTTCGTTGTGCTCATTTACACGGCCTCTGTATATTTATGGGTTAAGAATCAAGTTGAGTCTCCTGCTTTTCTTTTTTTTTTTTTTTTTTTTTTTTTTGTCGTTTTCGTGACCGGCACTCAGCCAGTGAGTGCACCGGTCATTCCTATATAGGATCCGAACCCGCAGGCGGGAGCATCGCCGCGCTCCCAGCGCCGCACTCTCCCAAGTGCGCCAGGGGCTCGGCCCCAAGTCTCCTGCTTTTCTAATCAACCTCCATGAATAAAGGCACTCCGAAGAAAAGCCAAGCTGATTATTAACCTATAATTTTGCTTAAAGAAAACCTTGTTGTACACGTACATTAACCAAGGGTCCAAGTCAGTTATTTTAAGGTTTCAGTAATGCTTGGCTGTGGTTATTGTCTTTGAGGTTCCCCCCACAACGGAATACATTGAAGGAATACTACCAACCACAGATTCCATGGTGCAGCGACCCTGTCCATCACGCAGTCATTACGGCTGACACAACCCACCTACTAATCCCGTGACAATCCCTGTCACTACCTCATTGCACTCACCTGCATTCCTTCCCTCCCTTTAAAAACTCTAAACTTTAGTAAGTCCAGGAGGTGGGCTGACACTGTTCTCTTGTTTTCTCAGCCATAATAACATTCTTCTCCCCAACACTACTTTTGTCTCACTTATTGGCTCTCAGTGCGACAAGCAACCAAACTTAATTAGATCTTTACTGCTCAGTTACAGTAACAAAGATGTATATAGTGACAACAGGAATTCTGGGAATTGCAGTTTCCTCTTACTTTGCGCATGCGCACTTCCCATCTAGGCATGGCCGGAGGCTGATGTAGAATCTGAGGAGGGACATGAGTTTGGAGCGTGGGGCTGCAGAAGCTGGGGCCTCACAGCTGCTGCTTCTCCCTGCTGAAAGCCTGGCCGAAATATTGGTCAGAGATCTGCACTCACAAAACCAGAGGCCGGGAAGCTTACGAAATCGGAAATTTAAAAATCTCATTATAACGTTTCCACTTTTGAATAACATATATGTAAGTATATATTATTTATAAGTGGATATAACCTTCTATACAAATACAAATATGCCCTCTGGCAGGGTAAGGTCCTAGAGCAGGGAGGAAGCCTTGCCTGAAAAGGGTTGCAGCCTAAAGTCTGTGATTCTGGCCTCATCCAGCAGCGTGACACACTCCCATCTCCTATCACTCGGGGCCTGAGGGAGGCGGGGCCTGGAGCTCTGTCCAATCAGGTGCGCAGCCGGGGAGGAGGGGGCGGCCTTCCACAATCTCGCGGGATCTTTGTGTCTGGCGCCCACTGAGTTTAGTCCAGTCCCCACAGCTGTGTCTTCTTCTCTGAGTGGCCCAGGTGGCTCCTTCCTGGCCTCTGTCGCCTGTGACTTGCAGGTCCTGGGAGCTCCTTAGGGAGGACGGGGGACCCGCCGGAAGCCAGGAAATGGTGAGTGTGCGGGGCAAGGCGTCCTGAGATGCGGAGGGGGCGCGGATGGAAACGCCGGGCGGGGCGGGGAGACCCGGGCCTCCCCTCGGTCAGCTCTGGGGTCTGTCTGCGGCCGAGTCTTCCGCTGGCGCCGCTCAGCTCTCGGTCCCCTGAGGCCGTTGGGTGGGCACTGGGCGGCAGCCGAGGCCCCGGGCGTCCTGTCCCGACCCTGAACGGTGACTTCGGCGGCTCGGATCCCGCTCTGGGCAGCTCCGTGCCCGCAGCCCCGCGTCTCCCCAGATCGTGCTGTGACGGCGGGAGGGTCGTCGGGAGAATCCCCACCCGGTGTGTGGGGCTCAGGCATGGGAGGAACTGCGGGGCGTGGGGTCCCCAGTCCCTCCTTTCTCCTGTTAAAAATGGAACTGAGGCGCCGGTTAAGATATTAGAGAGTTTATTTGAGCAAACAACCACTCGTGAATGAAAAGCACCGGCCGTGGTGTGTGGTTTGGGGTCCACCAGAGGGGCTTGAAAGAAAGGCCTTTATAAGGTTCTGGTGAAGCAAACCAAAGTAAATCTTACAAGTCACTGATTGCAGTTATCCGTCGCCTGTTTGGACTATCTGGGGGGACATTTCCTGGTTGTGTAATCACAGCTTAGTTGGAGGATTCTGGTTGCTTAAGCCTAAATTTCTTTCGTTTTCTCTAAGTAATTTATGAGAAACGCATTTGAGTTAGATTTCCTTTTCCTTAGGGAGGAACCCAGGGCAGGACAGCCACTTCATTCTAACTGCCTACTATTTAACACTCCAAAGGGGTACTGGTCTCCCTCTGCCTTTTCCAAATATATGGGAGGCAGGGTCTCCAATCCACCACCCTGTGCCTCATTCTACCCTTTTCTAGAGCTTGCAGTAATATCCTAAATTTCCATTTCCTTCTCCGCATTCCCAGTTCTCCAACTTCCCCTCTCCAATTCAGAACATTGTCAACTATTTGTCCTTTATCGTACATTTCAGACAGACACAGTATTTTAATTGTTCATCATATTTTCACACAGCAATTGATGGCTCATTTTAAAATATTTGTTTTTGCTTTTTTAATATTTCACATGACAGGAGAGCATAGAATAATTACCTCACACTCTGCTATATATAAAAACAAATCTTTGCTCCTCCTCTCCTCTTATCTTCCTTAGGCATAGACGCCTTATCAGAATGCCTTTGGGTTGAGGTTCCCCTTTGGAAACTTGACAGGATGATGTGTCCTCAGCCACCCTCCTATCCTCGGTGTCAAAGCTGTGTGGGGTTGAGACAAGATGCCCACAGCAGCCGTATCTCTTGGAGTGTGTGGTGAACATCAGCCCCTGGTTCATCTCCCAGAGGACAGCCTGAGGTATGGGCCTGGATGGAGCCTCTCAGGGAGCAACTGGATGTATTGCGGCTGGTGGGAAATCTGGTCTGCCCTTCACCTAAAAAGCTAACCCCTTGGACATTGAGATTTTCTTTCCCTAACCCCACTTTTTATTCCTTCATGATCAGCCAATCAGATGCTGGTACTGAGAGGAAAAGACAAATTATTTCTGCCTTCTGGAGATTCTCAGGTTTGTGAAGGAAGAAAAACTGTTCCAAAGGACAAGGGAAACCCACCCCAGCAAGGTGGTACAGGAACTTTGGGCACAGGGTGAGGATTGGTGGACAGAGCACAGTGTCTCCTGGGAGGGTGGTTATTAGGCACTTTAATGAGCCAGATGGGGGGAGAGGACGCTCCGAGTGATAGGATGGCCTGACTTGACACTTGTGTTTGCTGTTCTTGTTTGTTGAGGGCTGTAGCTGTCCATTTTCTTAGTGGCTTTTCCAGGGTATTTCTGCAGAGACCGTATTACTTGGTGCGTGCAGTCACTGCAGTCTTTGTTTTCTTGGCGTGTGTTCAGCCAATGTTTTTCACAGAGATTTTCTTGAATACCAGGTGCTAGATAAAGAAAAAGAAAAAAAAGAAAGGAGAAGAAACAAAAAGGCTCACCTCTTTTAGTTATTGTGGATGTCTCTGAGCTGGGGCATTTCTTTTAGACAGGCTGCTTAAAACTCAGCTTCATTCAGCCTTTACTTCCTGCTTAACTGAATCTAGAGATTAGCCAGTGCTTAAAATGAGGGTCTTTTCTGAAAATGTGTTTTTTCCTGGGCATGCAACAGGGCTTTCTCAGTATCCCAGTGTATCTGGATTGCTATGAATATTCTAATTTTTGAAAGAAACTTTCACTCCAGCTTTTAGCAGTCTAGTGTATGTGTCAACTGTAATTTATTGTTCCAGACTGCTGCAGGCTTTTTGTTTACTTAGCAGCATTTTCAAGCCATTCCTGCCAATTTTTTACACCAATTGCCTTCTGACTTAGACAAAACAGAAAACTGAAGCTTTTTTCAGATCTTTGGGTAGCCCCCAGACAGATTGTAATACATAAACACAATGATTTGCATATAAGATCTGCACTGCTCTTTCTGGAATCAGTGACCAGAGGGACTAGGAACTAGGAATGTTGTCTTCAAGACTGGCACCAAATCAGGGAGGGATTGGGGCAAGGACAAGTGAAAACTCCAGAAGGCTTTCCTACCATTTCTCTTTTTAAAAAAAAATTTTGCATCAACATCGTTGCTATAAACCTTCAGTCTTTTTCAAGAGTTTAGAAAATCTTGTTTCCAGCAGTTCTTGTTTTTCCATGTTTCTGTCAGGGAACAGGTGTTTGGAGCAGCTCACTCTGCCATTCTGCTGACCTCACTGTCCCTGGACTCTGTGGTATTTGATTATCTAAATGAGTTTTCTTGTGCCATTACTATACTATCTTGATTAGTGTTGGTTTGAAGCAGGTTTTAAAATTATGAATTGTGAGACCTAGTTTGCTCTTTTTCATGTTGTATTCTGAGTCCCTTGTGATTTCATATGAATTTCAGCATCAACTTTTCAGTTTCTATAGAATAGTCACTGGGATTCTGATAAAGATTGCATTGAATCTGTACATTGTTGTGGGGAGTATTGCCATCTTAATAATATTTAGCCTACTGATCCATGAACATGAGATGGTTTTCCATTTATTTAGATCTTTAGCTTTTTCCAACAACGTTTGTAGTGTTCAGAGTATGAATTTTGTACTTTTGTTAAAATTTTTCCTATGTATTTATTTTTTGGGTGCTATCACAAATTGTTTTTTCCCTTAATTTTATTTTCAGATATTTTATTGCAAATGTGTAGAAGTACAGTTGTTTTTGTATATTAACTTTACACCTCTGACCTTGGTGAACACACCTTCATCTTGGTTGCTTCCAAGTTATGAAAATTATGAACAATGCTGCTATCAACATCCTTGTGCAGGTTTTTGTGTGGACCTCTGTTTTCAACTCATTTGCATAAACCCACCTTTGGGGATTAGTTTGGGGTCCAGGAGACACCTCTCATCCCCATGGGATGGGGATGAAAACAATTCCCTCCATGAAAATTAAGTTGATATGGGTTTATGATGAGGTTTATGTAAAACCTCTGTGTGTGTGTGTGTGTGTATTTGTGTGTGTGTGTTGGAACCCAGTGATTTATCACAAGTGTTACTCTTCTGTGTGACAGGCCTTCTACTAGGTGCTGTAGTGAATAAAACTGAACAAATATCCCTGTTCACTTGAAGCTGGCATAGGAAACAAGAGATGAGGGGTAGAAATAAAATACACAGTGTATCAGATGGTGATTACTGCTAAAGAGGGAGGGAAAGTTGCTGAAGAGTTCAGTGGCCGGAGCTGTGTGTGTGTCTATCAGAGCATTTCTTGAGGTCCTAAGGTTGTTATCTCTGAGGGTTAGTGAACTTTTGTGTTTGTGTGGGTGCACCCACCTGTATGTGCAGAGACATAGTCTGTGAGATTTTGTATGTCTTTCTGGGTGGCTATGTGTGTATGCTCTTTAAAATCTGGATTACTTTTCTTTGTTCCTATTTTCCCTGGTAGCACCTTTATTTCCATGTTTGAGGAGGATTGGTATTAATTTTGTTTTTTAATGTTTAGTAGATATCAGGAGTGAAAGTATTTCATCCTTGGTTTTTATTTGTTGAGCGGTTTTTAATTTCTACATTAATCTACAACTGTAGGTCTGTTCAGATTTTCTATTTCTTCATGACTCGGTCTAAGTACATTGTGTGTTTCTTGACATTGTCCACTCCACCAGTGTTATCCATTTGCTGGCATACCGTGAGAGACTTCTTCCATATGGTCTGAGGCATACAGATTTTGTAGTTGTGCTCTGCTGTTACTATGCATGAGTTCTGCTGCTATTTATGAGACACTTAGTTTGACAGTCTCTCTCATATATTTCTGTTAATATTGAGTTCTGGGGGCTTGTATGCATTAGCTAGCATTTGCTAGGTAAGAAACTAACCAAAATTCAATAGCTTAAAAAAAATTTGCTACAAGTTCTGTGGATACACATTTTGATGTGCATCCAGCTGGGCTTTTTCTATGCTAGAGTTGCCTGGATTACAAAAGAGACTTTAGTCACCTGGTGTCTTTACTGAGACTGGTTCGTTCAAGATGGCTTCATTCACATGTCCTATGGTTTGTGCTGACTCTTGGCTAGACCCTGTGTCTCCAACAGGATAGCTCCTGGTGGCTTCCTTATGATATGACTCTGTTTAAGAAGGAAAGAACCAGTGGCAAGTACCTTTCAAACCTATGTTTGCACCACATTTTCAAATGTCCCATTGGCCAAAGCAAGTCAAATGGCAAAGCACAAAGTTGACTGTAGAATCATACTGTAGGAGGACTTGGATACATGGAGACCTGTCACTGGGAAACATTACTGAAGAGTGTACCACAAGAAATATACATTATATACATTTTTGAATACATATACATGATCATTCATAGAAAATGTTGGGTTGCACAGTTTCCTTATGTTTAGGTATATAAAAGCTAGATGTGTTTTAGTGGGAACACGCATTTGTTTATTTGTTTTTACTTAAATGATTGCATTTTTAGGTAAAATTAGTTGTTGCTGAAGCAGTAGGTACTGTACAGGTTCTTCAAAAAGTTCATGGAAGCATTCATGTTATCTTTTAATTCAATTTTTACATGAACTTATTGAAGTACCCTCATATGTTTTCATTAACCGCCCCAAAAATTGTTTATCTAATTTCTACCAATTAGTATATTTGTAAATGCATCTTCAATGGGATGTTTGTTGCCTTTTTTTTTTTTTTTTTTTTTTTGAGACATGAAGAACTACTCTCCCATAAGGCATCTTTAAAAAAAATTTTTTTGGGGCCGAGCCCGTGGCGCACTCGGGAGAGTGCAGCGCTGGGAGCGCAGCGACGCTCCCGCCGCAGGTTCGGATCCCATATAGGAATGGCCGGTTCACTCACTGGCTGAGTGCCGGTCACGAAAAAGACAAAAAAAAAAAAAAAAAAATTTTTTTTTTCCGGGTGTATGTGCAGACAGTTTTTTTCAGGAGAATCTACTCCCAAGCCACCCCCGTTCTCTGCTTTATTCACTTCACTTGTCTTCATTTTCAGCTGTACTGCCACAGTGTTGTGTGCATTTCCAAGAGCAACACAAAATGAATAAATCTTCAGTGAGCTGTTTATTCCTCACTTTGTTTTACATTATATTTTATGAGTTTTGTAGTGTCAATGAATTAAAATTAAAAAGTATAAGTAAAACTCAGCTTGAGGGAAATGAGCATACATAAGATAAAATTGCCATATAGATATAGCAAGTTGTAAAACCTTAAAGTCATCCAAATTGACTACAAACTTGTGTCTGATCTTTCTGGTGTCATGGCCAAAAGGCATTTCATTTATTCCATGATTGGAATGGAATTGGAGAGGAGAGTAAGCTAAATTCTCATATCATGAAGACTTGATGACACTAGAGTTGGACAGACCATCTTCACTGGTCACAGAAATACTTTTAGTTTTCTGCAGTTGAAACGTTGTTTGTTTTGTTTTGTTTTTTGAAATCTCTAAAATGGTGTGGTCTCAGTCAGCTTTTGGAAGGCTGTACTTTTTCATGATTAAACCTGGATCATCTACAGGTTTGTGTCAAACAGGGGCACTTAAATAACTCTTCATGTTCCTCTCACCTCATCTGTACCTGCAGGTGTGTAGAACACTATGCAAAGTTATATTTTCTGGCAAATATTCCCACTGTTCACTTGCCTTTTAACTCCTCAGCAGACCCTTGACATAGACCCCTTTCAGTTTTCCATGTTATGGCAGGCAACGGTGTGGCTCACAATCCTTCAGAACATAACACACACTCCTTTTTCTCCTGTTTCTAATGACATTTTCTCAAGTCCTTCAGTTTCTCACCAAGAGTCTTGACACCCTTTCAGCCTGCACAGATGGTCTCCTGGAGGCCCAGCTTTTGCTTGGTCTCATAGTCAATGCCACAAATTGTTGCCTTTTATTTCCACAGCACCCCATTTCCTGGCATCAAATTCTATTCCAGTTACCTGTTCTGCTTAGAAAACCACCCTCAAAACTTGGCAGCTGAAAATGGCTTCTTATTACTTCTGGTTTTGGCTTAGAGAGTCTCTCTCGCTGGCTTATCTCCCACACAGGTGCAGTAAGGTAGCAGTTAGGGTGGACCATGTGAAAGTACAGCTCGGCTGGTGGCCAAGAAGGCTCACTGGTGGCTCCAGTGGGTGCTGCTGGAGATTTATAGGGACTGACAACATGCATATCTTCTGTATTAGGCGGTTTCGTGTTGGTTATAACAGAATACCTGCATCTGGGTAATGTATAAAGAAGAGAGGTTTATTTCTTACAGTTTGGAGGCTGGGAAGTCCACAGTTCAGGGGCACATCCGGTGATGGCCTTCTTATTGGTGGTGATTTCCTACAGATATCACAATGTGAGAAATGGCGAGAGCAAGAGGGCTAACGTCCCTTGCTCTCCTTACAAAGCCGTTAGAACCATGCCCACGATAATTCATTATTTCATAAATGGATTAATCCATTCATGAGGGCACAGTCCTCACAATCCAATCACCTCTCAAAGGCCCCAACTTTCAAATACCACAATTGAATTTGCCAACTCTTAACACTGTTACAATGGGGATTACATTTCTAGTACATGAACTTTTGGGGACACATTTGACACATGAATCTTCTCATGGTCTTTCCATGTGACTCTCTACTAGGATGGTCTAAGGGTGGTTTGGTTTCCTACACGGTGACTAGCTTTCCCCAAGATAGTGTTCCAAGTTACACTAGTGAAGTTGCACATCTTTTTATAGCCCTGCCTCTGAAGTCCAAAAATGACACTTTTGTTACATTCTGTTTGCCAAAGGATTCACTAAGGCCAGGCCAAGCAAGGCTCAAGGGGAATTAGTTTCCACCACAAAAGGAGGAGTAGGAAAGAAATCACGGCCACCTTTAATCTGCCAGAAATATCATTGTTACAATGTGTTTGTTCCAAATTCATTTAAATTTTTCCAGTGAGCACTTCTTTAAGTCACAGGTTATTTCAGAGTATATTATTCAGTTTTCAAACATTTGAGGTTTTTGTGGATATATATATATTTTTTGTTAGTTTCTAATTTAATTGCATTGTGGTCACAGAACATACATTACAAAGATTTCAAGTCTTGACATTTGTTTTATGGCTCAATGAATGTATGCTGTCTTGGTGAGTGTTCCACATTGAACTTTCTATGTATCAGTTAGTTTTAGTGAAAAAGCACACTGTTTCTCCCACTATACTCTTACAGCAGGCTTTTGTTACAAGATGTGTGAAGATTTTCCCCCACAGACTGAACAAGCAATTAGTTCTGTAGCAGATACCAGCTGGATGTCCTCCAATTTAAATCTATTCTGATCCTGTCTACCTGGAGATAGCACATGATCAGCACCAAAAATCATGGCTGCTGTTGTCAGTGAGAAAGAAGACTTGAGTGTAGGGAGAACGACTTACACAAAATGCAGGATGTCTGTTACCTGGCCCCGTCTCGGATGTGAGCAGGAGAACCTGACCTGATGAGCTTCCTGCACTTGTGAGTCTTTGTGTGTGAAGGTATGTGTGCATCTGTGACTGTGTGTGTAAATGAGGCTTCATGTGTGCATGAATCTGTGTGCATCTTTCTGTGAGTGTGCACATGTGTGGCGGTGCACGTGTGTGTGTGTGTGTATGTATGTTTCTGTGGTGATGGTGTGTGCATCTGTGTTGAAATGGGATGGGGTGTCGATGGATCTTGCATTTCCCACAAACTTAACATAGCAATGCTTTGCTCGTAATAGATGTTTAACTTGTGTAACAAAATAATTTAACTGTGCTCCACATCCTCTGCTAGATTTTCTGTTTACTATGGCCAGGGATTGTGCATATATTAGGGATTTAAATTCTGTGGAGAGACTGTCACTCAATTCTCTCACCTTAGTAATAGATCTTGAAGGTTGATGAAACATGTTGTTATTAACAATTGCAAGACGTTTTGTCCTAAAACATATTCACTGAATGCCAGTGCCTCTTGTGTGTGTGTGTGTGTGTGTGTGTGTGTGTGTGTGTGCTTTGGTTTTGCTCATGGGGTATTTCTTTATTTCCTGTGAGTCTAGAAATAAAACACACAATCAGCATCTAGTTAATCTGCAGCAGGAAGCTTCTTAGAATATCTAGGATAAAGGTGTGTGAGACCTGCAGTGGTCACAGGAACACATACATACACACACATGCACACACATTTGCCCATCCATAGTATTTTCACTTTATTATAGTGAATCCACTTATTCCAAAATATAGGAAAACGTTTTAGCACATTTGCCCTTTAACAAAGTGGTGCACGTTTCCATTGCCATATGAGGATGAATATGTTGAAAAATTGTAATAAATCCTCAAATGCAGCATTTTCATCTTTTGAAAGAAATACTTGTTCACATGATAGATTTATTTAAAAATGAATAAAAAGACTGAGTTTTGGGAAAAAAGGCAGAAAAGGTGAGAAACTTACCTTCTTAAAAATATGTATGTTTTTGAGGTTCATGAAGCAAATTGTGAACCTCTGCTCATACAGAAGACATAATCCTGATTTCATTCCTTCTCTGTCTTGGCATTTTTGTGCTCTGAGCACTTCCTTGCATTTTTTTCCCCCATCTTCATGCAGGTATTTTTCCTGTAGAAAGAAGGACTCATTAACAAGAAAAAAATTCCCTGAATTCTGGTATTGCAGAGGCACCAGGGTAAAATGCCCCTCGATGAATTAATAAAAATAAATAAGCCTCGCCCCCTCATGCATGTACTTCCTCCCCTCTCCTGCTCCCCGCCAGGTACATTTAGGAGGGGTCTATATGTTTGGACCCCTCCTAAATTCACCATGTCCTACATTCTGGATAAGAAAGGTTTAAAAAAGGAAAGAAGAGAGAAGAAGTCTTCTCCTTCTGTTTTGTTTTCAACTCAAATAAGCACTGGCACTAAGAGGAAAGTTTTTTTTTTTTTTTTTTTTGATGTCTAACATGCCTTTACGAGTCTCTTGCTGAACCATCTAAGGAGAGCAGTCCTCCTCAATGCCATAGAGATCTGTGAAATACTTTGAGCAAGCAGAGAACTTTGGTGTAGAAAAGAATATGCCTGTCTTAAACATGTCTTATTGTGTTTTTTTCTTTATCATGGCCTTGATGTGCTGATTGTGCACTGCTTTTCCAAGGCTGCATTACTGCAATGCCATTAACATTTAAATGATGTCCTGGGTGATGGCATCAGTTGTCCAGATTTTAGCAGCTGGTCTTCTGTCTGGGATTCATTAGCCTTGTCAACCATTAAAATTAGGCCATATTTGGGCTAGTGTGGGATTAGAAGCCAACACATCTCTGCCAACACAGATTTGGTGTGCACCCAGGAATGAGCTGTTCACATCCTGGACTCTTGTGAGGGGATTGGTGGCAGAGTCATCCTCAGGGATGTTGGGAGGACTTGACAGACAATGTATGCAGAGTGCTTGGCTGAGTGCCCAAGGCACCATGAACACCCAGGAGCTGTGGACCACTGCAGGTCTCATGTGCCTTCCCACTAGAAATTCTAAGATGCTTGTGCTGTACATTAACTAGATGCTGATTGTGTGTCTTATTTCTAGACTCACAAGAAATAAAGAAATACCCCATGAGCAAAACCAAAACATACATGCACATGCAAGACATTGCACGTTGACTCTATATATGGGTCTGTTTCTGGGCTTTATTCCATCCTTTTGATCAAAATGACTATATAGGCCAATACCATACTGCCTTAACAACTACTACTTTAGAGTAAGTCTTGATATCAAATAGGGTAAGCCCTCCAGCTTTTAAATTTTTCTTCAAAGTTTTTTGACTATTTTTAATAAACTTTAGAAACAGCTGAAGATTAACATCAATTACCACAAAAAACCAAAACAAAAATTCACCTAATGGGATTTGATTGGGATTACTTTGGATTGATCAATTTGAGGAGAGATAACACCATCACAATATTAAATCTTCTGATCTGTATACATGGATTTGCTCTCTGTATATTTAGGTCTTCTTTAGGTTATCTTAGCAATATCTTCTAGTTTTCATTGTACATGTGTTAAAAATATTTGTTTGTCAAATATTTCTCAAAATAGTTCATATTTTGATGCTATTAGAAATGACATTTATTATCATCCAATTGTTCATTCAAGTATATGGGAACACAGTGGCATTCTCAAGCTTTCTAAACTCACTTGTAAATTCTAGTCATGTTTTTGTAGATTATGCAGAATTTTCTACAGATGATGATATTCTTACTGGGTAATGATGATCTCACTATTTTTCTTTCCAGACTTGGTGTGTTTTTGTTTTTGTTTTCCTGTCTCATTATAAAGACTAGCATTTCCAGTGCACTGTTTATTAGCAGTGGTGAAGCCAGACAGTTCTGTCTATTTTCTGATCTTAGATGGAAAGTTTTTCTCTTTCCCCATTAAGAACATTTCAAAAGATGTTTCTGGAGAAGATTAGGAAGAATGAACAATGAATGAGGACAAGGAGGATTTTGCCTTAGTCTGTAATATTCCATATTTTATTTTGTTAAAAGAGTATAACAATTATTATAGAATATTATCAGGTGGCAAATTCTTCTTCCATTTTTCTTTGTATTTTATTTTTAGTTCTTGTAAACATACCAGAGAAGTGAAAATAAAATTAATTTCTATAAAATTACGAAAAAGGGTAGTATAATAATTATGTAGCAGCCAACTGCCTGGCCTGGATCTGAGCCTCCAAGTGCACAGAGGACAGCCTGCAGGATCTTGTTCGAGATGTCACACCTTATCTCTGGAACTTTTTGTGATGCGGCCTTGGGCAGGGCAAGGGACCAACCCTCCCCACCTCTGTTTCCTTTCTGCCAAGCAAGGAGGACAGCAGGCCACTTCAGGGAACCACACAGTGCCTAGCCTGTGCTTGACTTGCACTGGGTCCACCCAGAGCCCAGGAGGAGCTCCCAGGGGCACAAGAGGATCGTAAGGGCAAAATGCAGAGTGTTTTCCCACAGCCTAGGACAGTGTCTCAAAGTTAACGCACATGCACACATGGGCGTACACACATATACACACAAATACACACATATCTACACAAATCTACATGCATCATACAAACACATGCTCATATGTGTATAGCTATATGTATATGTGCATGCATACATACACACCAATGCACACACAGGGACACACACAGATACACACATGCCTACATACACCCACATGCACATGCATATATACAAACACACGTGCTTGCATGTACATGCCTATATGTGTATGTGCATACACTCCATGTATATACACACACTAATGCATATATACAGGCATATATATACATAGTATACACACATACACACATACTCACAAATACACACACACATATGCAGATGTAAAAGCTGTGAGAAAATAGCCAAATAAAACATCTTACTATTGTTCTGATACTCTAATATCTTAGCACTTTTTAAAAATTATACTTTTTATATTCTAGTTTTTCTTATTCAATATTGATGCCTTGGTTAGTATACCCTGTCTCTAAATTTCCTAAAAAGATTTCTTGAGCCAAACAATTGAATGTTTCATGAATATATCTCTAAGCAAACGGACTCATTTAAAAGTCACACAAACCACAACATCTTCAACACAGAAGGATCCATTTACAGGTGCACGTGATGGATGTTGTCCCAGGTCCGTGAGCATCTCCCCGCATGTGCCAGGGCCCCCAAAGCTCCTGAGGCTGGGCCACCTCTCGACTTGCCTACAGGAAGGTGTGTATAATTATGACGGCTTCTGCACTGTCCTTCAGGTCAGTTCTGTTAGCTAATTCAGTTAATTATGGTTGAATAAGTCGTTATTTAATTATTTAATTCCCTTACAGCATCCTTCAGATTAAGTGATTACATCCAAATCAGCCATTGCATGAAAGTGAAACATATTTACTCTTGAAGATGAGAGGCCAGCCCCTCCTGTTCCTCTCACCTCACACTTTAAAATGGTTTGCTGTATTTCTCATTACTCACTTGTTCAAATACCACTGCACAGCTTGAACAGAATTACTCACCCTACTCATTTTTCCATTTTTATGCATTAAATGTATATATGCATATGTGTATTTCTAGATCATTCCTTTCTTCATTTTCTTTTATCTTTACAAATGATGAATTTTCTTTGCTTTTATTAACTTTGACTACTTTCTCTACCATACTAGAAAATTTAATGTATTTTACTTTTTAATTACTGTATTTAATCCTGGATTAAAATGACCTCAAAAAAAAAAAATAACAGAAAGAGGGGCTGGCCAGTTAGCTCAGTTGGGATAGAGCATGTCCACAGAATGTCTGAGCCACATGTTCACTGACCAGACGGTATCAATACGCCTCACGCAGGGTGATCACAGCTAGGAGCATGCACTCAGCATTTTCTGGGCCTTTCTTAGGTTTGGGGACTTCCAACATTCCTTTGCACGTTGTCCTTCATCAGCCCGTTCTAACTGTGTGTTCTAGAAAATGTTCTTCCCTATTGTATATGAGCACACATTTTTATGCCTAACTTTTAAAATAGTTTTTGTTTTGCACACTTAAGTCAATTCTTAGCTTTCAAGATCCAAGTCCATCTTCATGAACAGGAAGGAGGAGCTGCCTGAGGCAGGACGTGGGTTCTCAAAAGAAAAGCTTCTGGCCTGGGTGGGGATGGGGGGCCCTAATCCCTGGCTGGGGAGGGGCTTGGTCCTCCTGTGCTTCTGCACAGACTCTCTCACAGTCAGGTAATTGCTCAGAATATGGTAAATGTCAGCTGGATGTTCTCACTCTTGACCAGGACAGCCCTGGATGCCCAGGAGAGAAAGATGTTTGCTGCAAAACCGTTGGATGAGCCATGCCAGAGGGGAGGATTTGGTCAAGTTATTCCAGTTTCTCTGGGCCTGGCCACTGTGAGTGGGGCCCAGGCTTCCTCTGGGTCTCCTTAGCCTCTGGGTCTCCTTAGCTCTGGCTTTGCACAGATGATCGAGGCATATCCTGGAACATCTGCAGCTCTGAGTCAGAGAGCCACTAGGCAGAGGCCCCTCGCTCCACCTCCAGGTGCCTGCCAACCCTCCAGAAGGCCCCCAGTACCACTTCCAAGGCCAGAATAAACGCCTTCTCCTTAGTGGGCCACACGCTGTTCCCACCCATTTTCTGCATGATGCCTGTTGTCCATTCAGAAGCTCCCTTTCCACATGCGCCTGACCCCGCACATACACGCCTGATCCCTCACATGTGAGATCTCCACACACATGAACCAGATACCACACTTGAACCCCCACACACGCCGACCTTCCCCCCGCCACACAACCCGACACACATGCCCAACCCCACACACATGCCCCACCCCTCACACTCAATCCTGCACACACACCCAACCCTACACATATGCCTGACCCCCCACACGAGTCCTCCCTCACACATGTGCCAGATCCCCCCACACTTGGCCCCACACACGAGACCCCCCACATCTGCCTCATCCCCCACAAACATACCTGACCCCCCCACACCCCCAACCCACCCTCGCTTGCCCAACTCCACAAACACACCCCAACCCCCCACACACCCGAGCCCACACACATATAAAACTCCCCCTACACATGTGACCCTACACACATGCCATGTCCCCCACAAACACACTCAACCTCCCACACACACCCCTAAGGCCCCCACACATGCCCGACTCCACAAAAACACCCCAACCCCCCCCACACATGAAATTCCCACCACACACATATGACCCCACACACAATGCAACCCCCCCACTCGTGCTTGACTCCACACATGCTGAACAGTACACACACACTCGTCCCACCCACATGCCTGACCACACGCACATGCCAGATCCCAAACACATGTGATCCCACACGACCCCAGTCTGCTGCTTCTCTCTCTGATTCAAACTGCCCAGTGTTCCTGCACCATTCAGAATAAGGC
This sequence comes from Cynocephalus volans, assembly GCF_027409185.1. Lineage (NCBI taxonomy): Eukaryota > Metazoa > Chordata > Mammalia > Dermoptera > Cynocephalidae > Cynocephalus > Cynocephalus volans. Next base: position 48,226,921 of record NC_084463.1, on the reverse strand, counting down.
CAACCTACTGTCACACACAGAGATGACCTCTGTATCCCAGCATACCCTTGCTCACTGGGGAGCATAATGGTTGAATCCCAGCAACTTCCTCAGCTTTTCCTCTTCCTCTCTGATACCAGAGCAGACTGGAGCTCATCCTTTCTTTCCAAACAGACAACTCCCATGAGCTGCCCTTTCACCATGAGCATCTGCCATTGGAATCCCCGTGGGCTCAGGTGAGGGTTGGCAGAGGTGTCTTCCTACCACAGGACACACCCTGACACTCCCCTCCCTCCCCCGCATCAGGACTCACTTACCTCTGCTCATATCCCCATTTGAGTGTCCATGGTTTGCAACAACCCACATCTGTCTATGTCAGGAAGCTTTGGTTACAAATGAGGAAAACCAAAACCCACTTAAGCAGAGAAGGGACAAAATGAGCTCACTTTACTGGACAGTTCCAGAAGGAGAGGAGGAGCCTTCAGGAATGGCTCGATCCAGAGATTAAAATGCTGCCTTTTGTTCTTGTCTCTGTCTTCTTTCCTCTAACCTAGGTGACTTTTATTTCTTTTCCTTGCCTAATTACCTCACAAGAACCACCACTACAATGCTAAATAGAAATTGTAAGTGTAAAGATCCTTGTGTTCTTCCTCATCTTAGGAGAAAAGCATTTGGTCTTTCAAACTTAAGTGTATTATTAGCTGTGGGTCTTTTAAAGATGGCCTTTATCAGGTTGACAGAGTTCCCTTGTTTATTTAGTTTGTTCATCTTTTTTCCGCTGTGGAAATATGTTGGATTTTTTGCATCTGTTGAGATAAGTATGTATTTTTCTTTTTTCTTTTTATATAATGTATGGCTTTTATTTATTTTCTTGTGTTAAATCATCCTTACATTCTTGAAATAAATCCCAATTATTCATGGTGTACGTGAAGGTTAATTCTAGATGTCAACTTGGTTAGATGAAGGAATGCTGGTAAAGCAATCTTTTCAGGTGTGTCCATGAGGGTGTTTCCAGCAGAGATTAGTATGAGAGTCTGAGTGGCCTGGGTATGAAAGACCCACCCTCAATGTGGGTGGAAACCATCCAATCCACTGGGGATCCAGAGAGAACAAAAGACAGAGGAAAGAGATGAAGCTCTCTCGATCTGCTGGAGTTGGGATACACTCTTCTCTCCTGTCCGTGGACATCAGAGCTCAAGACTCTTTGGCTTTTGGGTTCCAGAACTTACACCAAGGACACCATCAGCTTCCCTGGTTTTGAGGCCTCTGGACTTGGACTGAGCCATGCTACTGGCATCCAGTTTATAGACGGCTTATCATGGGACTTTTCTTCATAGCCACATGAACTAATTCCCCTAATAAGTCCCTCTCATATAATTATAACATATCCTATTGATTGTCTCTCCTGACTAATACAGTGTATAATCCTTCCTATATATTTCTGGATATGTTTGCTAATATTTTCAATAATATTTGCATCTATATTTATAAAGCATATTGATCTGTAGTTTTATTGTCTTGCAAGTTCTCTGTGGTTTTGATATTAGGATAATACTGGGCTTATAAATGACTTGAAAATATTCTCTCTTCTGTATTTGTTTTACTTTTTGGAAGAGTATTTGAGTTATTGGTACTAATTATTCTTTAAATATTTGGTCGAATTCACCATAAAGCTATCTGGTGCTGGCCTTTTCTTTGTGAAAAGTTTATTGAATACTAATTCAATCTCCGTACTGTTATAGATCTATTCAGATTTTCTATATATTTTTTGATTCAGTGTGTTTTTCAAGGAATTTGTCAATTTTATTTGCTCTTCTTTTCCTCATTACTTAAGATGGAAGATTACACTATTGACTTGAGATATTTCCTCTTTTTTAATGCACATATTTTTACCTTTAAATTTCCTTCTAAGTACTACATCCTTTTAAGTTTCAGTATATTGTGCTTGCCTTTTAATTTATATCAAATTATTTTCTAATTTTGTTGAAATTTATTCTTTATTGGTTACTTCGGAGTGCATTGTTTAATTTCCATCTATTTTTAAATTTTCCAAATTCATTTTTGGTATTGACTTTTAATATCATCCCATTTTGTTCAGAGAACATACTTTTTATGGTATCAATCTTTTTCAACTTACTGAGGTTTTTAAGATGCTGTCATATGATCTATCCTGAAGGATGTTTCATACCCCCTTAAGAAAGAATGTTTATTCTGCTGTTGTTGTGTGGATTGTTTTACAGAGGCCTGTCTGTTAGGTCTAGTTGATTAAACCTTCTAATTCACGTTGAAATGTTTAAGTCTTCTATTTCCTTGTTGATCTGTCAGTTTTTGCTTCAGGTACTTTGGGGCTCTGCTGTTAGGTGCATATATGTTTGTATTTGTTATATATTGGGGATGGATTGAACTTTTTGCTATTATAAAATATCCTTCAATGTCTCCAGTAACAATTTTTGTCATGAAGTTTATTTTGTTGACATTAATATAAGCCTTCTATCTTTCTTTTTGTTATTATTTACTTGATATACCTTCTCCCATCTTTTTACTTTTGACTCTTTGTATTTGAATCTAAAATGTCTCTGTTTTAGAAAGCATGTAGTTGGATGCTATTTTTATCTGTTTTGGCACTCTGCCTTTTGACTGCAGAATTTGGTTTATTTACACTGAATGCAATTACTGATAAAGCAGGATTTACATCTGCTTTTTTTTGTATTTGTGTTCTATATGTTTTATATCTGTTTTGTGTCTTTACTCCTCCATTACTGCCTTCTTTTGTGTTAAATATATATTTTATATATACAATCTTAATTTTCTTAATGTGTCTTTTAGTTTTTCAAAGTTATTTTCTTAGTGGTTGTCCTGGATATAATTAAAATCTTAATGTTAAACTACTACAAATTAATATCAATAGCATGAAATAATACAATTGTTAAATAAAGTTTATGGGGGACCATTATTTTGGACTAGTCTCTGGTACTAGGCCCCAGCAGACCAGATCAAACTAGAATGGAGTCACTTGGGCTTAGTGCCACAGAAATCAAACTATAGCTGGAAATGAGTCAGTTTTCCAAAAATACAGGAGATTCCAGTCAACCTGCACCAGAGTAATAAGTAAGTCCCCTGTGTTTTAGACCTATAAGAAAAGTAACTTTGAAATGACCATCAGCTTTTTGCACTTTCTGCTTTTTTCAGCCCTCTTTTGCCTATAAAACCAACTCCTTCTGATCAGCTCATCAAAACACTCATTTATAGAATGAGGTTTTGCCTGATTCTAGACTCATACATAAAAGCCAATTAGATCTTTAAACTAATTTTTTTTGTAATTTTTGTCTCTAGACACAACAGTTGGTCTGTGACCTAATCTATACAGTCTGAGCAAGGGCACTGGAAGAAACCATGGGACCAAGGGCAGCCCCAGGGAGATTGTGGTGTGGACAGTACCACTGGGTAATGGAGGGTTCATACATGGGTCTATATGTCTTTGCATGTTCAAAAGGCACAAATAAAGGCTGTGGCTAATTCTGATACAAAGTCCTGGGGTGGCAGCCCTTGACAGGTGTGCATGTCAGGCAGGAGGATTGAAGGAGAAAGCCCAGATCTGGAATGACACACTCCACTTTCACATGCAGGGCTTGAGGGACTCCCAGGAGACCCCCTCCCCCCCCAGGCCACCCTCTGGGATAGGATACACATCTCCAGCCTTCCCTGCACATACACCCCCACCCCTTTCAACTGTCCTGGACAGAGCACAGGAGGCTCTAGCCAAGGCCAGATGTAACCATCCCAGCGAGCGCGGGGCTGCACTTCACTCAAGAGAAGACGATGAGCACAAGTGAGCCCTGGCCACCATGAGCGACAGCGCCACGTGGCGGGGATGGAGTCGGGCACCGTCTGCTCAGGCCCCTTTAAGTTCTGATTCAGTGGCTGGGGCGGCCTCATCGGAAAAGTGCCTTTGACTGGAGACCCAAGGACAGGACGATGGCCCTGCACACGACCTCCTGGAGGGCAGCGGGGCCCAGGCCCAGGCAGACCCGCAGGTGGGGCGGGCGAGGAGGCGGGTGGCTGGGGCGGGTGTGGGGGGCGAGGTCAGACGGCAAAGCGGCCAGGCCTGGAAGGTCTCCAGGCAACAGGAAGGAACTTCACTCCTGCTGCGGGACGGGCAGCCTGCGCACAGTGTGACCTGCATTTTAGTGGGATGGCGGGAGGATGATGCTGAGGAGGACCAGGGGGTCCAAGCAGGGGCGGCGGGCGAGGCCAGCGGGGAGTGGGGTTGGGGACGGGGCAGGCTGGACTCAGCACGATCTGAAGACCGAGCAGCGGGATTTATTGCCAGATCGAGCTTGGCGTGTGGAAAGGCAGACGGGGGGGGGGGGGGGGGGCAACGGGGACTTTGGACTCAGCCGCGAAGACAGGTCGTGCCTGTCCGAGGTCGGAGGCTGGGCCGGGGGAGTCCTGCTCAGGTGCTGCCGCGTGGACAGGACATCCAGGCAGCTGGACCCACAGTCCTGAGTGCGGGGAACCTGAGCTGGAGACAGGAAGGTTGGAGTCACTGGGATCACACGTGACCCTAGGAGATCGGATACGAATCCCCAGGGAAGGGAGTGTGGACGGAACAGAAAAGGATCCCAAGGGTCGAGCCAGGTGCTCCTGCTGTCAGGATCCGGGAGGCCCGGCGGGCACGGGCGGAGGGACGCGGGCACTGGGGCGGGGGCACCGCAGCACGGGCTGCTCAGGGCGGGCCCATGGGCTTGGACACGGGGGGACGTGGGTGATGCTGCCCGGTGAGTCTAAAGAAACGCAATCGGGGCATCCTGGACATCCCGAGAGGGGATGGTTCGGAGGGGGGAGGAGAGCGTTTGTGCAAATGGAAATTCAAAGAAAAGCCAGGACATACCTGAGGAAGGACAGGTTGGGGGGCTTGTGCTACTGGGACTCGTACGAAGCCGCATCCAGGAAGACGGAGGAGACAAAGCAGCAGTGGCCTCGCAGGCGCAGGTTTCCTCGGGGCCTGCAGGGGGCGCTGGGGTCTGGCCCGCCGACGGCGCTGGGTGCACTGGGGGCGCACGTGGAAAGCAGTGGAACTGCAGACGCGTGTCGCATAGGGAAGCGTGACGTTAAACCATTTTTAAAAAGGACTGTTGGAATGCAGAACGACATGGGGGGTGGGGCGCAAAACGATAGAAACACGGAAGATTCTGCAATATTCTGCGTGAGACTGTCAGTGTCCTGTAGGGAAGACAGTTTACACAGCCCACACCTTGAGGGACAGAAAGACTGAGGTATTTAATTCATTTTCTTTCCTTTTCTGGACAACTTTCAGGTCTCCTCTGCTGTAACCTTGCTATCCTGAAATGTCTTCGTGATGTGCACTGGTTTTAATAAATTGTTTTATTTTATTCTGCTGGCTGTCTGGAGTACCCATTTAACTGAGAATCTCATGCTTTATAACAAAAATTGTTTCCTCCCTGACATTTTCCTGTCTCTTTCTGTTATTACCAACAGTCAGGCACTGGACTCCTTCAACTGATGTTCTAAACTTCCTATTTTTTCCCACCAGTTATTGCCAATTCTGTGTTTTTAGTTCTACATTTCCATATAGATTATATTAACTCTAATTCCAATCCTCTAATATATATTTTTTCTTTCTTTTGTAATTGGTTATGAATATTCGAGGAGTACAAAGCTAATTGTCACCACTCATGCCTGAGAGGTGACAGCTAGATCCACACTGGCAGCATGCTCATGACCACAAATTGCAATTATACCACATGTCCCCCACCCAGTTACCCCGTCCTCCCTCACCACCCCCTTCCCCCCACTCCACTTTGTAGCCCTCACTGTGCTCACTCCCTCTGCAAGCCCAACGCACCCTGTGGTCTTTCTTTCCTTCCTTCCTTCTTTCTCTCTTAGCTCCCACTTATGAACGACAACACGCAATATTTTTCTCTATGCATCTGGCTTATTCACTCAACAAAACTTTCTCCAAACTCATCCATGTTTTTGCAAATGGCAGAATTTCATTCTTTTTTTATGGCAGAGTAGTATTCCGTGGTGTATATATACCACATTTTCCTTATCTAGTCATCCATCGATGGACATTTAAGTTGGTTCCATGTCTTGGCTATTGTAAGCAGAGCTGCCATGAACATGGGAGTGCAGGGATCCCTTCGCATGATGATTTCCATTCCTTTGGCGATATATCCAGAAGAGGGATTGCTGCATCGTATGGAAGATCTGTAGTTGTTTGAGAAGCCTCCATACTGTTTTCCATAGTGGTTGGACTGTCCCACCAACAGTGCAGGAGCATTTGCTTCTCTCCACACTCTCGCCAGCATTTGTTGTTCTCCGTCTTTTTGACTGTAGCCCATCTCACTGGGGTGAGGTGATATCTTAGTGGGTTTTAATTTGCATTTCCCTGATGACTAGTGATGTTGAACATTTTTTCATGTACGTATTGGCCATTTGTAAGTCTTCCTTTGAAAAATGTCTGTTCAGCTCCTTTGTCCTTTTTTATACTAGGTTGTTTGTGGTTTTTTTTTTTTTTTTTTTACTGTGTACTAGCTTGAGTTCCTTGTGTATTATGGATATTAATTTCTTGTCAGATGCATAGTTAGCAAAAACTTTCTCCCACTCTGTAGATTGTCATGTCACTCTGTTGATTGTTTCTTTTACTGTGCAGGAGCTTTTAAGTTTGGTATAGTGCCATTTGTTTATTTTTTCTTTTGTTGCCTGTGCTTTCAGGTTCATGTTTATAAAGTGTGTGCCCAGACCTAATTCCTGAAGTGTTTCACCTATATTTTCCCTTAGTAATTTTACAGTTTCAGGTCTTATATTTAAGTCTTTAATCCATTTTAAGTTGATTTGAGTATATTGTGAGAGATGCATACATAGTTTCATTCTTCTGCATATGGATATCCAGTTTTCCCAGCACCACTTGTTGAAGAGGCAGTCTTTTCCCCAATGTAGATTTTTGTTGCATTTGTCCAATACCAGATGGCTGTAAGACTGAGGGTTGATTTCTGGGTTCTCAATTCTGATCCACTGGTCTCTGCCCCTCCACTGAGGCAGGGGCAGAGCCAGAGAGGGGTCTGGCTCTTCAGGGCAGCATCTCCTACCGGGGGCTGGGGTGGCTTTGGCTTGGCCAGGATGAGGGGCTGAAGTCATGGGGCGGCCATCACCCGAAGAGCCTCAGGAAGTGCTTGCAGGGGTGGGTCGAGCCACCTCCTGCTGTCATTCTTGGCATTCCTCTGGTGGGATGACCCGGGGGCCTGGGATGTGTTTATCTTCCTAGAAAACCTATTATTATAAATTAAAAAAAACAAATAGAGCTAACACACACATTTATTAAAATGGCTATTATAATCATATACATAAGCTATTTTCTCCACTTGAATTCTGTAATTATTAGTATATAAATATGTAAACAAACGTAATATGTAAAATGTTCAGAAAATATAAATAAATGTGAATAACTTCAGAAAAAAAGACTAACCTATGCCAAAATTAAAAGCTACTAAAATACACAGTGAGTGATTTTAAAACATGAAAGTTCAGGGATGTTCTCAGATCAAAATATTTTAAATTTAAAGATTACATATCTTTCTCAATTAATCTGTAAATATTTATTTATAGGCAAAATCCTAAAGGGATTTTTTGGGGGTTCCTTCCTTTTCGAAAAATGAGAAATTTGTGCTAAAGTTAAGATAAAAGAACATGCAATATAACCAAGAAAAAACTTGTAAAACAGTAATTATAAGAAATATGTCTTAGTTCTGAATTAAACAGAATATATAATATCCATATTTATTTGATGTGTGCATGTGTGAATGTACACATATCCAGTGTGTTAATTCACTTTTTTCCTAAAATGATACATATGATGCTAAGAATATAATTTTAACCTGAAGTAAATCTGAATGAAGCCTGAAGAAGCCTAAACACCAGATTGTATCACCTGGGAATAGCACAGAAATGAGAAAAGCGTCATTGCAGTGTGTAGGAAGGAGACACTTACGTTCTCTAAGTCACCTCTGCACACTGGTGGGGCGGGGGCACGTGTGAGTGTTGAGCTCTCGCCTGCCCTGCTCCCGATTTCCCTTCCTTCCTCCAGGCCTCATTCCCTCCCTCATTTTGGTTCATTTGCACCTAGTAGAGCCATTATCCTTCTCCCAGGATGGCTACCCAAGTGTTGGGGTATGTTTGGTACAATCCAAATTACGAATTCTTTTTTTTGTGAGTTTTTTCACCTTCAGAATTGGGAATATAATTTAAACCTAGGTGAGGTTGGGAGGGATATATTTTCTTCTTGATGTAAAGTCTGGCAACAGAGCTCAGTAAAGAACATAGACATTCATCCTCACGCTGCCAATCAGCTAAATGTGCACGAGCACATTTGTTAAAAACATTAAGCATATTTCATTGTATCTGAAAATTATTTAGATAGGAGCAGCATGAGGACCATGGTCCAACGGTGTGAATTGCTTTATTATCTCACCTCAAAATTTCTGTTAAGTTGTGGCAACCGTGGTGGATAACATTTCCTTGTTCTTTATATTTTATTGCCAAGAAAATTCACTTGATTCTTTATTTGAGTAAGAAAGCGAACATAAAATACTTTTTTGAGTGAAAAATTAAGCATATACAATATTTATGTAGATGGGTATTTATTACGTCAGTGTGTATTGTCAAAATGGAATGATCTTCTAATGTAGAAAGCCAGAGAAAAGAGTATCTTTGAAAACTCTTTCCTCTTAACTAGTCCATTTTGGTTTATGTGATTGTATTTGTGTTGAACTGAAAACATCATTTACAGCTATTTCCTACCTGTTTATGTGTTTAATCATATGTCTTGCCTAATCCCTTTATTTCCCTTTAGGATTGTAATTGAATTTCAGCAACATCAAAGGTAATTCAACAAATCAAATAGGTTAAATTCATTGTTGCTAAAATAAATAGGGCTACATTGAGCTGGCAGTAAATACATACACTTGAATTAGTTTGTACAATGTACTTATTTTATACCCTATTTATCACCTCTTTCTAACCATGAGCTTGCAAATAAAAAGCCAAGAGAAAGACAAACAAAATAAATGTTCTACTTGAATATTTCTTAATTTATATATTTTAATTCATATTTTGGGGACAAATTTTTATCCCTTGGCTATTTGCATATAACGCATTTGTAAATTATTTCTGTGTATTTATATATAGGCTCTTCAACTTATGATCTGACCTGCATTTTTATGTCTATATTGTATTAGTCCATTTCTGTTGCTTATCACAAAATATGTGAAACTAGGCAACTTATAAAGAAAACAAAATTTATTGCTTACAGTTTCTGAGGCTGGGAAGTCCAAAGTCCATCTAGTGGTGGTGACAATGACTCAGGGATATCACATTGCAAGATGGTGGAAGCACAGGGGGATGAGAGAGAGAGAGAGAGAGAGAGAGAGAGAGGAACATCCTCAATCACTCACTTTGTAAAGCCCTCAGAACCACACCCCCGACCACAATTATTAATTTATTCACTACTGCACGGTCCTACAATCCAATCACCTTTTCAAGGCTCCACCTTTCAAATACCATAATAGGATTTCCCATCCTCTTAACAGTCACAGTGGGGGCTAAGTTTCTAATACATAAAACTTGGGGACAGAAATCAAGCTTTGGGGAGTTTTGGGGGGACATAATTCAATCCACTACCATATTCAATCACACACCTGCAGTGAGTTCCAGGGATTTGGGGGCTGATAAGAAAAAAGATAAGACCATGAGGAGGCAGTAGCACACAACAAGCTTTATTTGGGAAGCACTTTGACAGGAATCCAAGAAGAGTGGGAGAAAGTCTTTTACAGCACAAAAACTTCCAGAGGCAGCCTGGGGGAAGGAGGGCAGCGAACGCACAGGTAGAGAGTTTGCAGAGGGACCTTATTTATCACGATGGGGAGTCATTGGGTCAGAGTATCCTGAAGGACATGTAAAAGGCTTAGGGACTCTTATAACACACAGGAATTTCTTATCTATGGCTAGCAGATGTTGAGGGGAGTTTTGCTGGGTATGCAAAGCAGGCAGACTCTAAATGGCTAAAAAATATGCTTATTTGAACTATTTTTAAACCAACTGGATGTGTAAAAATTTGAGTTCGGCACCAGTGGGCTTTTTGAGCCCACCAGTCTTCTGTGAAGTAAACAACAGAGAGTCAATATAGTAAGACCATCTTCAACACACTTATATAACAGCATGCACGAAAGTATCTGGAACACAATAAGATTTCAATATTTAATTGCTGCCAAAAGGAAATTTTTAGCTCTAAATAAGAAAACCCTAACTATACACTTTTAGGCTATAGAAGAATCAGATTTTATTCAGTAAGATTTCTTTTCAGCTTTAAGTAAATACAAGGAAAAAGAAAACATTAGGAAAAGGAAAATAATTGTGAAAATGTAAATATTATTTTAAATGGTTTAGGTCTTTGAGGAATGTATAAATTTTGGACCTTTTTTCTACAATATTTACTCATTAAATTAAAAGGATTTCAAATATTATTTTATTGCTTTGCTTTTTAAACAAAAATTAGGTCAGAGGTCTATTTCTTCTGTATTCAGTTCTTTGATACATTAAAGTAAAAAACAACCAAATAAAACATTATTAGTATTAATGGCTATTAAGATCACAAATATTTAAGTATCAAACCATAAAGAACTATTATGATACATATTTTTAAAAGATTCAATAAAACTTGTAACATATTTTTATTGTATTCTATAGATATATTCTTGAGATTGCTTTTTAAATAGTATTTAAGGTTTTTTAGTCTATTAAAATGTTATCACAAATTTATTTTATCAAAATTTTTGCCTGATCCCCTTTTGTCTGATTCAGCAGGTATGAACTGTTTTTCACTATAGCTCAGGAGATTTACCTTTGATACCAGGATACAGTTGTAGCTCATTATAAAGTATTTTTGCCAGAAATCCATTTTTTTTTTACTTTTGAAACATATTTCTTTGTATCTAGTGGGATATGTAATTTATGGCTTGTATATATCATTCTTTAAAATTTTAATTTTTGTTGCTATCAATTGCAAGGATTTTCTGGAGGAAGAATGAAATTAGAAATTGTTTTACATTATATAAAATCTTTTAAAAAACAATTTCTAGGCCAATGGCAACATATTGCAATATTAATTATCATTTCAGCATTATTTAACTTATTGATACAGTTTGGTTGAAACTATTAATAATCAATAGCAATTTTACATACATGGCTAGTAGATTTCTTTGGCATTTTGCCTAGGAAGGAAGAAAAAATATTTGATTTAATCCAAGTTACCATGGTCTGTGTATTTTTCAAATAACTTTAAATGATCTAAAATAACATGTTAACTAATTTTGCAACAAATACATTTTAGTAAAATACATTTTATTGGATTTTAGGAGGTCTTACTCTTACTTAGCAGCCTTTAATATAAAACTGACTCGTTCAATCCAAACAAAACTCTCCAGTCATAATGCAAGGCTAATCATTTCTTCTTTCTCTTTCTTTCTCTCTTTCTCTCTGTCTTTCTTTTTCTCCTTCCTTCCTTCCTTCCTTCCTTCCTTCCTTCCTTCCTTCCTTCCTTCCTTCCTTCCTTCCTTCCTTTCTTCCTTTCTTTCTCAATTTGGCTTATTTTTATTTTATTTTATACTTATCTGTTTATTTTTATTGAAATGCAGTTGACTGTACATATCTGTGGGTACAGAGTTGAATGTCAATACCTGTGTGCAATATGTGATGCTCAAACCAGGACAACTAATATGTTCATCACTGTACAATGTAATCAATTTTTGTGGTCCTTTAGCAGTCCCTCTATTATCTCCCACCCCTCTCCCTTTCCCACCTCTCATAATCTCAGCCCTGTTTTCTCCTTTTGAAAGTTCAACATATTATTGTGATTATTGTTTCTTTCTTTCTTTCTTTCTTTTAAAAATTTCTTTATTTTATAGCTCCCACTTACGAGTTAGGACATGGAGTATTTATCAGTCCATGTCTGGTTTATTCACTTAACATAATTTTCTCTAAGTTCATCCATGTTGCTGTGAATGGTAATATTTCATTCTTTTTTATGGCCGAGTAATATTCCATTGTGTAAATATATCACATTTTTCTTATCCAATCATCCTGTGATGGACATTTAGGTTGGTTCCAACTCTTGGCTATTGTAAATAGATCTGCAGTGAACATGGGAGTGTAGGTATCCCTTCTGCATGACGATTTTTATTCTTTGGGTTACATCCAGCAGTGGGATTGCTTGATGTTATTGCAGTTTCAACTTTAGTTGTTTGAGGAAGCTCCATAACATTTTCCAAAGTTGCTGCACCAATTTATAGTCCCACCAACAGTGTAAGAGGTTCCCCTTTCTCCACATTTGTTATTCTCTGTCTTTTTGATAATAGCCAAACTGTTTGTTTTTAAACTAAGTTGCTTGAGTTCCTTTTATATTCCTGATACTAACCCTTTAATGGATACACACTTTGCAAATATTTTCTCCCACTCTGTAGGTTGTCTTTTCACTCTGTTAATTGTTTCTTTTGCTGTGAGGAAGCTTCGTAGTTTGTTGTAATCCCATTTGTTTATTTTTCCTTTTGTTGCCTGTGCTTTTGGTGTCATATTCATAAAGTCGTTGCCCGGTTCTATTTCCTGAAGTATTTCCCTCTATGTTTTCTTTTAATAGTTTTACAGTTTTGGGTCTTATGCTTACGTCTTTAATCTATTTTGAGTTGATTTTGGTATATGGCAAGAGGTATGGGTCTAGTTTCATTCTTCTATGTATGGATGTCCAGTTTTCCCAGCACCATTTATTTTAGAGGTAGTCTTTTCCCCAGTGCATATACTTGGTGCCTTTGTCAAAGATCAGTTGGCTATAAGTTCATGGGTTGATTTCTGGGTTCTCTATTCTCTTTCTTTGGTCAGAGTGTCTGTTTTTATGCTAGTACTATTCTGTTTTGGTTAGTATAGCTTTGTAGTATAATTTGAAGCCAGGTAGTGTTATACCTCTGGCTTTATTTATTTATTTATTTATTTATTTATTTATTTATTTATTTATTTATGCTCAGGATTGCTTTGGCTATTCAGGGTCTCTTGTTGTTTCATATGAATGTTAGGATTGTTTTTTCTATTTATGTGAACAATGTCTTCAGTATTTTGATGTGGATTGCATTGAATCTTTAGATCATTTTAGGTAGTATAGGCGTTTTCAAGTGCATGGCATGTCTGTTCATCTTTTTGTGCCCTTTTTAATTTCTTTCAACAGTGATTTGTAGTTTTCTTTGTAGAGATCTTTCACCTCCTTGGTTAACTTTATTCCTAGGGATTTTTTTTTTTTTTCTGATAACTATTGTAAATGGGCTAGCTTTTCTGATCTCTTTTTCTGCTAGTTTGTTGTTGAAGTGTAAAAATGCTACTGATTTTTGCATGGTGATTTTGTATCCTGCATCTTTACAGAAATCTTTTATCAACTCCAAGATTTATTTTTGTAGAATTTTTATGCTTTTCTACATATAGGATCCTGTCTTCTGCAAATGCTGAAAATTTGACTTCTTCTTTTCCAATCTGGGTCCCCTTTATTTCTTTCTCTTGCCTGATTGCTCTGGCTAGTACTTCCAATACTACATTAAATAGGAGTAGTAAGAGTGGGCATCCTTGTCTTGTTCCTATTGTTAAGAAAAAAGCTTTCATCTTTTCCCCATTAAGGATCATATTAGCAGTGGGTTTGTCATATATGACTTTTATTGTGTTGAGATACTTTCCCTCTATACTCAATTAGCTAAGAATCTTTATTATTAAGGGATGTTGAATTTTGTCAAATGCTTCTTCTGCATCTTTTGAGATAATCATATGTATTTTTTCCTTGATTTTGTTGGTGTGGTATATCATATGTATTTACTTGCATATTTTGAATCATCATTGCATCCCTGGTATAAATCCCACTTGTTCATGGTGCATAATTTGTTTAATGTGTTGCCATCTTTTGTTTCCTAATAGTTTGTTGATGATTTTTGTATCTATGTTCATCATATTGGCCTATAGTTTCCTTTTTTTTTTGTATCTCTGTCTGGTTTTGGTATTAAGGTGATTCTGGCCTCATAGAATGAGTTTGGGAGAATGACATCTGTTTCAATTTTTTGGAATAGTGTGAAGAGAATTGGTATTAATTTCTCTTTTAATCTTTGGTAGAATTCAGCAGTTGAGCCATCTGGTCCTGGGTTTTTCTTTACTAGGAGATGGCTGGTTATTGTTTAGATCTTGTTGCTTGCCATTGGTCTCTTTGGGTTTTCTATGTAGTCTGGGTTCAGTATTGGAGGTTTGTATATGCCCAGAAACTGATCCATTTCCTCCAGGTTTTCAGATTTTTTGGCATATACTTGTTTATAATAGTCTCTAAGGATTCTATGTATTTCTGTGGTATCAGTTGTAATGTCTCCTTTTTCATTCCTGAATTTTGTTCTTTGGGTATGCTCTCTTCTTTTTTTAGTTAGCCTAGATAATAATTTGTCTATTTTGTTTATGTTCTCAAAAAAACAACTTTTTGTTTCATTGATCTTTTGTATCATTTTTTGTGTCTCTAAATCATGTATTACTGCTCTGTTATTATTTCTCTTCATCTACTAATTTTGGAGCTAGATTGTTTTTTGTTTTCTAGGTTTTTTTTTGGTGTAGTTATTACATTGTTTATTTGAAATCTTTCTGTTCTTTTAACGTAAATGTTTATTGCAATAAACTTTCATCTTAATACTGCTTTTGCAGTATCCCACAGGTTTTGTTATGTGTCTTTATTTTCATTATTTTCAATAAAGTTTTTGATTTCTTGTTTAATTTCTTCTCAAACCCATAGGTCGTTCAGGGGCATGTTAGTTAAATTCAATGTATTTGTATAGTTTCCAGTGTTTCATTTGTTATTGATTTCTAGTTTTGGTTTGTTGTGGTCTGAAAAGATACTTGAAATTATTTCAATTTAAAAAAATATGTTGAGACTTAATTTGTGATCTAACATGTAGTCTCTCCTGAAGAATGTGCTGAAGAGAAGAATGTATATTCTGTAGTTGCTGGATGAAATATTTTGTAGATGTCTGCCAGGTCCAGTTGGTCTAAAGTGTAGTTTAAATCCTGTGCCTCTCTGTTAATTTCTTGCCAGATGATCTGTCCAATGCTGAGAGAGGGGTGTTCAGGTCATCAACTACTATTGTATTGATGTCTATCTCTTTTTTCAGGTCTAATAAAAAAGACTTCATATTTCCAGTATTGTTACATTGATGTCTAGTCATCTGTTAGAGCAGCTGCTGCTTCTATTACTCTGGAGTGAGCTTTCAGGAGAGAAACTTCCTCCTGTAGGTGTATTTTATACTAACCATTGAATGGGTTTTTTTAGTATTAGTTCCAGGTAGACACAGTAGTGTAGTCTCTGTGTGGGTACTTTGGCCATATTCAGTTAGAATTGTGTGTGAGTACCTTTGTGGCCTAATCACTAGGGCACTTAGTGATTCCTTGCAGTGGTTGGTGACACTATGTTGGTTCATCCAGGATGTGGGCAAACTCTCAAGTTCTTGGAAGAAGTGCCTAGGTCCATGTTTGCACTCTGGCTGGGGTGGGTAACCCTGGGTGGGCCTGTTGGGCACCCCAGCTAGCTCCCTGTGAACCTTATGGGTATACTGGGATATAATGGTGCTCCCAAGTTTAAGTGTGTGTTTTCTCTTTCCTCATTTCTGCTGGGACCTTGCTTCTCCTGATTGGGGGATGGGTTGGTGGTGATTGGGAATTTTCTTCTTTATTCTATTTGGGTATCCTAGGTTTCCATATTCCCAGGAAGTTCTCTGTGTGTCTCTCCCTGGATCAAGGCAGTCCCATGGGCTGTGCACCTACCTGTCACCCCAGAAGTGCTACCACATATGGCAGCATAATTCCCTGTGTCAGTTGGACCGCTGGGTCATGGGTCTGTACTTGCTTGCCTCTTTCCCTGGGCTCCACTGGTGATTCTCCTTCTGTCTATGCCAATGAATTTTCAGTAGGACACCTGAGGAACAGTGGTGGCTACTGGCGTGGCAATGAGCTGCCCTTGTGGTGGCAGTTACTGTGGTTGTGGCTGTCATGGACGACTTGCACAGTACTGGTGTCTGCAGTAGCAGAGGGGAATGCCACTGCTGGTGAGGTCACCAAAACCACTACTGCCATCAGTCAGGCAGGTAGGGGTGCTTCCTGGGGCTGGTGAGGTCACCAGGTCACTGGTACCATCAGCATGGTGGGCAGGCAAGGCCAATCATTTCTAATGAAAATTAAAATGGATATCAGCCATCCTAACTGGGGTGAGATGGTATCTCAGTGTAGTTTTGATTTGCATTTCCCAAATGGTGAGTGATGTTGAGCATTTTTTCATGTGTCTGTTGTCCATTCGTATATCTTCTTTTGAGAAATGCCTATTTTGCTCTTTTGCCCATTTTTTAATTTTGTTGCTTGTTTTTTTCATGCAAAGTTGTTTGTGTTCCTTGTATATTCTGGATATTAAACCTTTGTCAGATGTATATTTTGCAAATATTTTCTCCCACTCTGTTGGTTGTCTTTTAACTCTGTTAATTGTTTCTTTTGCTGTGCAGAAGCTTTTTAGTTTGATATAATCCCATTTGTTTATTTTTCCTTTAGTTGCCCATGCTTTTGGGGTCATATTCATGAAGTCTGTGTTTAGTCCTATTTCCTGAAGTGTTTCTCCTATGTTTTCTTTAAGAAGTTTTAATGTTTCAGGCTGTATATTTAATTCTTTAATCCATTTTGAGTTGACTTTAGTGTACGGTGAAAGGTATGGGTCTAGTTTCATTCTCCTGCATATTGATATCCAATTATCCCAGCACCATTTGCTGAAGAGGCAGTCTCTTCCCCAGTGTATAGGCTTGGTGCCTTTGTCAAAGATCAGATGACTGTAGGTGTGTGGCTTGATGTCTGGATTCTCTATTCTATTCCATTGATCAATGTGTCTTTTTTTTGTGCCAGTACCATACTGTTTTGGTTATTATAGCTTTGTAGTATAGTTTAAAGTCAGGTAGTGTTATGCCTCCAGCTTTATTTTTTTTTGCTCAGCATTGCTTTGCCTATGCGTGGTCTTTTGTTATTCCATGTAAATGTCTGGATAGTTCTTTCCATTTCTGATAAAAATGTCATTGGAATTTTGATGGGGATTGCATTGAATTTGTATATCACTTTGGGTAGTATGGACATTTTCACAATGTTGATTCTTCCAATCCAAGAGCATGAGATATCTTTCCAAAAGACTATGAATGATAAATGCTGGTGAGTTTGTGGAGAAAAAGGAACTCTCATACATTGTTGGTGGGACTGCAAAATGGTGCAGCCTCTATGGAAAATGGTATGGAGGTTTCTCAAACAATTGCAGATAGATCTACC
The DNA here is from genome assembly GCF_027409185.1 of Cynocephalus volans. Lineage (NCBI taxonomy): Eukaryota > Metazoa > Chordata > Mammalia > Dermoptera > Cynocephalidae > Cynocephalus > Cynocephalus volans. The sequence continues at coordinate 48,209,518 of NC_084463.1, read as the reverse complement.
ATATGACCCAGCTATCCCACTGCTGGGAATATTCCCAGAGGAATGGAAATCATCAAGCCAAAGGTATACCTATTCCCCAGTGTTCATTGCAGCACTCTTTACAATAGCTAAGAGTTGGAACCAGCCCAAATGTCCATCATCAGATGAGTGGATATGGAAACTATGGTATATCTACACAATGGAATACTACTCAGGTATAAAAAAGAATGAAATATTGCCATTTGCAATGATGTGGATGGACCTAGAGAGAATTATATTAAGTGAAACAAGTCAGACACAGAAAGAGAAATATCACATGTTCTCACTTATTTGTGGGAGCTAAAAATAAATAAATAAATACACACACACACAAAAAACCGAGGCAGGGTGGGGAAAGAAGACAGAACAATTACAATTCCTTGAAATTGATATGACCAGCGAACAGAAAGGATATTGTTGGGAGAGGGGGAGAGGGAGGAGGGAGGAAGGTTTTGGTAATGGGCCACAATAATCAACCACATTGTATATCGACAAAATAAAATAAAATAAAATATTAAAAAATAGTACTCAATAAAAAAGAAAGAGAGAGAATTTCTTATAGTATTGTGTTATATGTAAACGCATATTATAAACTTGAAACCACTTTAAAAATAAAAAAATTAAATTAAATTAAATTAAAATGGAAATAATATATTTCTTTATCTTGATTCTTGGTTATTTTTATCTTGTGCATTTTCTAAGACTTTTCCTGGTCTTTCTTATGGTGATGAATCAAACAAAAATTAAATATATGCTATGGAATTTTATAAATATAGATATTTTGTATTCCAGTCACATCCCAGTCTATCACATTTTGAGTTTATAGGATCCCTAAAATAACTTGCCTCAAACATATCATCTCAAAGATACTCTTCCTCTCAGTATTTACTCTATTCAATAATAGTCTGATAAGACTAAATTTATACAAATTCATACCTTTATAAATATAAAGAACATGTTTTTAATTACTCCAAAGGAAGGAAATAAAATTAGCCTTAACACTTAAAATCTCCAGTTGTGTTTTAAAAAGGACTCCCAATTGTAAGTAACCTCTATTAGGTTACTTTCATTTTTACCAAATTGATTATTTATTATCTATGGTGTAAAATATTATAATACACATTACATATTATACATTTTAAGCATAACTTTATAAATTTGTTTTGTCTACCCTCTTAAAATGTGCATATTATTAAAATTCACATACATTGGAAAAAAATTTTTTTCCATGCAAATTTTATTTACTTAATAGTTTCATTAGAGCTTTTGTAAATCTTTTTTTTTTTTAACCAGAAACAATCAAAAGGGGACAAAGCAATTTGCAATAAGTAACTTTTTCCACTTGAGTAAATATTTGATTCAATTTGGGCCTTCTCTTAATAACCTTATAATAGAGCAGCTGGTAATTTTTCATTTAAAGTTATTTGCCATGTTTTTAAGACTATTATTAGTATTACATCAAAAATATAAAGTAATTTGTATGGTCTATCTGCTATAATAAAATGCTTTTTTAAAATTCAGCGTAACTTGTTCTAAAAAAAACAAAGTGCAATACTGGCAATATCTAACCCTGAAAGGCATTCCATATAAGAGTACTTAAAAAAAATTATTAAAAAATAGAATTAAAAGACATAAATCTTTCCATGAACTTTTAGAAGTATCCTTGTATAAAACAGGAATAATATACCTTGTATACAGAAAGGAATATAGTAGGATGGAAAAGTATAGTTGTGATTTTATGTTCTTCTAAAATGAACAAAAGTGTTCTGTTTTTTATGATTTTATCACCCATGAGTCCCCATAGTAGATTACACCGCACTCTTCCATTCATCTTTCTTTTCTTTTACTTCAGTATTTTCTCACATGTTACAATGCCAACAATGAAAATAAAATATATATTAAAAATCAACTTTGTGGTTTAACACCCAAAATGTTATTTATGTTTAAAGAAAACACTTGAATGGAGATGTTGCAATTTATATCACTTTAGATTTACATCCTACTTAAAAGGATGAATACAAAGTGAATACACTCTCTGATCTTTTTCAACTAGAGGGAAATATGTTGCCAATCAGCAGCATGCTAAATAAGCAGTTATCTCAGAAAAGGTTGATAAAATAATTATTAATATTTCCTATGTTCAAAGAAGGAGGAGAAAAAGGCAAGTGAGCAAAATCATAGTTCAATCTAAGTGAAATACTTTTTGTATATTTTCTTCCAGGAAAAATACTGTTTGTAATTTTTAATTGAACAATAAAAACATTGATTCAATTTCAGTTTTGTAATTAAGCTGTACAAAAATATTTGCTTCATTATTACCTTTTTTTAAATTTTATGACTTGATGAGTATAATTTTATAAACAACCTAAAGTATTTTCAGAAATTTAACTCGAAAACTATTTCTTTTCCAAGGAAGCATGTGAATTTCCACAGTACTCTGCTGTGCTCATCTACATGTCACAGTTGTTTCATTCCTATTTTCTATTTCCTTGACTGCCTTTATCAGTCTCGTGCTTGATACACATGAACAGCCCTGACACTTAAAGCATTAGAGCTTGAATACCATGAACTTGGCATTCAGAATTACATTTCCAGGCCAGAAATTCCTGAAGCTAACATCTTTCTAAGCATTAAACCATTTTGTTAGAAAATCATGTCAGAAAGCAGTATTTACTTCTTTGAATTCCATCCTTTTTTCTAACAGCATCTAATATGATGCATTGTTTATAGAATTATTCAAACACAAACTTACTGTGGTTCAAAACAATAAAATATTCTTTTTCATTTATATTAACTCTATACTTGCAGAAATAATCTTATTTTTCCAAGTCAATTATGTTTTAGATTCATTCATTTCTTCAGGAGTATGCACATTTTGAATAGTCATTTGACATGCTTAGAGTTAAAGAAACTATTGCTTTTTCCAACATTTGATTATATTTGGTGGTATCACTGATTTTATGTGCAATGTCAAATGCTGTTATATTTGCTGCTTAAAAATTATTTAAAGGATCTAATTTTGGAGAAATAATTAAATCATGCTTAATAGGTAAAATGAATTGTTTTAATTTGCTGGATATATTTATTTAGTTAGTTAAGTAATCTCTAATTAATCAAATTCATGCTTTATGTAAGAAAATGTAAAATATAATGGAGAAAAACAATAAAAGGCTCCTTTCATCTGCCCAATCTTTTTCCCTATATTGTATAAATGTGAGATCTGTCTAATGGAATAAAGGAAAAAGTAAATTTGTGGCTATACTTATTTCAAATTACTGAATGATTTTTATTACAGATCTTAAATACATTAAATGTGCAAATGTATTTTTTGAATTATTGCATGCATTCAAATAAAATAAAAATGAATATTCAAAACCAAAACATGAATTATTTTTTTAAATTATGCATGCCGTCTTTATCCTTCACTGAAGGAGAGAAAGCATTTTGTGCAGCAAGACGTAGTTTTAAAGGTTGTATATTTTCTTCTGCTGCCTGGCAGTATTTATTTTATTCTTAGTACTTTCAGAAATTTAGAGCACTAGTTATTTATGAATTTAGGTTATTTATAGTAAATTGTACTCCCAACTTTAGAATTTAAATATAATGTTTAAATAAAATATTCGTTGTAATCAATAATTAGATAATATCTCCCAAATCTTACTCTTTTGTCTAAGGGGTCTTAAGACAAATGAGACCAGATGACTATCGTTATGGTTTGTCTCTTTGTATACAGGCACCTTGTTGCTTGAGCAGCGGGTCTCAGAGTGAAGTACCTAGCCCCCAGCATCAGCTCACCTGGTACTAGCTAGAAATGCAAATTCTTAGGCCTCAGGCGATTATGATGCATTCCAAATTTTAAGAACCACTATTCTAAGTATCTCAATAGTTTCTACCACTTATCTCCCAAATTAATCCCAAATACAAATGTAAAAATTTCGCTAACAATTGTACAACTACCACACCGTACATCTCAGAATCATCGTTTGTCTTTCCTAAGCAATAAAGACAACTTTATTTCCTTATTGCATTTTACTATATACTTATACGATGGTTTTCATTTTGTTTTCTTGTATTTCAGAGCAGTGGTACAAGTTCATGCCGTGTAAGTGTTGTATTTAGAAGAACGCAATTTTTTCACTTGTTTATTCTGGGATTCAAGCTTTGACGGCACCATTTCCTGCTCTTAAGGGTCTCCTAATGTTACTTTACACAGTTATGGAAATGCAATAATGAGATCCCAGGAGCTTTATAAAGATTAAATTAAGTAATTCTTGTAAAGTGCCTGAAACAATGTAAATGCTCAACAAATGTTTGGTTTTTTCCCCTCTCTAGGTTTTTCTCTACATAACTTCTTCTTATTCTTGTAAATATTATCTCAGTGTTTAATTATAAATTTAAATAATTTTTCTTTCAAAAGAAAGTAGTTTTGCTCCCGCAGCTCTGATAAGTATAAAGTATGTCCTCAGTTATCTCCCTCTGAATATGCAGCACTTCCTAAAATGCTCCAAATTTGTTCAATTATATTTGTGCATGTGTGCAATTCTGCCTGGTCTATTTTGTCTTTTTATGGAGGTATCAAGAACTTGAAAGTAGAAAGCATCATTCGCTTTTTTCCTTAAGGCTACACGATTTAGTAAAAAGCATCGCAGGTGCCAGGCACTTATTTACAATAGACCACCTAGTCTCATCCATACATACCACACTCTCTCCACCTTGGAAGAAGACTTACTACTCAGGCATTTTCATAATTGTCTTTCGTTCAGTTCTACATTAATATAATTTCCAAATGCTAGTAAATTTCACTATCTGAATTTTAATCATTAACCCTTTTCATTCTATCATCACAAAGATCTAAGCTATTTTTCTTACCTTGATTTAAGTTTTAGTAACAAAAAAATTATTTAACATGCTCACTCTTATTTTTCCAATGTTCTACCAAATCCAAAAACTTATTTATTGCCTGAGACATACACTTGAAGACATACCATTATTCCACAATTTTCTGAAACCATAACTTATTTTATATATTTATGGTCTGTGTAAACTAACTTTCTCTTTTCTCTTTAGTTTCAGCTCTTTACATTATGTGTGATTGGCCTTAATACTAAAACAGTTTTCTGTTTTATATTTTCTAATAACATCTATTTTTATTTCCTTCAGGACCATTTTTATGGCCTGGATTCACTCACTATTTTAGTCATCTTCCATATATATCAAAGCAGAAATATATTGAATAAGTATGGAAGATATTAAAGAAAACATGACTTAGTTTTCTTGAATTTTATGGTGAAGAAGGTAATATAATGCCTATAAATTCAATAAAAATATTTTTCTGAAATGAATTCATGTACTGTGCTAATTCTTTTACTAAATGATTATGTTTTGCAACATTCTGTGCATGTCTATAATCAAGAACTGAAAAACAGATACAGGTAATCACCACATAATTTAAAAAAAATAATAAAAGAAACACATCTATGTAATACATGTATCTCTATCTGAAAAAAAACCATAGAGAGCACTTTGAAAGACATGATTCTTAATTACATTTTGACCAATAAGGTTTATTAAGAATTACATAAAACTAAACTATTTTAAAAGACTTGTACTGTCACTGTAAAATTTTTTTGTACACCAATATCCAACTCAGTAGAGAATAAAATCACTTTTCATAAATTAATAACTTTGTTATTGAAATATAGAGGTTTTATAATTTTGGTTTTTCTTAATTCTGAGCATTTATAATGATTAAGACACTTAGATTATAATACACACTTAAAAGCAATATAGCAACATAGAGAAAATTAAAAATTAGAAATCTATCTTTGAACCTAAATTGCACCTTTATACAGAAAATGAAATAAGTTTTAAAAATAATGTAAGCATTCCTCTTCGTTAGTATGGGACTCAGACTTTAACAAATACCAATCAAGTCCTAGATATCTCTGTCCTCTGAATTAATGCTTTCTACAACACAATTGTATTGGTTGAGAAATTACATAGAACAGAAGACCTAAACATTTGTTATCTGTATAGATGTACCTAGAATGCAGTGAAAAAGAAACATTCTGTCTCGAGCTATACAAACCGACCAGTAGCTACTAGGCAACTGCAGCTGTTGAAATTCGAGAAATTTGGTTAGTTTGAAGTAATATGTACTGTAAGTTTAAAATGCACACCAGATTTGAAAAAATGAAGTTAAAAAAAGTAAAATATCTAATTGATAATTTTGAAATGATTATATACTGAAATTACATTTCACATTACATAAAATACATTATTATAATTCATTTTGCCTGTTTTTATTTAATGTGGATAATGGGAAAATTATAAATATGTGTATGTATCTCACATTTATGTCATGCATTATATTTCTATTTGACAATGTGCTCTTTTAATATGCTGACCTCCAACAGGGGTATAATGCAATTCATTGTGTGTAGAAGCAATGAAAAAGAATTTCTACCTAAATTTTTAGCGTATCTTTTTATTTAATTTAAAAATATTTTTTAACACATGATGAGACTATTTATGACAGCTTGATTAATTTCACTTAAAACAAAGAATCTTCTATTTACCCCGATTATCAATATATACAACATTTCCACTAACCCCAAAATTCCCTTTTACTGTCCATTTTTAGTCAAAACCTCCCTCCAGTACAGCCCCTGGCACTCACTGATCTGCTTACCATCCATGTAACTTTCCCTTTTTCAGAATGACATATAAATGGAATAATATATTAGCTTTTGGTGTACAGCTTTGACACTTATCAAAATACCTTTAGATTTATTCATTTTCTTTTGTTGCTATAAACGTTGCATACAAATTTCTGTGTGGACAGATGTCTTTATTTCCCTTGGATAAATATCTAGAAGGGGGATTAACAAAACTCTAATAGTATTTTCAAAAGTGACTGTATCATTTTGCATTCCCCTCAAAAAAATATGAAAATTCCGGTGGCTCTGCATCCTGAACAGCACTTGTATTGTTAAATTTTTATATTATTTTATTTTATCCACTCTAGTAGGTGTAAAGTGGCATTTTATTGTAGTTTTTTCATGGGTTATACTTTTGGTATTCAATCTAAAAGCTCTTTGTCAAATCCAATGTTACACTTATCTATTAATATGTGTTCTTATTGAAGTTGTATAGTTTTACAATTAACATTTAGCTTTATGATCCATTTTGAGTTAATATTTGTATCATATAAATTGTGGCTCAAGGTTTATTTTATTTTCTATATATGAGCTTGAAGTTGTTTAAGTACCATTTTCTAAGAATTAATTAACTATTAATTAGTAGGTTTTGAGACTCCCTATTTTGTCTCCCATTTATCTAGAACTCTGTCCTTTTGCCAATACCACGTTACGGTAAGTTTTGAAATCAAATAGTATGAGACCTCCAAATTTTTCATTTCTTAAAATTATTTTATTTATTCACATTTAATATTTATTTTCCATACGCATTTTAGCATTAGCATGTCAGTAACTATAAAAAGTTTTCCTGAGATTTCAATAGAAATTGTGTTGAATCAGTAAGTCAAATTGAGGGGAGGAGACATCACAATAAAATTAAGTCCTTCAATACATTAATACTATTTATTTCAACATTTTCTTATGTCTAATTTATTTCAGCATGCCTTTGGAATTTTAAATATATAGATCATGCATTTATTTTAATAAATTTATATCTAAGTGTCTCATACCTTTGGTTCTATTTATAAATGGTACTGTTATAAATAGTACTATTGTTTTAATTTCAAATTGCAATTAATCATTGATGGTGTGTAGATGTACAGCTGATTTTTGTATGTGGATAATTTTAACTTAGAAATTGAGGGCCGAGCCCGTGGCGCACTTGGTAGAGTGCTGCGCTGGGAGCGCGGCGACGCTCCCGCCGAGGGCTCGGATCCTATATAGGACTGACCGGTGCACTCACTGGCTGAGTGCCGGTCACGAAAAAAAAGGAGGGTTTCAAGATGGCGGCGGCTGCGGCGGCTGGCGCGGAGTAGCTGAGGTGGAAAAGGTGGCCACTGGGCCTCAGGCAGCCGGGAAACTTGTGGACCTTCCTCTGGCCATCTCTTAAGGGAGGACTGCTGCTGCTGGCCGGTCGTGGGGGCTCAACGCCACTTTGCCCCCCCGGCAGGAGAGGCTGCCTCATTTACAGGCAACAGCTTTGAAGTGTGGAGCAGGAAAAGAACTGATTCTTAGCTGCAAAAGCGAGTCTTGAAACAGGGAACATGGCACCAGGGCTGCTGTGGATGCAGCCAGGATCCCGGAGGCTGGGGCTGCACTGAAGGCGGCCAGCTGCCCTATTCAGGATTCGAGGTTTCAGGCCGGCATTAAAGAAGATTCCTGGGAGCGCCCGAGCGGCGCCGCGACTGAACAGCCCGAGGCGGCAGCGCCGAGAACACGGAAGGCAACAAACCAGAGACAGAGCGAGCGCCCGACCTGGCACAGCACTGTGAGTGATCCCTGGCACAGCTCTGTTCGGGGGGTGGATGCCCACGCGGCTCCCCTGCACCACCAGGCCACTCACTGCCCCGGTGCTGCCTCCATTTTCCCAGGTGCGGGCAGCTCCGCCCTGCTCGGCCATCACTGAGCCCTCCCACTTGCGTGGCCTGGCGCAGGGCTTTCCGGACCCTGCGGGCCGGCCTCCTCTCCCACTCCCTCCGCGGTTCTCTGGCGGGGCTGGGGGTGTGGGGCTAGGAAGTACGGGCGGGCCGACTGTCACTCCACCACACCCTGGACTCCGGCCCGGTAAACTTCCTGTTACTGGGAGGCAGATACCATCTCTGCGACCACCAGTTTGGAAAAAAGCCTAACGAATTTCTGGTTGGGAATAGTGTGGAAGGAGAGTTCCCAGGTCTGCTTGAACCTGCCGGAGAGCAGGCTGCAGGCGGGCGCTAGACTCGGTTTATACCGGGGGGATACAAAGGTGAATAAGACCCGAGAAAGATCTACACAGTGCTACAAAGGCACCCAGAGAGACCGGTCGTCTGTGCCTAGCAGAAACCTGGTAGACTTCCTGGGCGAGGTGGTGCTGAGCAGGGTCTTGAAGGCCCAGCTGATAGACGAGGGGTGCAGAAGACACACCCCAGCCCAGCACAGTGTGCACAGAGGGGGGAGACGTGCGGCCAGGGAGGCAGAGACTCGACAGAAACCACACACCCGGTGGGGTCGCCACTGCACGATCTAACAGCCTGGGCCAGAGCACACGGAACGGGGAGAAGTCCTGTACAGAAAGTGAAAGCTCAACAGAGATCACACACCCTGTGGTACGTGATCCACCAGCCCAGCAGAGTCCAAGCAGACCAGAAAGGTGGATCCCCGGAGAAGCCCAAGACCCGAGGCAACCACACACACAAGACACTAGAGGCCAACTGAGCAGTCACGGCGGGAGCCATACCAAATTGGCAACCACAGCAACATCCTAGTTAGTCATTAGTCTCAAACCGGTGGACTGTGAAACCCCCTGCCACAATGAATAAACACCAAAAAAAAGACACCAGAAATACAAAAAATCAAGAAAGTACACCACCAAAAGTTAATAAATCTCATACTCTAGATCCTATAGAACAAGAAGCCCTTGAAATAACTGACAAGGAATTTCGAGTGATGATTCTAAGGAAACTGAATGAGATACAAGAAAACTCAGCTAGACATCATGATGAAATGAGGAAAAGTATACAGGATCTGAAAGAGGAAATATACAAGGAAATCAATGTCCTGAAAAAAAATGTAGCAGAACTTGCTGAACTGAAGAAGTTATTCAGCGAAATAAAAAACACAACGGAGAGTTTAACCAGCAGGCTTGTCGAAGTTGAAGAGAGAACCTCTGAACTTGAAGATGGGCTGTTTGAAATAACACATGCAGACAAAAAGAAAGAAAAAAGAATCAAGGACATTGAAGAAAATCTGAGAGAGATATCAGACAACCTCAAGCGCTCAAATATCCGAGTCATGGGTATTCCAGAAGGGGAGGAAAATGGAGATTCCATTGAAAACATATTCAACAAAATAGTGGCAGAAAACTTCCCAGGTATAGGAAAAATCACAGATCTTCAGATCCAGGAAGCTCAACGATCTCCAAACGTATTCAACCCAAAAAGGCCTTCTCCAAGACATGTCATAGTCAAATTGGCAAAACTCAGAGACAAAGAGAGAATCTTAAAAGCTGCAAGAGAGAAGCGTCAAATCACCTATAAGGGAGCCCCAATCAGGTTAACATCAGACTTTTCATCACAAACCCTAAAAGCTAGAAAGGAATGGGATGATATTTTCAAAATACTAAAAGACAAAGATTGCCAGCCAAGAATACTCTACCCTGCAAGGCTATCCTTCCGAAATGAGGGGCAAATAGTATATTTCTCAGACAAACAAAAACTGCGGGAGTTCACTACCACACGACCACCCTTACAAGAAATCCTGAAGGGAGTACTGGGTTTGGTTCCTGAAAAATAACTACCACTGCCATAAAAACCTAAGAAAAATCTAAACCCGCTAGTACAATAAAAATGGCATTCATGAAGAGAAAACAAGCTAATAAAAACACTATCTACAACCTAAGGAACCAACAAACAAAGAAACCAAACAGTAAATCAGAAAGCAAGGAACAAAAGACACCTAAGACAACCAAACAACCAATAAAATGCTAGGAATAAATCAACACCTTTCAATAACAACTCTTAATGTTAAAGGCTTAAATTCCCCAATTAAAAGACACAGACTGGCTGACTGGATCAAAAAGCAGGACCCAACTATATGCTGCCTACAAGAGACCCACCTCACCCATAAAGATTCACACAGACTAAGAGTGAAAGGATGGAAAAAGATTTACCATGCAAACAGAAAAGAAAAACGAGCTGGAGTGGCTATTCTTATATCTGACAAAATAGACTTTAAACTAAAAACCATAAAAAGAGACAATGAGGGACACTACTTAATGATAAAAGGACTGATCCATCAAGAAGACATAACAATCATAAATATGTACGCACCCAATCTTGGAGCAGCCAGATTTATAAAACAAACTCTATTAGACCTAAAGAAGGAAATAGACACTAATACCATAATAGCAGGGGACCTGAACACTCCACTGTCAATATTAGACAGATCATCTAGGCAAAGAATCAGTAGAGAAACACAAGATCTAAACAAGACTCTAGACCAATTGGAATTGGCAGATATCTACAGAACATTCCACCCAACAACCTCAGCATATTCATTCTTCTCATCAGCACATGGATCATTCTCCAGGATAGATCACATATTAGGTCACAAATCAAGTCTCAATAAATTCAAAAAAATTGGAATTATCCCATGTATCTTCTCAGACCACAATGGATTAAAACTAGAAATTAATAACAAACAAAACTCTGGAAACTATACAAACACATGGAAATTAAACAGCATTCTACTTAATGACATATGGGTCCAAGAAGAAATCAAGCAGGAAATCAAAAAGTTTATTGAAACTAATGAAAACAATGATACATCATACCAAAACCTGTGGGATACTGCAAAAGCAGTATTGAGGGGAAAATTTATTGCATTAAATGCTCACTTCAGAAGAATGGAAAGATGGCAAGTGAACAACCTAACACTTCACCTTAAAGAACTAGAAAAACAAGAACAATCCAATCCTAAAGTTAGCAGACGGAAAGAAATCATTAAGATCAGAGCAGAACTGAATGAAATTGAAAACCAAAAAACAATTCAAAAGATCAACGAATCAAAAAGTTGGTTTTTTGAAAAGATAAATAAAATTGACAAACCATTAGCATGGCTAACAAAAAAAAGAAGAGAGAAGACTCAAATAACAAAAATTAGAAATGAAAAAGGCGATATTACAACTGATTTATCTGAAATACAAGGAATCATTCGAGACTACTATAAACAACTATACGCCAACAAATTTGAAAATCTGGAGGAAATGGATAAATTTCTGGACACACACAAGCTCCCAAAACTGAACCGTGAAGACGTAGAAAATTTGAACAGACCAATAACAATAAAGGAGATTGAAGCTGTTATCAGAAGGCTCCCAACAAAGAAAAGCCCAGGACCAGATGGATTCACAGCAGAATTTTACCAAACATTCAAAGAAGAATTGACACCGATTCTTTACAAACTATTCCAAAAGATTGAAACGGACGCAAATCTCCCAAACTCATTCTATGAAGCAAACATCATCCTGATACCAAAACCAGGTAAAGATATAACCAAAAAAGAAAACTACAGGCCGATATCCTTGATGAATATAGATGCAAAAATCCTCACTAAAATACTAGCAAACAGAATACAGCAACACATACGAAAAATTATTCATCACGATCAAGTGGGATTCATCCCAGGGATGCAAGGTTGGTTCAACATACGCAAATCAATAAATGTGATACACCATATTAATAAACTCAAACACAAGGACCATATGATCATCTCTATAGATGCTGAAAAAGCATTTGATAAAGTTCAGCACTCATTCATGACAAAGACCCTCTATAAGTTAGGTATAGAGGGAAAGTATCTCAACATAATTAAAGCCATATATGCCAAACCCACTGCCAATATCATCCTGAATGGGGAAAAGCTGAAAGCTTTTCCTTTAAGAACAGGCACTAGACAAGGATGCCCACTCTCACCACTCCTATTCAACATAGTGTTGGAAGTACTAGCCAGAGCAATCAGAGAAGAGAAGGAAATAAAGGGCATCCAGATTGGAAAAGATGAAGTCAAACTGTCCCTGTTTGCAGATGACATGATCCTATATATCGAACAGCCTAAAACCTCTACAAAAAAACTCTTGGAATTGATCAATGATTTCAGCACAGTAGCAGGATACAAAATCAACACACAAAAATCAGTAGCATTTCTTTTCTCCAATAGTGAACATGCAGAAGGAGAAATCAAGAAAGCCTGCCCATTTACAATAGCCACCAAAAAAATAAAATACTTAGGAATAGAGTTAACCAAGGAGGTGAAAAATCTCTATAATGAGAACTACAAACCACTGCTGAGAGAAATTAGAGAGGATACAAGAAGATGGAAAGATATTCCATGCTCGTGGATTGGAAGAATCAACATAGTGAAAATGTCCATACTACCCAAAGTGATATACAAATTCAATGCAATCCCCATCAAAATTCCAAAGACATTTTTCTCAGAAATGGAAAAAACTATTCAGACATTTATATGGAACAATAAAAGACCACGAATAGCCAAAGCAATGCTGAGCAAAAAAAATAAAGCTGTAGGCATAACACTACCTGACTTTAAGCTATACTACAAAGCTATAATAACCAAAACAGTATGGTACTGGCATAAAAACAGACACACTGACCAATGGAATAGAATAGAGAATCCAGAAATCAACCCACGCACTTACTGCCATCTGATCTTCGACAAAGGCACCAAGCCTATTCACTGGGGAAGGGACTGCCTCTTCAGCAAGTGGTGCTGGGATAACTGGATATCGATATGCAGGAGAATGAAACTAGATCCATACCTCTCACCGTATACTAAAATCAACTCAAAATGGATTAAGGATTTAAATATACACCCTGAGACAATAAAACTTCTTAAAGAAAACATAGGAGAAACACTTCAGGAAATAGGACTGGGCACAGACTTCATGAATACAACCCCAAAAGCACGGGCAACCAAAGGAAAAATAAACAAATGGGATTATATCAAACTAAAAAGCTTCTGCACAGCAAAAGAAACAATTAAAAGAGTTAAAAGACAACCAACAGAGTGGGAGAAAATATTTGCAAAATATACATCTGACAAAGGATTAATATCCAGAATATATAAGGAACTCAAACAACTTTACAAGAAGAAAACAAGCAACCCAATTAAAAAATGGGCAAAAGAGCTAAGTAGGCATTTCTCTAAGGAAGATATCCAAATGGCCAACAGACATATGAAAAAATGCTCAACATCACTCAGCATCCGGGAAATGCAAATCAAAACCACATTGAGATACCATCTAACCCCAGTTAGGATGGCTAAAATCCAAAAGACTATGAACGATAAATGCTGGCGAGGCTGCGGAGAAAAAGGAACTCTCATACATTGTTGGTGGGACTGCAAAATGGTGCAGCCTCTATGGAAAATGGTATGGAGGTTCCTTAAACAATTGCAAATAGATCTACCATACGACCCAGCCATCCCACTGTTGGGAATATACCCAGAGGAATGGAAATCATCAAGTCGAAGGTATACCTGTTCCCCAATGTTCATCGCAGCACTCTTTACAATAGCCAAGAGTTGGAACCAGCCCAAATGCCCATCATCAGATGAGTGGATACGGAAAATGTGGTACATCTACACAATGGAATACTACTCAGCTATAAAAACGAATGAAATACTGCCATTTGCAACAACATGGATGGACCTTGAGAGAATTATATTAAGTGAAACAAGTCAGGCACAGAAAGAGAAATACCACATGTTCTCACTTATTGGAGGGAGCTAAAAATTAATATATAAATTCACACACACACATACACACACACACACACAAACCGGGGGGGGGGGAAGAAGATATAACAACCACAATTATATGAAGTTGATACAACAAGCAAACAGAAAGGACATTGTTGGGGGGAAGGGGGGGAGGGAGAAGGGAGGGAGGTTTTGGTGATGGGGAGCAATAATCAGCTACAATGTATATCGACAAAATAAAATTTAAAAAAAAAAAAAGAAATTGATATATAGCAAAATATACACCTAAAAAACAAAATCATAATACCATTAGATAAAGGTAAATTAATCCAAGGAAATCTATCACTGGATGAACTGCACTAAAAGAAAAACAGAAAGATATCACTGATGAAAGATAGTGGTATAAATGGAAACTCATATCTACAGGATAAACTAAAGAGGAGGAACAGTGGTTAATATTTTGTAAAATATAACAGACATGTGTTTAGTAGTTCCTCAGTTTTTTAAAACATAGATTACATAAAGTAAAAAATAATAATAACACATTGAGGGGCTTAAATAAATATATAATATCAGTAACAAAATAGGGAGATACATTAAATTATATTGTTGTAAGGTTGTATGGTATATTCCTGTAAGTTTGTTACATTATGAAATTTATAGCTTTAAATGTTTGTATTAGAAAAAAGGAAATTTGAAAATATTTCAATTTTCCACCTATCAAAGGTAAAAAAGAAAAAAAAACAGTGCAATTACACTCATTGTAAATAAATGGAATTAAAAATTAGATATAAGATCATAAATAGATAAATATAAAATAGATTAATAAAATTATAATAAATACAACCAAAAATTGATTCTTCGGGAAGCTTAAACAAATCTATAAAACCATGAACAAGGAGAGAGAGAGAGGAAAGAGAGCAAAATTTAACAATATCAGTTATAAAAAAGGGAGCATCATTACAGATACTGCAGACATTAAGAAAATGAATAAAGAAATTATAAAAAGCATCATGCTTGCACGTAAATAAATGGGATGTAAAAGACAAATTTTCTGAAAGATACAAATGATTAAATGTGACAGAAGAAGAAATAGGGCACAGAAGGCAGGAATAGCACCTGCAGATACTGGTGAGGACCCAGCAGGCAGAAAACCTGGGCAGCTGCCTAGCATCGCTATCCCACCCTGCCCTCACAGAACGCAGGAACCTCCACCCCTGCCTCACATTGCTTCCGTAGAGGTGGTCCACAGCATCCACCATCACAGCTTCTACTGCTTCTGGATGGCTTGCAGCCACAGCAACATCCACAAATACTATGCAGGTGGCATTTAACTTTATTGACACAAGGAGAGTCACTCAAGAAGCCTCGAAAAAATAAACCAATGTCTTCCCACTCAAAGTCCACTCCAGGGTTATTGAAGAAGCAACTAATCTACCAAATGACCCGATATCAATGTAGAGACAAGAGAAATATGGGTGGGAAAAAAGAGAGAGGGAGAGTGAAAAGGAAAAGGAAAAGAAAGAAAGAGAATGAAAGGAAGGAAGGAAGGAAAGAAAGAAAGAAATCAGAAAATATGACATGAAAAAAAGGAGTTTAGTAACTCTCAGTTACCAGACCGTACAGTAGAGGAAACACTTGAAATGACTGTAAAGGAATTCCAAGTAACTATCTTAAGGAAACTCAATGAGATAAGAGAAGACTCAGTTATTTAACAAAATAAAACAGGAAATTTTTTAAAAAATAATCAAGGATATGAAGGAGGAAATTTACAAAGAGATTAATACCTTAAAAAAAGAATGTAGCAGAACTCCTGGAACTGACTCATTCAATGAACCAAAAAAACAACAAAAAACAAACAAACAAAAAAACATAACTGAGGGCTAATGCAACGATTGGAACAAGCAGAAAAAGGAATTTCTGAATTCAAAGATGGTCTTTATGAAATATCCCAGGCCAGGAAAAAGAAAAAAAAAAAAAAAAAGAATTTCAAAAAACGAAGAGAACTTACAGACAACCTTAAGTGCATAAACATCCAAATCATGGGTGTTACAGAATTGGAGGAGAAAGGTAAAAACATTGAAAAATCTATTCAATAAATAATAATGGAAAGCTTCCCAGGTATAGTGAGAGACACAGACCTATTATATGGAGACTGGATTTAAGGACAATCTGAAAGAAAAAGGACCAGTTATGAAAACAAATTCAAGAGTTCAGATAAAAGATGATCATGGAAGAAACTTGTGGTAGTGATGTAATCTATAACCAGTGGCTACTTTTGAAATGAATTTAAAGTCAACAAGATAATTTTGCGGGAAGGATGTGGAGTGAAGAGATTCAAGAATGACTACAAGTGTTTGGCGCAAGTATGGAAAGGATAGATTTATCATCTACAGACAAGAGTAAAAAGAGGGAGCTATTGATCAAGATGTGGGGGCTGTGCAGAGAATAAGCGTTCAAGTTTTTTACATATTATACATAAGTGTCAATTTTACATATAAGTAAAGATGTAAAATTTTCAGTAGGCTTTGTAAGCTGGGAGTTGTGAAGTAGAAGCTGATTCTTAGGTTATATTATTAGATAAGATAGTTATTTTAAACACAGTTGTTAACCATCCATTATTTAGTTTAGAATACGTCTTTTTAGGGCTGAGGATTCCTCAAGTTAAATACAACAATTCTTTGTATATGAAGACATCCTGGGAGTTCTTTACAAAAGTCAAATGAATGAAATAAGAACAAAATTAGTCTTGAATGTGAGAGACATGTAAAAGCAGGCCCTTTCTAAAGAAGCTGACAGGTTTTTTTTTAAATGAAAAAAGAACCATCATACCATGTTTGTTTTTTTTTATTTCTGAACAAACTCTGGAAGTAGAAAAAGAATGTGTATGAGTGAGTCAGAAATAAGTTATCAGGGTAAAGTCTGTTAATTCAACACCTATACCTACTTATTATAAATAAAACATGGTGAGTAATTTATATACTTAGCAGAATGATTATTTACATCCTGAAGCTAACACATTTCAATGCTGTTAATAATAACAAAAGTATCACAACACCATTTTCTCTCAGATGCCACCTTTTTGGTGTCAAGATAAGTAAACTTCTCACAAAAATATGCTTATATTTTTCCTTTTTAGAAACATTTTCAAGTTTGTATGTCAATTTTATACCAGATATGTATAAACTACTTTTGAAATGGATCCATAAATTATAAGTGTACAAATGTAATTTTTAAAGCATATTTATAGTATTTGTCTCTTGAACATTGAATTCAATACGTCTGAAAATATACCAATAATTCCTGTGTTATTTTATTAATACCTATAAAACTCCCTAAGATTTCTCCAGCTATATTCAACTAATGTTACTTCTATAATCTGATAAATATTGTCAAATTTTTACTTCCTTATATTATGAAATGTAGTAACAACCTCTAAATGGTGCTCATTTAATTTTCCAGTCAATGTTGTTAAGTTACATTGAATGGATGTTCTGCTTACCTCTTTAAAAAAATGGCGTAAAATTTTTAAATCTACTCGTCTCCATTGTATATATTATGAGAAGATTTTAATAGTTAAACAAATTTAGTTTTGAATTAATTTGAACATTTTTATCTAATTATAGACTATATCTAGTTCAGAATTATTTATGAGCTGTGTTGTTCTAGAGGGAGTGCAAGTATGTTCTTTATAAGAGAACCCAATTGGGAAAAATTTTGAACTTAAGAAAAAATAAATAAATGAAGGAAAGATGTTTTTAATCATATTTAGATACCCAAACCATTTCTTTTCTTCCAGATTTTGACTGAAGCCCAAGTAAATAGAATCAGTATTTTCAAATAGAAAAGTATCTGTTAATGTCAGAATAATATTACTGTAAGTTTTTTCAAAATAATCAATTGAAGAGCAGAGCTATTTAGAGATTTAAGATATGGCACCGTCTTCTAATTCATATTCTTGTTGTTAATTACTTGTATACCAATTAGAGATGAAGGTCTCAATACTAAAATCCTGTATTTATTTAAACCTTCCCTAACTTTACATTCAATATTTAAAATATAATTTTCCTGTAAGTGCCTATGTGAATATACGTGTGTGTGCGTGTGTGTGTGTGTGTGTGTGTGCGTGTGTGTGTGTGTGTGCGTGTGTGTGCGTGTGTGTGTGTGTGTGTGCGTGTGTGTGTGCGTGTGTGTGTGCGTGCGTGCGTGCGTGTGTGTGTGTGTGCGTCCGTGTGTGTGTGTGTGCGCGCGTGCGCATATACTGTCTTGTATTGCTTAACGATGGGGATATGTTCTGACAACTGTGTCCTTAGGCGATTTCGTCATTATGAGAACATGAAAGAGCATACTTACACAAACCTAGAGGGTACAGTTCTAATGTGCACCTAAGCTATATGGTGTAGTCTATTACTCCTAGGCTACAAACCTGTATAGTATGTTACTGTACTGAATACTGTAGCCAAGTGTAGCACAATCTAAGTATTTGTGTATCTAAACATATCTTTTTAATTTTAATTTATCAGTATACACTGTAGTAATGTAGTTGATTTTTGTGTCCCTTTATCAATTTCTCCATTTCCTTCCTCTCCCTCCCCCACCTCCACCCCTCACCCATCAACATCATATCTGTTCACATGTCTTAAAAAAAATCAAGGAATTGTTGTCATTGTTGTGTCTTCTTCCCTCCCCCCATTCATTTGTTCATTTACCTATTTATTTTTATTAGCTCCCACAAATAAGTGAGAACATCTGGTATTTCTTTCTGTGCCTGGCTTATTTCACTTAATGTAATTTTCTCTAATTACATCCATGTTGCTGCAAACAGTGGTATTTCTTTTCTTTTCTTTTTTTTTTTTGTAGCAGAGTAGTATTCCATTGTGTACATATACGACATTTTCCTAATCCACTCATCCGATGACGGGCATTTAGGCTGGTTCCAACTCTAGGCTATTGTAAATAACACGGCAATGAACATGGGAGTGCAGGTATCTCTTCAACATTATGATTTCCGTTCCTCTGGGTATATACTTAGCAGTGGAATCGCTGGGTCATAAGGTAGATCTACCTGTAGTTGTTTGAGGAAACTCCATACTATTTACCATAAGGGCTGCACCATTTTACAGTCCCACCAACAGTGTAGGAGGGTGCCTTTTTCTCCGCAACCTCGCCAGCATTTGTCGTTCTCAGTCTTATGGATACTAGCCATTCTAACTGGAGTGAGATGGTATCTCAAAGTGGTTTTGATTTGCTTTTCCTGAATGCTGAGTGATGTTGAGCATTTTTTCATACTTCTGTTGGCCATTTGTATCTTTTCCTTTGAAAAATGCCTATTCATATCTTAACATAGAATAGATATGGTAAAAATAAGTGTTATAATTGTATGGGATTACCTTCGTATATGGTCCTTTGAGATGTCTTTATGCGGCCTGTGACTGTTTACAGATATCTAAATCTATCTATCTATCTATCTATCTATCTATCTATCTATCTGTCTGTCTGTCTGTCTGTCTGTCTGTCTGTCTGTCTGTCTGTCTGTCTTTCTGTCTGTTGCAAAAAGCATATCCATTGTTGATGCCTTTTCTTTTTTTTTGCTTTTCTTTGATTACTCAGGAATTGACAGAGTTTCATGTATCTGTTCGCTATTAAAAATCCTTCTAAGAAATACAATGCTTAGGGAGCCTTCCTGTATTCTAAGGCCTTAAAGTATTCTATAATTTACTCCAATACCTGTATAATTTTGTTTTTTAAAGGTCTTTAAACTGTTTTCAATTTATTGACATTAAGTCATTCAGAATACTCCATTATTACACTTTTAATATCTTAAATGTTTAATCTTATCTTTTATTCCTGATATCAGTAGGGATTTTGTCCCCACCTCCTCCCATGTCTTGCAAGTCAAATAAGGCTGTCCTTCTATTTCAGTCTTAGGGACACGATGACAAATTTCCTACTGCCACATATCCCTGAAAGTAAAACCAATTTGTTACTGCTTGATTCATGCTGCTCATTACAATCACTACCTCGTCTCTTGCAATTAAGTGCTGCTACCAGGATTCTGCACCTCTGGAAGTTGTTAATAACATTTAAATCAGGTTGCCCTTTTTAATAGTAGTGTCTCCCATTGTCACCTATCACAGAGATTTTGAAAGATTCATGTACTCCTTCACCAATTCGTATTTTCATGCCTTGGTAGAGAACGTATCTCCATGAATTTCCAGAATTGAATGGAAGTGGGGGAGGGAGGCAGGTGGTGTCAAACATAATAAATTGATTCCAACATTTCTATTTTCTAAAGACTTTGGAATCATGGCTCTGTTACACAAAGCAAATTCTGTCATCCTAACCTTGTTTAATATAGGCCACAGTTGATTCCAATTTTCAGTAAACCAATCAAGCACACTGTTAGAAGTCCTCACAGCCATTTATGACAGAACACAGATTTCTGATACTCTGGTATGTGAAAGTTCATCTTTTTGATCTAACACAGAAAAAATTTCACCCTGGACCTCAAAGATTTCTCCACTGGGTTTTAGATACCATTACCAGTGGACAAATGTTTCGATCCAGATTCTGCATTTGATGTTTCAAATGTTTAACTTAATAGATATTTTTTTAACGTTGCTGTCTGCCAGGACACAACCTCTAGCTGCCCACTGGCTCACAGATACCCTATATTCTTGATGTTGCTCCCTGACTGACAAGAAAGGAATATTGAATTATAGTTTTATGTAGATATGCACTTCCTAAGTCTTATGTGCCGCTCAGAAATAGTTCCCCTTGGCATTATGAGTTTGTCAGACATCCCTCTATTAACTTCTTCTTAATGTCATACATATAGTTCAATTTAGGTGGATTTGCTTGATTTTGACTCTAAAATATCATCTTGATTACTTTACTTTTACTTTCTATTCTAGAAATAATCTTTGATTGGGTTTTCTACCCAGGAAGTCAAAGTCAAAAGTTGTTTTAATACAGCAAAACCCTAATAAATGCCAGTGTGTCTGTTTGTGTTGCCATAACAAAGTATCTGAGACTGAGTAAATTATATATACATATAAAAAACATTTTCTTATAGTTCTGGAGGTTGGGAGGTCTAAGATCACAGCACTGGCAGGTTCGGTTGTCAGGTTAGGGCTGCTCTCTGCTTCCCAGATAGTGCCTTGTTGCTGCATTCTCCAGAGGGGAGGAAAGCTATGTCTTTTCACAACATAAGGCAGAAGGACAAGAGAGTGGAAGGCTGCATGAAGCCTCTTTTATAAGGGCCTTAATCACATTAACAAGGGAGAAGCCCATGTGGCCTAATCACTTCTTAAAGGTCCCAGATCTTAATACCATGACACTAGTCATTAAGTTTCAATACCTGAGTTTTGGAGGGGACACATTTAAACCATAGCGCAGTGTTTCCTAATAGTACTGACCAGTATATTCAACCAAAAGGTAAAAACTAATAAATAATTGTTTTAAAATGTTTTTTAATGTATTTTGAAACTGTATTAAAAAGTTTACTTAGTCCCAACATTTCAAGAACGCACATACTATACAGACAAAATACGTTGAAACTTTTTCTTAAGGAGAAAAAAAGGAATATAATGCCATGAAATAGCAACAAAAATGCAGTTCAAAGTTAATTGTAATCCTGACTGTAGATGCTATTTAGAATACAGTCCCTTTATCTGATGCAGTTATGTCCTGGGCATGTTGAAATCCTGAGTTATTCCATCCTACTCATGGGTAAGGCAGGAAGCATTCACATGCTGTCCTAATAAGAGACTCTTATTGATGAGCATTAATACCTTAAATTTGAATGATGAGTCTGGGAGTGGCTGAAGCTTTTCGCAGGTGGCTCCTTTTCATTCAGAGATCTATAAACTAAAAAAGTCAAGTTATGTGTCCCCCCCACCAAAATATAATGGTGAGAAAAGAAGAGCAAAACCTGTACGTGTTTGCGGCAATTACACGGGAAACATTTGTAATGACACATGAAATTCTACAGTGTCTACTTCTATGAATCTCTAGCAAAAGTAAAGAAGACAGTTCATCAGGCAAAGGAAGCTGAAGCAAACAGAGAGACGTCCCAGGGCCCTGGTGCTGTTGGTATGACCTTTTATCAGGTGTAGAAATTGTGCCTTGTGTTTGGACAGTGAATTGACAGGATATATCAGAGACACATTAGTCATGGGACCGGAGGCTCAAGTTTACTGAAGGATACTATATATCTCATAAATAATAAAACTAAAACCCTGCTCTATAACCAGTTAAAGCAGGTTTTAATGATCAGTGCATGCATTTTCAATAATAAATTTGATAGCCCGTGCCTTCAAGGCAGGGGATTTTCAGACTTTATACAGTACGGTATAATAAATCATTCTCTAGTGTGTTTTATCCCTATCTTGGTGAAAGATAAGTACCAGAGTTCCAGGCATTTCTGGGTATCACTATACAGCTGCTGTAAATCATATGCACATTAATGCTATCCACTTCAATTCATAAATCACAAAAGGAACAGTAGTCATATACCAGTCAATGGTCCTATAGCACAGATGTTTCCAGTTCTCCTCTGAGAAAGGACATGTGTCTTCATTTGGTACTGGTTCTTCTTCCTGGGTTTTCCTATCTATTACTTTGTTCTCTCCTAATGTAGGCTGGATTCTCTCAGGTCTTGTTTCTGCCTCTGAAACATTCTTGCTTTTCCATAAAAAATGGCCTATATCTGCAGCAGTTCAATCGTTTTCCTAGCCTGTAGAAAGTTAGGAACCCAGGGGTCTTTTGGTAATTAGGCAATCTCAGTTCATTTTAGCCCACACTGATGGCTTTTGGCTGATACAATTTTCATAAAATCTTTATGGGGTTTTCTATGAATCAGAAATTTTATCACCTCACGTGATAAAAGTCACACTCACCATTCTTTCCTGGGCAGAAAGAATTTCCTGTGGCTTTTCATGCTGCTGCAGAACAATTCCCATAAGATTCGTTGAGCCTCTTTTGTCTAGTTTTTATGATTCCTGTTGTTGTTGGTCTAGAGCCTGGTCTACTAGGCACTGCCCTAAATCTTTCAGAGTTCTTAAGAGTCTTTTAGCTGCACTCGCATTTGATCTTTGACCCCAGTGCTCATTTAGATTTGAGAACATTTTATCAGCTGAAAAATCTGGGGATGACAGACAGTTTTATTACTCAAACCTAGGAAGTCCTGAATCCGCTATATTGTATCTAAATTCTGTCTGCAAAATGAACAATTTCCTCTTTATTTCATTTCTCTCTTGCACCTATGTATCATTTACAGTTAATAAAACCAAGCTGCACTTACAGCACTCGTTCCTGTGATCTCCTTAGTCAGGTCAAACATTCATTGGATATACTCATTACATTCCAAGTTACCGCAAAAGAGAGTTTGGATATTTATATTTTAACTACTATGTAACATGGGCAGGCCGAGGCTGGAAAAACAAAGAAGAAACTATTAGCAAAGGCTGAGGAAATACCTAGCCAATGGTTAGCAGCAGCTGAGAAAGCAGTGAGGTAGGAAATTGGAATAGCAGGCTGGAAAATGAGGCACCTGCCACATTCTCCCCAAAGCAATGGCTCATGTTTTAGATATTTTCATAGCATCATCCCACTTTCAGGTACCAATTTGTGTATAATTTAGCTGTTCCTGTGGCATAAACATCCCAAATATCACTGGCTTAAAATGATAGCCATTTATTTAGAATTAATTTTGCTGTTACTGTGTTATTTTGGTCTGGACCAAGTTCAGCTGATCTGACCTGGTTTGCTCATGTGTCTGCTGTCAGCTGACAGATCAAGTGAGAGTGGCTTCTCTCAGATGGCCTCACTCCCATGTGTGGGAGTTGGCTGGGATGACAATGACAATTGCACTTATGTTGCTCATTACCTAGCAGACCAGTTCAAGCATCTACACATGGTAAATGGGTTCTAAAAGGAGCAAGAGCGAGAAATTTGCAAGCTTCTGGAAGACTATGTTAGCAACTTGCTTACAGTTACTTCTATCACATTCTAATGGTCACAATTCACAAGGCCAGCCAATGGTGGGGTCTTAAACTCCACATCTTTGTCTTTCTGGGAGGAACTGAAACATTTTGTGGACATTTTTTCAGTAACACCACTGACCAGGGTAAACTGCAGGAACACTATCTTTGTCTTAACCTGATATTTCTAAAATGGTTTTAGAACCTAGAAACTGCTTATTTTTCTACAGAGACAAGCCTTTTCCTTGATTAGTAAAAGCACAAAGTTTGTGTTAAAAATCACAACCTACATTCTCAAGTGCCATGAGAAAAAAAAAATATAGAACCACATAGTAAAGGAGAATTTCAGATTGACTGAAAATAAAATACATAATTGATTGCTTATTGATATTTTAATCTATATTCTATAAATTATTTCCAATGGGTTAAATATATTAGATTTATTTTATGATAGTTTACATAGCAAAGAACTCTGCTGTAAGTAAGTTGATTAATGAATGAATATAAATGCTTGTGCTGGATGGTTATTCTTTTATAATATATCCTGTACAATTTGTACTTTCTATAATCTTTGATATGAAAAATAATGTGACAGCTCAATGTAGGTAGCAGTACCACAGAATGATGGTACTGAGATTATCTGATGAATGAATTGTGATCTGAGATCAGTCTAATAGTTATGAGCCAATGATATGATTAACAATGTAAGTTCATTTTAATAACATTTAAATACTAACCGTACAGGATATAAAACAATGAGAAAACACAAGAACATAGTTGCAGTTCTATTACAAATTGGAATAACATATTTTTTTCTATTTTTATTCTCTATTGCTATGTAAATGCCCCTTTTGAATATGATACCCTGTGAACTGTTATATGGCTTCTGTTAAACTCCTTTTAATTCTGAATTTGAGAACCATGCAGATAAGTGTGTTTATAATATTTTTATGTTTAGGAGAAGTATCAAAATAAAATGTCATAATTTAAAATGTCTCACTTATTTTAGATTATTATCAGTACAGTAATGTTTTTTTAATTGCATATTGCTGTATGTTAGGCAAACACTTTTATACATGGGAGAAATAACTTTCAAAAGGAGAGAACAGAACTGAGGTTACCAGAGGTGGGAAATGGGGAGGGGTAAGGCAGCAATTGGTAGAGGCTGCTCAAAAATATTGGTGGAATATAGGAAATAATTTTGAAGTATTAATGATTGATAAAGATTAAGATGATATCACTTTGTCTTGAAGATAAACAGTAGGCCAGTTGACGTTTATGAGAGTATAACTCCCCTGTATGTTGCAATTCTCCTATAAGTAGAGAAAGGACAAATTTGAGGGTTGACATGAGAAAGCTTCTGGATTTTGCTCAAAATGCTTTCTATTGCTTACTGAGCACTTTTTACAGCTGTTAGTATTAACTAGTATTAAAATGCCACAATATTATTCAATAGTTTTATAACAAATATTTGCTGCTGACCATGTCTTCTGTGACACAGGATGGAAAACTTAGCATGAATTCCTCATGCTATAAAAAAGACAAAAATAACACATTTCTGTGAATAGACTCTTTGGCTGTTGTATCAATTCAAGGCCATGTTCATTTCTTTAATTTAATGCATTGCTAATCTGGAGTAAGAATAGTTAGAAGAGCAAAATATGTACGTCCGTAAAGCAAAAACACTTAGATAGTTATTGATATTATATTTAGAAGTGGGCCTACAGATTTTATTGTTCTTACCTTTAGTAGGTCAAAAACCTCTCTGGATATCTGAGAAAAGCTATGAAAATTTGTTCTAAAAAAATTTATGTGTGCACGTTACTACAGTTTTACAAAAATTGTCATGGGTTTTGTGGACCCCCCTCAAGCTTATCTGTAGACTCTGTTAATTATGCAACTTATGTGTATACACGAATGTATACAAAACAAAACACCATGAATGAATAAAACACCTTAATAAGTTTTTGAGGAATCTGTAATCCAAGAACTTCAAAACATTTTTGCAGGTGAACAAGCAGAGTTTTAAAGCATAATTTGCAAAACCTACTGTGCTGATTTTGGTAGGTAAATTACTATTTAATATTGTTTTTCTTCTAAAATCAATTTCTTGAAGAGAAATCTACTAAAAAGACTAAGAACTCTATTCAGACATTCTTATTCACTTCCTGGAAATGTATACTATGTATAATAAATGCAAATATAAAAATTTTAAATACAAAATAAACAATCTTCTATTATCATATTATCCATTAATCCTACAGTAATGATTAGCCCAGCACAAAATTATGTCTTTCACAAAGAATTATTAGATAAAACTAATTAAGCTGTGCTGCTTCTAATTAGCAAATAAATTCTGCTATGACAGGATTTAGAAACAAAATAGGAAAGAGAAAAATCACATTAAAAGCTTGTAAAAAAAAAATGCCCCCAGAGTAAACCAATAAATTATTAGGTTGTGATATTTTGATATCATTTGCCCACTTTCAATATTATCTGAGTTTTGTTGAGTTAATCACCAAACAAAAATGTACTACTTAATAAAGCCAATTATACACAAGTAGGCTGTGAATAAATGTCTGAAAGTTACAATATTTCAGAAAGTCTACTATAAAGTTAGTTAAGGTGGATTTCCTGACTTTGCTTACCTTTTTTCAGGATCAGTAAATTAGTCATAACTATAATGTGATGATTATATTTTGTCCACTTAAATAGTAAAGAAATAAATATCTAAATATTGAAAACATGCATTGACTTGAACCATGTATCTGCACTCGGATGTTTACTGCTGCACAATTTATAATAACCAACATCTGGAATCGACCTAAGTGTGCCACCAATGGATCAATAGATTTTAAAATGTGGTGTATATACACAATGGACTATTATTCGGCCAGCAAAATAGAATGAAACCTTGTCATTCATGGCAATATGGAGGAACTTGCAGGACAGTATGTTAAGTGAAGGAAGCCAAACACAGAAAGACAAATAGCATATGACCCCTCACTGCTTTGCAGAATCTTAAAAAAATGAAAAAAAGAAGTTGATAGAATAGAGGCAGAACATAGAACAGTGGTTACCAGTGACTGGGGAAGTTGGGTGCGGGGGAACAGGAAGGGGTTGGCCAATGGGGAGAGAGAAGTTCTGATGTTCCATGGCACGGTAGGGTGACTATGATTAACAGTTAAGTTTTGTACATCACATGATACGTGTATGTTTTCACCACCCAAAACGATAAGTGCACGAGAGGAGTAAGACATAACCACAGTGACCCGATTCTTATACAACATGTACGTATCAAAGCATCAGATCGTACCCCATAAATAGTATAATCACAATGTCAATAAAATTTCTTTAAGGATGATAAAAATGTGAGCAATTTTAATAATACAAATCAACTTAAAACCACATAAGGGGCGGCTACACATCTATGAGAATGGCTAAAAGCCAGGGGTCGGGGCCGGGCCGAGCGGCCAGCCCTCGCGAGCCCGGAAAAAGCGAGCGGAGAAGAGCCGAGGCCTGGAGCGGTTCCCACGGGAGAGGCTCCGCAGCCGAATTGCTCTCGTGCGGCGGGCGGGCGGCTGCGGATCCCCCAGCGTCAGGAGGGCGGGGGAGCCCTGGTCCGGCACCGGAGGGCGGCCGGGCGGGCGGCCGGGGCGGTGCTCCCCTGAGCCCCCTGGCGGTGGCGGACCCCGGGACTGTCACAGGCCCTGACCATCGTTGTCTGCCGCACCGCCGCGGGCAGCGTCCCCCTCCCCGGCACGCGGCACGCCGGCGGCGGACTCCGGCACCTGGGAGCGCATCGGCCAGCTCAGGGCACAAGGCGAGCGGGCACCTTCCTGCGCAGCTGGAGCAGGTCCCGCGCGCTCCCCCGGGGCCGGCAGCCTCCGAGTCGTGCGCTCACGTGGCAGGGCCCTGGCGACTGCGGTTCCTGCGGTGCGTCTGCAGCCAGCCTGTGCTCTTGCGGGAACAAGTGACCCAGGCATCTCACATTGCGATATGGTAGAAGCAGAGAGAGCAGAGCAGAGACTAACCTCTCATGTGCTCTACTTTTAAAGTCCTCAGAACCATGCCCCTGGCCACTATTATTAGTCCATTCACTAGGCCATGGTCCTACAATCTATTCACCTCTTCAAGGCTCCACCTTTCAATTATCATCATAGGATCTCCCACCCTTAACAGTTAGAGTGGGGATTAAGCGTCAGTGAGGTTGGGGTGGGGGGCATCCGATCTACAGCAGTTCTTAACAAACTACACATAGAAGGTATGTGCCTCAGTACAATAAGGGCCATATATGGAAAATCTACAGATAATGTTATGTTGAATGGGGAAAAGATGAAATCCTTTCCTGTTATATTAGGAACAAGACAAAGACACCCACTTTCTCCACATCTATTCAACACAATAGTGGAAGTCCTAGCCAGAGCAATGAGACAAGAGAAAGAAATAGAATAGCCAGAGCAATGAGACAAGAGAAAGAAATAGAAAGAAGCCAAGACGGACAGGAGGAAGTCAAACTGTTTCTTTCTGCCGATGACATAATCTTATATATAGGAAACCCTAAGAGACTCTACCAAAAAACTGTTAGAACTAATAAACGAATTCAGTAAAGTTACAGGATACCAATCAACATACAAAAGTAGCATTTCTATATACTAGTAGTGAACTATCTGAAAATGAAATTAAGAAAACAGTTCCTTTTAATATAGCTACCATAAATATACTTAAAAATAAACAACTAAGGAGGTGACAGATTTCTACAATAAAAAGTATAAAACTTTGAAGAAAATATTGAAAAGGACTGAGATAAACGGAAAGATATCCTGCGTTCACGGTTTTGAAAAATTCATTTTGTAAAATGGCCATTCCACCCAAAGTGATTCACAGGTTTAGTGTAATTCCTATCAAAATACCAATGATATTCCTCACAAAAATAGAGTGAAAAAACCCTAAAGTACATATGGAAACAAAACAGGCCCTCAAATAGCCAACGCAATCCTGAGAAAAATGAACAAAGATGGAGGCATTATACTACTTGAATTTAAAATACGCTACAAAGCTATAGTAACCAAAACTGCATGGTACTGGTACCAAAACAGACACCTAGATTAATGAAACAGTATAGAGAGCCCAGAAATCAATTTATGCATCTACAGATCACTGATCTTTGACAAAGGCACCAAGAATATTTGCTGTAGATTGTTTGCCAACCCCCCCCAAATCAATGAGATTTCATCCACACTATAAATGATGAGGGTGGGAAATCCTATTATGGTAATTGAAAGGTGGGGATTTAAAGAAGTGATTAGACTGTAGGACCATGTCTAGTGAGTGGATTAAAAATGGTAGTCATGGGCATGGTTCTCAGGGCTCTAAAAAGAAAGTGCATGAGGAACTATCTCTCTGCTCCACCATTTCTGCCAGTGAGACCTCTGTGTTGCTGTAAAGCCACCACCAAAGAAGGCCCTCACCATAAGTGTTCCATGGCCTATGGGCTTCCCAGACTATAAAACTCTAAACAATAAATTTTGCTTTTTTAAAAGTTACCCAGTTCCAGGTATTTTGTTATAAGCGACAGAAATGGACTAATACAATATATGTACATATTCAGGAGAAGAAAGTCTCTTTAATAAATGGTGCTGGGAGAACTGGATATCCACATGCTGAAGAATGAGACTATACTCCTACTTGTCATCATATACAAAAATCAAGTCAAAATGGATTAAAGATTTACATGTAAAACTCAAACTGGTGAAACTACTAGAAGAAAACATAGGGAAAATGATCCCCTATGGAAACGACCTGGGGCTGGGCAAGAGATTTTTCAAAATAAGTCTTCAAAAGCACAAGCAATAAAAGCAAAAATAGACAAGTAGGATTATATCAATCGAAAAAGAATTCCCATATCAAAGGAAACTTTTAACAGAGTAAGGAAACAATCTACAGAATGGGGGAACATATTTGCAAACTGTACATCTGACAAGGGGTTACTATCAAGAATACATACGGACTTAGCAAAAAACCAAATGACCCAACTGAGAAATGGGCAAAGGATCTTAATAGGCATTTCTCAATAAGTACATCTCAGAAGACACACAAGTGGCCAACAGGCATTAAAAAAAAAAATGCTTAACATCACTAACCATCAGGGAAATGCAAATCAGAACAAGATATCGCCTTGCTCTTGATAGAATGGCGAGTATTATCGAAAAGACAAAGGACAAAAGAAAACTACTTTTGATGAGGATGTGGAGAAAAGCAAACACTTGCACACTGTTGGTGGGAGTTTAAACCAACACAGCCTCTATGGAAAACAGTATAGAGGCTCCTCAAAATATTAAAAATATTACTACAATTCTTCTAGCAATCCCACTCGTGGGTATATACCCAAAGGAAATGGTATGTTGAACAGATATCTGCACTCCGATGTTTACTGCAGCACAATTTATAATAACCAACATCTGGAATCGACCTAAGTGTGCCACCAATGGATCAATAGATTTTAAAATATGGTGTATATACACAATGGAATATTATTCGGCCAGCAAAATAGAATGAAACCTTGTCATTCATGGCAATATGGAGGAACTTGGAGGACAGTATGTTAAGTGAAGGAAGCCAAACACAGAAAGACAAATAGCATATGACCCCTCACTGCTTTGCAGAATCTTAAAAAAATGAAAAAAAGAAGTTGATAGTATAGAGGCAGAACATAGAACAGTGGTTACCAGTGACTGGGGAAGTTGGGTGCGGGGGAACAGGAAGGGGTTGGCCAATGGGTAAAAATTCAACAAGAAGGGACAGATACGCTCTGATGTTCCATGGCACGGTAGGGTGACTATGCTTAACAGTTAAGTTTTGTACATCACATGATACGTGTATGTTTTCACCACCGAAAACGATAAGTGCATGAGAGGAGTAAGACATAACCACAGTGACCCGATTATTATACAACATGTACGTATCAAAGCATCAGATCGTACCCCATAAATAGTATAATCACAATGTCAATAAAAGTTTTTTAAGGATGATAAAAATGTTAGCAATTTTAATAATACAAATCAACTTAAAACGACATAACGGGCGGCTACACATCTATGAGAATGGCTAAAAGCCAGGGGTCGGGGCCGGGCCGAGCGGCCAGCCCTCGCGAGCCCGGAAAAAGCGAGCGGAGAAGAGCCGAGGCCTGGAGCGGTTCCCACGGGAGAGGCTCCGCAGCCGAATTGCTCTCGTGCGGCGGGCGGGCGGCTGCGGATCCCCCAGCGTCAGAAGGGCGGGGGAGCCCTGGTCCGGCACCGGAGGGTGGCCGGGCGGGCGGCGGGGGCGCTGCTCCCCTGAGCCCCCTGGCGGTGGCGGACCCCGGGGCTGTAACAGGCGCCGACCATCGTTGTCTGCCGCAAATTTCTCCCCCTCCGGGGGAACCTGCTTCTATCCCTTGGACACATCTGCGGAACAGCCTTTCTTGTTGCTATCTTCATCCTGCTTCTCAACTCCTTCTAGAACTGGGGAAGACGCCTCGAGGAAAACAAAAAAGCCCAAGATATAGGAGCAGCAGAACCCATCCTGGAACCTAGCTCCGGAAAAGAGAAGATGTCCGGACGGTATTGGACAGCCCATTTATAGACTCTGTATTCAAATGAGGGCTCCTGGAAGACCCGTTCTGATTGAATCCTGTAGACTAACCCTGATTGGATAGTTTCACTGCTGGTTACCAACCAATCAGAAAACAAAAGGTGGAGCGGGCTCTATGAAGAGCATTTTCAGTAGACCTTCACCCCGGGTGCCTGTGTTTTTGTGGAGGTCGTTGTCATGAAAGTAAGAAAACCTCAAGATCACTGAGCCGTTACTCCCCAACCCCTCCTCCACCCAACACCTAGCAACCTGCCATAGGCTTTCTGGCTTCCAGAGTCAAAGAGCAGCTGTCCTTTCAAAGTCTGATAGCACGAAAAAGTCTATACATCGTTCACTTGCCCTTCAGAGCCATTAGGACAACGCCCGTGAAAAAGAATAAACTTTATTAATGTGGTTTCTGTTCCTGGCTTTGAAATACCTGACATTTCTAAAGGTTTGTAGCAGGCAGCATTTTTTTTTTAATCTTTACCAATAACCCTCTAATAAAACATAAATTACAGTTTGCTTCAGAAGAATAAATGGAGTTTAATCTTAAATTTCCTTGCTTCTCTAAGTCATCAAAATAAGGTTCTCTTCACCCCTATTTTTCTCAAGACTATTATGTGACACGTTACTACTAAAATTGATTTTTAATGTTTTCTTTTTTTTTCTTTTATTCATTACTTTGTGTTACTCCTTTTCAATGTTTCATATGCACACATGGTCTTAGTAACAAGTTTAAGTTACATTTAATTGCCAAGATAAAAATTAGCAAAATGTGAGTTTTAGGATTTCTTTGTAAAATGATTTTTTTTAAAAAAGAAGATGTCAAGGTAAGTCCAATAGGCAGTTTGGAGGAAAATTGCCATTGAGGTTTGGTTATCACAAGCACAAAGGAAGCATGTGGAAGCCTAGGTCAGAAGGCATTTCCTCTTATTTCTCTGTTTTTGTTTTTCTTTATTTTTTTAATTAAATTTTACTGTGTATGTTTGGGGTTTAGAACATGATGTTCCAGGATACATTGGTTGCTCTGGTAAAAAAGATTAACATAGTTTTCTTGTTTCTGTTTTTCTTAAATATCTCTGCCCCTAAATTAGATGGACTACTCCTTTTTTTTCTTTTTCTTTTTTTTTTTAAGGATTATCCAAATCAAATTAATTAACACATCCATCACCATTTGTATTGTACATTAGATCCCCAGAACTTGTTGTGTACTATTTACAGGCGGTTTTTATTTGTGCTGTAAATGTCATTGATAAAATTCTCATCTACCTGCTAAGATTGAAAGGTGACTCAAGTGGGACGGTAAAAATAATTGACTTTTAATTGTGTTTCGTGTGATACACCAAAAGGATATCCAGATTACACTGGATAAGTTAATACAGATGTATTCCAAATTGTAATATTACAACAAAGAATTATTCACTCATGTAATTGCAGTTTGACTATGCAGAACTTTGTGACTGTTAGGGTTTCATAAAGTAACCACAATTAATTGTGCATTTATGAAGGTTTCAAAGACTAATTAAACACAATCACAGAGTATGCAATGAAAATTAAAAGCTTTTTAATCTTACACTTTTAGACACAGTCTATTTATTCTATTCAGATGTTGTTCATATGTGTCTCAATTTCAGGTTTTTATCCAAACTGAAGAGCATTTCATTAAGAAAAGCATTCCTGTTTTGTTGTTGTTGATTCTGTTTTAAAGGCATTCCATTTATTTTAAGGATTCCTTCATTTGCATGTTTTGATTTTATTTAATTTCTTCCATTGAGCTATTCTAAAACACAAAAATATAGCACACGGCTGTATAAAATCACAACACACACACACACACACACACACACAATCTATTAAAAATGCATTAGGTTTTCTTTATTTATATCAGCATATTACAACTTTTGTAAGCGTTGTTATATGTCTCTACTGATGCTGTGGCAGCAATGTAACTAGCAGTGTTTAAAGATGGAACACTAATTTTTTAAAAATATGCTATAGACATACATTTAAATGATTTCCATAGTAATTTATAAGGAGTTCCTAAGCATTTAATCATTTCAATTCTCTGATAAGTAATATTCTTACATTATTAGAAGAGTTTTAAGAAGGGCTCCTTATGAGATGACAGAAAGAAGAAAAGTCAGAAATCTTTTGCCTACAGGGCCCTTTCAACTTACAAACCACCGTCTTCAACAAACTAAATCAATAATTTCCTATTGTTCAAATGATAAAAAATTCTGAGTTTTAATGCATACAAAAATATTACTTTATTATAATAATTTGCACATCATAAATTAATGTAAAATATTTATATTTTCTGGTGAAGTAATGAATGTCATACTATGGAGTTAATTTCTTTTCATGCTTCTCTGTGAGATTTTTCTTCTAATACCCTTTCTCTCTTAAGGACTCATGCTTAAAGTCATTAACAGTGATTTTTTAAGAGGAATAAAAGGTAGAGGGATCAATTATAGTTTAAAAGAAGCATGATCAATCAATCTTTGCCTGAAGGGGAAACCAATCTGCCCTTTATGCACAGGGGCAAGTAGAACTCAAGCATCTCCCTTTTCAAAAGAATGCTTTCAGAAACTTATTATACAATCCTATAAAACTCAAAGAAAAAATACCTTCTAATAGAAAATCAGAAGTTCCTCCTAGATCCCAAGTTATGCTAAGTATATTAAATTTTGCACAGAGCAATACTATATGAGGTAACAAACTGCATCTGTCTTGCTCACAGCTGTTATCTTTGTGTTTAGTATAGAACATATCTCATTGTAGGTGCACAATGAATGACATTTGAAAGTAAGACTAGATGAATAAATCGTTTCACATACTAAAAATTTGAAATATACTATTATAAATTTTAACAATTTTAAAGCAAATATTAATAATTTGATGTGAAATATTTTATCTCTATCTCAATAATTTCAAATATTTATTTTGTGCCTTATTTTACTTTTTATATCTCCTTATTAAATTTAATTATAACTAAATGCATATTGGATGGACCCCTTATGTTTGGAATTCATTAAGCTTTTTTTATCAGTTATTTCAAAACTGTTTAACATGTAGCATAATATTCCATCTACTGTGTGTGTATTTTTGAGTTAAAATAAGTTTCAGTACATCTATTTCATATTCAAGACCTATTTTTAGTATTTTTGTGTATTTCAAATGAAAGTTATACTTATTTAAATTTAGTTTTCGTTGGAGGATCACCATGCTATTGAGAAATAAATATAAAATCTGGTGGTCAAACACAAAGGGCCATACTAAAGGAAGAATTAATACTAAGCCAATACATTCTATTCTCATATGATTACAGATTACATAAAATAACACATCATAATGAAACATTGCTAAAGAATAGTAAGCAGAAATAGGCAAAAGTTTGAAGAATGGGGTTCAGATCCAAGAAATTCAATAAATAGTATTTGTCAGGTGGTGGGCTTTATTCTCAAAAGCACTCATATAACCATTCATTGTTTTGCTATGTAAGGCAATGTTTATTGAAACAACGTGAAAGAGATACTTTAATTCCACTAAGGTGATATGACTTAGTAAAATGGCTGATTTCTATGGTTGATTTCTTGCATAGAATGAAGCGTCAACACCTTTGAGGCAAAACAGAGTATTTAATTCACAGTAAATCTAAGTTGATTCATTTAAGACTGAAAAATGATCCAGCCATAATAGATATTATATTATGGTGACAAGTGGTTAAATACAATTTGCATTGTAATTGAATCTAGAGTTAAAATACCATGAAGAGGTTTCCAAATATGTGGACAAGAGATGGAATTTAGTTTCATCTCCACTTATAGTTGAAGGGAGAAAAAATAACCAAGTGAATAAAGTACGGTTTCTATTTTTTTTGTCTGGTATATGTGTAAGCATATGATAAGAACTAAATGATTAGATGATAGTACATAACATGAAATATAGAAGATACTTTTACAAATAAATATATTGCAGTTGTACTAGAAGAAAATTGATGAAGTTAAAATTAGGGTTTATTTTCTGTAGTCACCGATTATGGCATGTATACATAAATTTGCATACATAAACATCTTAATCAGCATAATCTGCATATATCAGAAAAAGACTGTATTTTTAAGTAGCGAACTCTATATTAATCCTATCTTACATTGTTTTAGAAATTCACATTTTCCATAGATCATGTATGATACACTTGCATGATGAACATTGTTATCCTATTAACTTTTGTATTTTAAACTTTTATAACTTTGATACAGAACTAGAAAAAGCATAAACAAAATGCAGACAATAATAGTATAGTATGTTCATTAGTCAGGTTTGCTTTGTCATATGTACTGACAGATATCAACTAGAGGATGCAATACTCTTTGGAAGGAGACTGGCAAAATGCATTTTCTTAATTATTCAGAAAGATCTATAGGGAAGCATGTCATTAAATATTGAAAACTTGAAAATCTCAACTATTCTCAAAGACTCTAAAGCTTGGCTTTTAAGTGGCCAAGGATGTGATGCGCATTTGAAAAGCCTGCTTCCATAGTTAAGATGCCTTTAGTGGTTTGGGACAGTTTAGTTGTCAGTAGACTGAAGCATCACTTTGCACAGGAAAAAATATTATTTTACTAGAACATTTAGAGTAAAAAATAGGAAGTTGATAAACTGGCTTGAAACCCATCACAGTAAATTTCCTTTCTTTTTTTTTTTAAGTTATAAAATGCTGTGAGGATTATTACCTTATTATGTTTCAAAAAGGCAGAAATATGAGTGTTATATTCTTGCTTAATACAAATAAAACTTAGTAATCATGGTAACTTGAGCTAAACAACATTAGAATCTATAAACTTCTCAGAGTAAATGTATCCTGTGGCAGTCTAGGGAACAGATATATGAATCAATGAAGCTTCAGTTTTCAGGCCAAAATAAAAGGATTTTTTCTGATAGAACATCAGATGAAAAACTTACCAAATCCAAAAATCAGTTTGGGTGAACAGAATAACAAGCCAACAATCAACTCTTTATTCAGTGGTATTCCTCAGTATCAAACAACATTAAGAGATTTATATTACTGACCAAAAAGAAAAAACCTGAGTATACATAGTGATCAACAGTTGACCTTGTTGTATTTAGAAAAGCTAATGTAATGTATATCAGAATTAGATTTCAAAAGTATATAATCCCCTGCAAATGTTAGTTTCTGTTGCTGTTGTTGTTACCCAAAACTATGACTAATAGTAAGACTTTTTTACAAATAGTATATCATATTCTTAACATTAAATATTGTGATCTAAAATTTAATTAATATCATTTAGAATTTATGGCCTTGATTGAAGTTCTTTTCAAAAACAATTTATGAGATGATATAATAACACCGAGATTAAAGGAAAAAATGTCAAAATCTTGGCATGGACATTGCACAAGTAATTTCAACTGGATAGAATTAAAGTAGGTAACTTCTCAAGGCCTTCTTTAAACCATGAGCCAAACATCTAGGCTGCACTCTTTTATTTCTTTATTAATTTTGTCCATAATTTGTTCCCACCTCTGCTGCTTTAATTGGGCCAGTGATCTCATTTATTTATTTATATATATTTATTTTTTTACCTAGTTTGTTTCAAAAATTTTAATTATCTTCCTGATTGTTGAAGGCCTTTGAGATTTCAACACGTACTTTGAATAGAAAAAGAGGTAAAGCACAAGAAAAAAGGCACATTGAAAGTTAGAGGACTTGGCTTTTTAACTGTGTTTAGTACAACTGTGTGTCTTTGAGGAATTCACTGGAAATCTGTCTCATTAACTGTAAAACAATGAAGTTTAAGATCATCAGTATGGTCCCTTGTGATTCTTTGCAGCCTTGAATATCTCCAAAAATCTTTTTAAACATCAAATTCCATAAAATTCAAATACATTTCTAGATAATTTTGATATGTGCCATTTAATCATTAAATAATAAAACCTTAACGTACCCACCAGTAAAACATATAACAGTAGTTGTTCAACAAACGATTGTTGAAGAATGAATAAACATTTTTCTATTTACATATATTTTAAATTTTATAGCAGCATTACTGAAATATAATTCACATATCACACAATTCACCAGTTTAATGTGTACAAGTTAATGCCATTTAGTATACGTACAGAGTTGTGCAAGCATCACCACAATCAATTTTAGAACATTTCCATTACTTCAGAAAGCAAGTTCTACTTATCAATTCTCCATTTCTCCCCTTACGCAACCAATAATCTATGGTCTCCCTGTATAGATATGCAGTTTACAAACATTTCATGGCAGTGGAGTCATACAATATGTGGTCTTCTGACATCGGCTTCTTTCTCTTAGCGTCATGTTTTCAAGACTTATTCATGTTATAGCATGTATCAGAATTTCATTTATTTTATTGCCAAATAATACTGTATTTATGGATGTACCTCATATTATTTATCCATTTATCAGTTGATGGACATTTGAGTTGTTTAACGTGGGCTGCTGTGAATCATGCTGCTGTGAATATTCCTATACAAGTTTCTCTGTGAACATAAAATTTTCATTTATTTTGAGTACGTACCTAGAAGTAAAATGGTTATGTGATGACTCTGAGTTTAGCACTTTGAGGAACTACTAGCCTGCTTTCCAAAGTAGCTGCACCTTATCTTATTCCCTGCAACAGAATGCGAAGATTCAGTTTTATTACATCCTTGCCAACAATTCTTTATGGATTTTCTTAGTGATTATAGCCATCTTAGTATGTGTGAAATGCTGTGTTGTGGTTTTGCTTTGTATTTGTCTGAGCATCTTTTCATGTACTTATTAGATAGTTGTGTATCTTATTTTGGAGAAATGTCTGTTCAGATCTTTTGCCCATTTTTTAATTGGATTGTTTGTCTTTTTATTGTTGAGTTGTAAAAGTTCCTTAAATATTCTAGATTTAAGTCTCTTATCAACTTAATGATTTGTAAAAATTTTCTGCCTTTCTGTGGATTGTCTTTTCACTTTCTTGATGGTGTTCTTTGAGAACAAATGTTTCTAATTTTGATGATGTCAATTTTTTTTCTTTTGTTGTCTGTGCTTTTAGTGTTACAGTTAAGAAACCATTAACCAATCCAAGGTTACAAAGATTTGAATATATATATTGTATTCTAAGAGTTTTATGATTTTGGGCTCTTTCATTCAGTTCTTTGATTCATCTTTAGCCAATTTTTGTATGGTGTGATATAGAAATCTTTCTTCTTTTGCATGTAGATATCCAGGCATTTCAGCATTGCACGTTGAAAAGACTATTCTTTACCATCGAATTTTCATGGTGCCCTTTCAAAAGTAAATTTGCTATAAATGTGAGGGTTTATTTATGCACTCTCAATTGTTTTCCATTGATCTTTATGTCTGTTCTTACACTAATACCACACTCTCTTGATTTACTGTAAATCAAATTGTAGTGAACTATTTAAGTTTCCTACTGTTAATATACTGCTGTCAGGGTTGTTTTGTGATATGTCAGTATTCATAAATTATAAATGTGTACAATTATACATTATGGAAAAATATATGTGTGGATTTATTTATGGGTTCTCTGTTCTGTTGGTGTATATTCCACTTTGTATGTCACTACCATGTTGTTTTCTTTACTATAGCTTTGTGATATATTTTGAAGTCAGGAAGATTGATGCCTCCAGCCTTTCTATCTTTACAAAATATCCCTTTGACTATTCTGGGTCTTTTCTGGATCCATATAGGTTTTGTGGTTGTTTGTTCTGTATTGGAAAAGAATGATAGTGATTTCTTTAAATTTGTAGATAGGTGGAGATAATTTGGATATATTAATGGTATTAGTTCCCTCATCCATGAACACTCTATGTGTTTCTACCTACCCATTTCTTTTTAAGTTTCTATCATCAATATTTTATAATCTTCTGTAGACCAATATATTAATACTTAGTTTAAGTTTATTCATATGTATTTCATAGTTTTTAAATATATGAGAATGTTTTCTTCATTTTAAAAAACATTTTAAATTTAAATTTGTGTTTAGAAACAACTCTAGTTTTGTATCCTGCAACAATAGTAAATTTGTTAGATATAACTAGTGTTTTCTACATTTATAAACATCTCATCAACAAATAGGGACAATATTACTTCTTCCTTTTTGCTTTAGATTCTTTTTATTATGTATTTCTTATATAATTGCTCTGGCTGGGACTTTCAGGGCTATGTTGAATGGATGAGGTAAGAATGGGCATACTTGCCTTGTACTGGATCTTACAGGCCAATATATTAGTTTCTCCCCATGGATTTTGATGTTAGCTCTGTGGCTTTATTATATACCCTTTATTGTAATAATGTAAGTTTTCTATACAGATTTGGTTGAAACTTTTTGTATCATGATAGATGCTGGATTTTTAAATGCCTTTTTATAGCATTTTGAGGTAATCGTGTAGTCTATATTTTTCATTTTTTAAACGTGGTGTATCACAGTAAGCAATTTTTGAATGTTGGATGATCCTTGAATTCCAGCAGTAAATCCATCCTGATTGTGGTATATATTCCCTAATGTGCTGTTGAATTTGGTTTGCTCATATTTGGGGGGAATTTATACATCAATGCTGTATGTCAGGGACATTTTCTAGTTTTCTTCAAGTTTCTTTTTTTAGTTTTAATATCAGGCTGATACTAGCCTCCTAGTATGAGTTTAGAAGTGTTCTGTGTATGTTTTCTTCTATTTTGTTTTTTTGCAAGTATTGAAGAATTGATATTGGGTGACTGTAGCTATCACAAAACTATTTTAAGTAGCCAGAAGAAAGAATTTTGACTGTTTCCATCATACATATAAAACTGGTACATATGGTGACTGATACACTAATCATCCTGATTTGATCATTTCATTTTGTGTACTGGTATCCATATGTCACACTGTGCCCTAGAAACGTGTACAATTATTGCATGTGAAGGAAATGTAGTAAAAGATAATGATAGTTATCTTCTTTGGGTGTTGGTAGAATTGACCCACGAAGTTATCTGATCCTGAGCTGTTTTTCATGGGAAGATTTGTAGCACTAATTAAGTCCCTTTATTTGTGGTTGGTCCATTCAGGCTTTTTTTTTTTTTTTTTTTTTCTCTTTTCTCGATTCAGTGCTGGCAGCTTGTATGTCAGTAAAAGAAGTATTTTTTCTAAGTTACCAAATTTGTTGTCACATACTTGTTTAAAATTGTCTACTATGATTATTTGATCATTTTGAAGTCATATTGTTATGTCTCTTTTCAGTTTCTCATTTTATTTTCTCTCTTTTTTGCATAAGATCTTAAACGGTTTGCTGATTTTGTCTTTACTGATTGTTTAATTTTGGGGAGGGAGACATTTTTGTTGTTTTCTACTCTTTATTAATTTCTGTTTTAATCCTATTATTTTCTATCTTCTGCTATTTTTGTGCTCTGTTTTTTCTTCTTCTGCTTCCTGGAAGTGTACAGTGACACTGCTTATTTGAGATCCTTTTAAATATATAATATGGTTGTTCATAAACTTTCCTCATAATACTGCTTTGTTTGCATCATAAAGGCTTTAATATCTTGTGTTTTTATTTTCGTTGATCTGAAATATTTTTTAAATTACTTTTTAATTTTCTTTTTGGCCCAATGGTCATTCAAGTGTGTCTTGTTTAGTTTTTCTGTACTAGTAAATTTACCTCTTTTCTTAAAGTTATAGATTTGTAGTTTCATTCAATTTTATTCGGGAAAGGTACTTGGGATTATTTTGAACATCTCAAGTTTTTTGAGACTTATTTTGTAAGCTGATATATATACTATTCTGTAAATTGTTTCCTATGCTCTTAGTAAGAAGGGGGATTTTGCTGTTGGGTGGAAATTTGTGGATATTTTTGTTAGGATACTTTGGTCTAGAGTGTTATTCAAGTGAGCAGATTCTTTCATAATTTTCTCTGTGGGTGTTTCTTTCATTATTAAAAGTGAACTATTTAAGTCTCCTACTGTTAATCTACTGCTGTCATATTTTTTTTGGTGATATGTCAATATTCATAAATTATAAATGTGTATAATTATTATATACTATGGAAAAATATATGTGTGGATTTATTTATGGGCTCTCTGGTCGGTTGGTTTATGTGCCTCTTTGTATGTCAGTACCATATTGTTTTGATTACTATAGGTTTGTAATATATTTTGAAGTCAGGAAGTTTGATGCTTCTAGCCTTTCCTTCTTTGTTTAATATCCCTTTGGCTATTGAGAGTCTTTTCTGGCTTGACATACATTTTAGGGTTGTTTTTTCTATATTGGAAAAGAATGATAGTGATTTCTATGAATTTGTAGATACCTAGAGACAACTTAAATATTTTAACACTATTAGTTCCCTCATTCATGAACACTGTATGTGTTTCTATGTATCTACTTCTTTTTCATTTTCTATCATCAATATTTTATAATCTTCTGTGTACCAGTCTTTAGTTAGTTTAAATTTATTCATAAGTATTTCATACTTTTAAAAAATATGAGATTGATTTCTTCATTTTTAAAAAGCATATTTTCTGAACATATGTATATGTTTAGAAATACCATTTGTTTTTGTATCCTGCAACATTAGTGAATTTGTTATTTAAAGCAGTGATTTTGTGGAGTCACTAGTGTGTTTTAGATTTATAATCATCTCATCAACAAACAAGGACAGTATTACTTCTTCCTTTTTGCTTTGGATTCTCTTTGTTTATTTCATGTAATTGCTCTGGCTAGGACTTTCAG
The DNA here is from genome assembly GCF_027409185.1 of Cynocephalus volans. Classification (NCBI taxonomy): domain Eukaryota; kingdom Metazoa; phylum Chordata; class Mammalia; order Dermoptera; family Cynocephalidae; genus Cynocephalus; species Cynocephalus volans. The sequence continues at coordinate 48,166,711 of NC_084463.1, read as the reverse complement.
GGTTATGTTGAATCAATGTGGTAAGAATGGTATTCTTGCCTTGTACTGGATCTTACCAGCAAAAATTTTAGTTTCACCCAAATGATTTTGATCTTAGCTCTACAACTTTTATATATACCCTTTATTGTAATAATGTAAGATTTTCTGTAGAGATTTGGATGAAGATTTTTGTGTCATGAATAGAGGCTGAATATTTGAATGCTTTTTTATTGTATTATTGAAGTAATTATGTGTTCTATGTCTTTCATTCTGTTAGTGCAGTGTATCACATTAAGCAATTTTAGCATGTTGAATGATGTTTGCATTCCAAAAGTAAATTGCACCTGGTTGTGTTATATAACGCTTTTAATTTGCTGTTGGATTAGGTTTGCTCATATTTGGGGGGAATTTATGTATCAATGTTGTATGTCAGGAACATTTTTTTGTAGTATTATTCAAGTGTGTGGTTTTTTTTTTTTTTTGGTTTTAATATCATGCTGAGACTAACCTCCTAAAATGAGTTTTGAAGTATTCTCCACATTTTTTCTTCTTTTTTGTTTTTTTGGAAGTATTGAAGAAGAATTGGCAGAGTGACTGCAGTTACCACAGAGGTATTGTCTTGTTTTCAGTAGCCAAAATATAGAGTTTTGAATGCTCTCATCACACATACAATAATCATACATAATGTGATGGATACACTTTTCATTCCGTTTCATATACAGGTATCCAAATATCACAGTGTGCCCTAGAAATGTGTACAGTTATTATATGTGAATGAAAAGTAAGAAAAGATAATGATAGTTACCAATATTTCTTCAGTGTTGGTAGAATTGGCCACAAATTTATCCAGTCCTGAGCATTTTTTGATGTTAAGCTTTGTAGAACTAATTCAATCACTTTATTTGTTGTTGGTACATTCAGTCTTTGTTCTTTTGTTTGTTTGTTTGTTTTTGTTTTTACCTCAATCAAGTTCTGGTACATTTTATGTCAGTAAAAAAAGTATTTCTTGTAAGTTATCAAATTTGTTCTCACATACTTGTTTAAAATTGTCCACTATTATTTTTGGAGCATTTTGAAGTCTCTGTTTATGTCTCTCTTTTTTAAAATTTTTTCTCTCTTTTTTTGTCTTATAAACTGAATGGTTTTTTGATTATGTTTTTTTCTGTTTGTGTGTTTTGTTTTTGGGGGTGCAAAACATTTTTTCTTGTTTTTCTACTCATTATTAATTTCTGTCCTAATCTAATTTTTTTCTGTCATCCACTAATTTGTTGCTCTGTTTGTTCTTCTTCTGCTTCCTTGAAGTGTAAAGTGACATTGCTTATTTGAGACTTTTTAAAATATATAATGTGGTTGTTCATAAACTTCCCTCATAATACTGCTTTGACTGCATCTTAAAGGTTTTAACATCTCGTGTTTTTATTTTCCTTGATTTGAGATATTTTTCAAATTACCTTTGTATTTTCTCTTTGGCCCAATGGTTGTTCAAGAATGTCTTGTTTAGTTTTTCTGTAGTTGTAAATTTTCCTATTTTCTTAAAGTTATACATTTGTAGTTTCATTCAGTTATTTTTGGAAAAGATACCTGGGATTATTTTGAACTTCTCAAATTTTTTGAGAGTTATTTTGTAAGCTGATATATAATCTGTCCTGTAAAATGTTTTTTATGCTCTTAGGAAGAAAGTGGATTTTGTGGTTGGTTGGAAACTTCTGGATAATAAGTTAGAACTGTTTCTTATAGAGTGTTATTCAAGTGAGCAGATTCTGTAATAATTTTTTTCTCTGGGTGTTTCATTCTTAAAAGGGAAATATTTAAATCTATCATTGATATACTGCTGTCAGGTTTTATTGTGATACGTCAATATGCATAAATTATAAATGTGTACAATAATTATATATTATTAAAATATATGTACGGATTTATTAATGGGCTCTCTGTTCTGTTGGGGTATATGCCTTTTTGTATGTCTATACTATATGGCATGGAATACTACAACTTGGCAATATATTTTGAAGTCAGGAAGTTTGATGCCTCCAGCATTTCCTTCTTTGTATAGCATCCCTTTGGCTATTCAGGAACTTTTGTGGTTAAATATACATTTTAGTGTTATTTGTTCAACATTGGAAATGAATAATATTCATTTCTTTGAATTTGTAGATATCGAAAGATAATCTGAATATTTTAACACTATTAGTTCCCTTATGCATGAACACTGTATGTACTTGTACCTAACCATTTCTTTTTAAATTTCTATCATCAACATTTTATAATCTTCTGTGCAGATTTTTACTACTTACTTTATGTTTATGCATAAATATTTCATACTTTTTAAAAATATGAGATTGTTTTCTTCATTTGTAGAAGCATATTTTCTGAATATATATTTCTGTTTAGAAAACCACTAATTTTTGTATCCTGTAACATTAGAAAATTTATTAATATAACAGTGTTTTTGTGGAGACACTAGTATTTTCTGCATTTATAATCATCTTGTCAACAAAGAGGGACAGTATTACTTCCTTTTTGCTTTGGATTCTTTTTATTATTTATTTCTTATATAATTGCTCTGGCTAGGACTTTCAGGGCTATGTCAAATGGATGTGGTAAGAATGGGTATACTTGCCTCATACTGATCTTACAGGCCAAAATTTATTTTCTCTCCACTGATTTTGATGTTAGCTCTACAGCTCTTATATATACCCTCTATTGTAATAAAGTAAGTTTTTCTATACAGATTTGGCTGAAATTTTTTCTTACATGAATAGATCCTGAATTTTTAAATGCTTTTTTATTGGATTATCAAGGTAATCATGTGGTCAATATCTTTCATTCTGTTAATGTGGTGTATCCCATTAAGTAATTTTAACATGTTGAATGATCCTTGCATTCCAGCATTAAATCCCACCTGACTGTAGTATATAACCCTTTTAATGTGCTGTTGAATTTGGTTTGCTTATAATTTGGGGGGATTTTACTACCATAAATGGTTGGATTTTATTATTTTTCATAGTTCAATAGTATTATCATTGTGTACATATACCATGTTTTCTTTTTCATTCACTTGTTGTTGGACACTTAGGCTGGCTCATCTCCTTGCTCCATTTCTTTCTGAGGTACATCTACTAATCCTTCTAATTGCATGTCACCTCTTCACTATAATCCCTTCCCTCAAGTCTTCATTCTTCCAGATGCCATCAGAATCAAGCCCTTCCTCCTCCTCTATGTTCTGGTAATTTCAGTCATGCTGCTTTTAAACACTTATCACATTATATTATGGTGAATTACTTACCTGGCTTTACTAATCAGTTTAAAATTCTTTGAGATGTTTCACAAATGTAAACGAACTCTGAGTTAGGTACTGGCCAGGTTTTGGGTGTATTAAAACAAACCTATTTCCAGCACTCAAAGTATTCCTAGTCTTGTGAGGAGGGCAGATAATGATTCTGTAACAATAAGGCATGTTACAATGTGCTGTAAAAAAAAATAGATATACAGTCATTCCTCAGTACTTGTGGGGGATTGGTTCCAAGACTTTTAGCAGTTATCAAAATCAGTGGATAATCAAGTCCCTGATAAAATATGCCATTGTATTTGCATATAATCTACACACATTCTTCTGTATACTTTAAATCATCTTTAGGTTACTTACAATACCTAATACAATGTAAATCCTATGTAAATAGTTGTTATAGTGCATTGTTTTTATTTGCATATTTGTATTCTTGTATTGTTATTATTGTTTTTATACATGAATGTTTTTGATCTGTAGTTGGTTGAATCTGCAGATGCAGAACCTGTGGATATCAAGGCTGACTCTGCATTGTTAGAGAAGTTATGGGTGTTTAATTAATTTGTATATTACAGTCACCACATTGTCTTCTGCCTCATAGGAGTTCACACATTTTTTCTTGGTGAAAGTACCCCTCATTGTGCACATACGGGTACTAACGACTTGAGCGAGCCCTGTAGAAAACCCAATGAATTCAGTGGAAGAATGTGTAATGAAGGGACTATTACAGAGGTGTTGGCAGAGCTCAGGGAGTAAGCATAAGATGGTGACCTGCCACTGTGGGAATCATTACTATCCCTGGATAAAAAAGCAAAAAGAAGAGCAGGGGTTAGGTACAAGTGTGGGGTGGAACTTTGTGGTGGGAGGGGCCTGTCCCAAAGCAGCTGAGTGATAGGTCTTCAAACTCTCAGTCCTCTGCCTCCCATCTCCTCCTTGGAAATTCTATTGGTGAAAACCACAGAGAACCTGAGGGCAGGGTAAACTGGGTGGTGGTGTGGGTAGAGGCCACTCTCCCAGGGCACAGACGTGGACAAGAGGGTGGAAAATAGAATTAGAAAGCAGTTAGGGAATAGCCAGTCCACACAGTTAGGTGTGTTTGCCTCAAATCTAGCTAGCCTTTGGCCTTGTACAATTCTGAATCAAACTCCATGCCAACCTATGATCTGCATGGGACCTCTTGGTGACAGGTTTTGTATAAGGAGTATTCCCTTAGGCTCTGGAGCCACGTACTTCATGCATGATCCTGGCTACTTCCATACAAGGAACAGAACCCTGGTCATGTAAAATTAATGACATAGAATGCTAGAGTAAGTCTTTCCCTCAAGGAGTTGTCTGTTTTATAAAGAAAACAGTGTCCATGAATGAAATTTTGCACTTACAAAACCATATATTACTACTAAAAATTAATATAAAATCATCTCAATATTGCACCTGCTTGAGGGCTTGGCAAAGCTGTGATTAGAATCAGGTTGAATTAATCAGGTAATAACATGTAGATGTAAGATAAAGTTCAGTTAAACTGAGTGTAAAAGAATATTGCCCCAACTATAACAATAGACCATTTCCCCAGATGTTTAATATTTTGGAGATCCCTGAAATAACTGATTAATTTCATAGTAGTTTTGTTCTTTGATGTACTGGTTTATTTACATTTTCATAGAAAGAGGTGTTCTGTCTGCTATTCAAGATTTACTGAATGTTGGGAGAGATTTAGCATTGCTCTGGCTTACCCTATTGATTTCCAATTACCATATTGATATCCAGTTTTATAAAGCTATTGATTTAGTTGTTTATACAGCTAATCATTCTGTATGCATGCTCGCTATGCCTGTCTTACTCACTCATTTCCCTAGTAGGGCCACAAGGTAGTTTGTGAAATTGCAATCAATTTTATATCAGATTTTCAGGAATGACTCTAATGGCTTTTTAGTAAATGCCACATATAGAATACAAATTATTTACATCTCATTCTCTGTCTACCTTTGCCTTTCAGGGGTTTTCACCCTTATCCATGATAATTGGGCTTATTGAATAGTTTGAATGCCAAGTATTTAAAAATCATTACTTCTTTATAATAGAGGCAGCACTGTATAATAGAGGTAGCTGCCCTGTTGGGTAAGTCTCACCACTTAGAAGTATGTTTCTCAACTCCAGGTTTTTAGACTAAGCTGAAAGGAGGTAGTTGGACTCTCAAGGTAGTATAAGTGGAGAGAAGACTCAGAAGTTCCTCTGCTTTTGACTGTTAGATTGGAATTGTCTTTGCCTGTTGGCTTTAAATCCCTCTAAGACTTTCTTCTGTGCTATGTGACAGTGAACCCAACCAGGGAAGTCAGACAACAAGTAGGTGAAAATAAATAAATAAGCAATCTGAAGAAAATAAGGCAGAATACAGAAGAGCAGGAGAGAGCGTGAAAGGGGTGGGAAAGAGACATCTTTAGGGGCCATGGTCAGGCAAGGCCTCTCTAGGGAGGTAACTTTTGAGCAATGAACTAAAAGCTGAGAAGCCCGCCATGGGAATCCTTGGGAGAATAGTGTTCCAGGCAGAAGGAACAGCAACAACAAAAGCCTTGAAGCAGGACCCAGTGTGGCATGTGTGAGATCCCTGAAGCACACTGAGTGTGGCTGGAGATGGTGAGAAAGTGACAGACAGGTGGAAGAAGTTTGCAAGTGATAGTCAGAGGAGGATGCAAGTGCTACATAAAACATAAATGTCATGGGACATTTTAAAGAATTTTGGATTTTATGATAGTCATATCATAGGTGCTTGAATTTTATCATTGGTGTAATAGGTATTACAGGTATTAAGCCACTGGAGATTTGAGGTGGCAGAAGTGTGAGATGATCTGTCAGTATCTGAGGGGGCAAATGTAAGGTCTGGGGACCAGTGAAATGCTGCTGCATAGTCTTGTGTGTGAACTCAGTTGGAAAGGGTGGAGGAAATGAAATGGAATTAGATTCAGAATAAATCTGAAGTCAGAGTCTACAGTACCTGCTGATAAGTTGAATGTGGTGACCAAGAAAAGACAGGAATTGAAGATGATGTCTAGGTTTTCATCTGAGAAAGTAGAAATAATCATGCTATCTTCCAAGATGGAGACCCCATGAGGAGGAGCAGGTTCTAGGAGAAGAGAGGGATGGTGAAATTGACAAGTGAGTTTTGTTTCTATTATGCTTAAGGGCCCTGTTAGACATCCAAGTGAAGTTACATGGATGGTTAGACTGAGGGATCTGGACCTCAGGGGAGGGTTTGGGACTACAGGGATATATTGCAAAGCCATTGATGGATAAGTGGTTTACCTAGGTAAGAACACAATGAAGTGACCCAGGGAGTGAGCATAGAGAGATCATCAGAAGAGGAGGAGGAGACAGCAAAGACAGACAGAGGGTGGAGAGTCAGGTTGAAGAAAAGCCTGGTGTGTGGTTTCCCAGAAGCCAAGTGAGGACAATGCTTCAAGATGAAGAATGTGTCCACTGTGGTAAACACAACCAAAGGGCTGAGAAAAATGAGAGGAAATTTAATTACTGTTTTTGGCAAGATGGAGTTTATAGGTGATCTTGACAACAGCAATTTCAATAGCATACTGGGGAAATAAAAGCCTGATTAGAGTGGTGGAAATCAGGGGGCAGAAAGTAAAAAGTGCAAAATAAAGAGAATACATATCCTTTAAAAAGAGTTTTGTAGTGAAAGGAAGCAGGGAAACAGGGCAGTTGCAAGAGGGGAGGGCATAGAGCCAGGAGAGGGTTTGGAGTGTTATGATCATGATTATGATAATAACCATTATCATCAGAATCAAAATGACTGCCATTTATTGGGCACTTACCATGTGCCAGGCACTGTGCAAAGCATTCTCCATCCAGGGTCTCACTGCATTTTGCAAACCTACAAAGAAGGCTCTGCTGTTACTGTCAGTTTAGAGGTGAGAGAGAAGAGGAATCAGAATTCTAAATCTGGTAAGTGATGAACCAGGAGGCCAAGCTAGACCTGTCTTACTGTGAGTGAAAGCCTTGTAAACACAGCAGATGAGTAAGTAACTTTTCAATGTCCAGCTGAAAATGAAGGATTCTTAACTGTTCTTAGTCAAGATCTGTTGGAAGGGATAGAATCCCAACTCAAACTGATCTAAAGGAAAAAACGTGAGAGAGATTTATGTGTCTCCCAAGTCTCACAGTATATCTAGCCTCGGTAGAACTGGATTCAGGGGCTCGTGCGGTGCAGTTAGGGTTTTGTCTCACTGTCTCTGCTGCTTTCAGTCTGTCCCCAGCAGCTCGTGGCTTACTTCCAACAGTTTGGAGAATCCAAGGATGAGAGTCTCAAGTGCGTGAGTGGATCTTGTTGCATGATTGCCATCCCCAGGGACACGTGATGCTCTCAGTAGGCCCAGGACACAGGCCTGTCTCCTGAGCCAGGACAACTGGCATTGTTGTAGACACAGCTCTCCAAAGGAAATATCCAGGTGTTATTAACAAAAGAAGGGACACTAAGGCAGGCAAAGAAGGCTAAGCCACCTATCACTTGGATGTCACCTCTCTTGGCAATAGTGTCAAGGTGTGCTTCCTAGCATTCTGCCAAAATGTGAGTTCTTGTGAGAACAGAAGCTTTTCAGTCTTGCTCATCAAATACGGTCCTAGCACAGTGACTGGAACAGCATTGCCTCAGGTTGAAAAAATATATTTATTGAATCACTGAGTGACATCAAGTGATTTTCTATAATGCTGGCCTGTTCCACTAGATTTATTTACTTGCTATTTTAATTTTAGCTGGAGAGTTTTACATGTATCTGAAACTCAGTATTATTTTTTCTACCTAATTCTCCAGAACCCTTTATTTACTTGGAAATAGTGTATTTGATTAATATCCTGCTCATCAGAACAGTGCATTTGATGTTACTTTATTCAAAGAGGAAGAAGCTGCCTTGGTATCCAAACCCCAGCTTGCTTTGTGATGTTCCCTGAGAGTACGAACCTGGCAGCTTAGCCAGAAGTGACATCCCACAAGTTGTAAGGAAGCATTGTTTTCATTCGCCCTGGGGATTATCTCCTCCCTACTAACTCTCTAAGGTGAAGCGGCACTCTGGGGAAAGACAGGTAAATGACAAAAAGCTGTTAGGGTGTGTTTGCTTCTGACACTGCAGTGCCTCAGGCAGAGCTACCCAGCTGGAAAGTGCAGGCACAAGAGGGTGGAGAGATCACACCAGAGCTCCTTGCAGACGATCTGAAACGTTGCCTTGTGAGCAGTGCCAGCATGAGGATGCTGAAGGGCTTGGATCGCATAAAAGGAAATTGGAGTTTTGTGTAAGATTGTGGGGGGATGCCCATAATGAAAAACCCAGTTGGCTGCTCTTATCCTGTGTAAACTTGACGCCTTCTTCCCAAAGAGTCACTGAGATAGCTGTGTGCTTCTGGGGAGATGGGGGAACGGAGGCAGAAGGGCCAGCGGGTCAAGAAGGTAGAGTGATTTTTTAAAACGTAGCAAAACCTTATGGGGAGGTACACAGAAGAGAAGGGTAGTGGAGTAAGTACCCTGCGTAGGGAGTGGCACTTCTGAAAAATTAAATGGATGGGCTCCAGGACTGGCTCAATCTCTAACTCCCTCACTCCTACCTTTTCTAGTTAGCAGACCTCAGGCAAGACACTGATCATCTGTGTCTCAGTTCTTTTATTGGTAAAATACTGATAATAAAGTAGTTCTACTTCACAGATGCTAGACGTCAGTTGATATATTTAGAGCATTGAAAGCAGTGCTTGGGCCCACACAAATCACTATATGTGAGTTATTAGTCTGAATGGGGAAAAGATGGGACTGTAAGTCTGAGCATGCGTGGGGAAAGTTCCAAGCTTTGCTTCCAATATTCAGAGGTCATAAGCTGTGGGCTGTGTGTGTAGGGGGCACAGGAGGAGGGAGGCTAGTTCTGAGATGTATCTCTTTGGGCCGTATGAAAACTATTTTCACATTCTGGGAACTGAGAGTTCTCGTTGGGTGTCTCACAAGTTTGAGAAGAGCGATTGCTCTGTAGTTGAGAATGGAATTAATGTCATGGAAAGAACCAAAGGCTGATGTGAATTATTAAGCTCCTAATGAGAGCATTCGTATTTGTCCAGTAGGTTGATTTAGTGTTTCTTTCCCTGGGTTTGTTGCACAAACTTACCTGAGCTGGCCATCTGTCTTGATGGTTTAGGACAAACTGCACTGAGGAAACACACACACACAGGCCAGTAGACCACCTAGTTCAACTGAAAGCCCTAAGAAGGGGGCATTGCATGTAGGAAATTATGAACCCATGAGTGGTCCTGAGTGGTAGGGGATGGAGAGTAACACTCCAGAGCAGGCTGTCAGTGGGCTCCACCTTGTTATGTTTTATTGATCCTTACATCGAATATCAGCCTGGTTCCTCAGCCCATTCCTGCAGCACATAATGTGCCAGAGGCTTGTGTCTCCCAAATGTACTTAGAGGCTGAGGCCAACTTTTCTTTAAGCATAAGGACAGCCATGGTGGGAGTAACGTTACCTTTACAGGCAAAACGCCAGCGAGCAGGTAAGGATGTGCCTCTGTTTCCAACCAGAATAGACCAAGTGTGAGGAGATAGAAACATATATAGATGGATTTATTGCAAGAAATAGTTTACCCAGTTGTGCATGATGGTTAAACAAGTCCAAAGTTGTTAGGGTTGGTGGCTAGGAAGGGACGATCACGAGTAACCAGAATTCTATGCGTGTGAGCTACAGCTGTTGTGTAAAGGGGGCTGTCAGGAAGCAGGTCTGGAGGAAGGGAGCAGATGCTGACCCAGGGCTGTCTGCAATCTCTCCCTCAGGGAGGGAATACGGTTGCTTTTAAAACCTTCCAACTGGTCAAATGAGGCCCAGCAGAATAATATCCCCTTTGAGTGACACAGTCAGCTGAGCAGAGATTTCCATCACATCTGCGAAATCCCTTCCCAGAGGCACCTACACCATAGTTTGGATGAATAACTGGGAGAGGACGTGTGAATGGTGCAGAGTGGCAGCCGCTGCTCCCTGTCCTCCAGTTCTCCCAGATGCATCTCCCTTGCCACCCACCTGCCCAGAAACACACTAGAAAGGGGATTCTAGGAACTGTCCTCTGGCCTAGGCAAGCTGACACTCAAAAAGTCCTCCAGATGGAGAGCAAAGGACAGAGTGCAACCAGCTTCTGATGTATTTGACTTGCCCACTGATGAGGTAGCAGATCAGATTATAAGGCTGCCTGTATTTATCACAGTTCACATTCATATTAGGTTAGGGATATTAACACCACACATTTATGGGCAATTTCATACATCTCAAGTGTTTTCTCAACTGCAATTCATTTCTATTTTGTTTTCTTTTGCTTTGGGCTTTATAGAACACTTTCACATGGGTGGAATGGCTGTTATTCTCCCTCATTTTACAAACAGAGACACTGAAGGCCACAGAAGTTAAGTCTCTTGCTGAAGGTCACAAGAATAGTGCTTGGGAGGCCAGACATGTCCAGATTTTCTGACTCCAAGTTCAGTGCTCACTCCACTACCGCAGACTGCCCAAGATGAGATGCAGATAGCCCAGTGTCCAAAGCATTATCTCCATGGATAATATTTTTAGTTACCACAGAGTCTTCTAAAGCAATAGAAGACCTGAAAAGATTATGTCCAAATTCTGGCTGTAGGCTATGCTTGCCTATGCATAAGTTCCCCTTTATGTAATTGATAGTCTTGCAAATTTGAAAATCACATAAAATCCAGTGTTATGCTCACAGGAAGCTCCATATTCAAAGAAAAACCACTAGGTTGTAAGCCCCTGTGAGGCAGGAATTTCTGTCTGCACTGTTCACTGTTGTATCTATAGTGCTCAGAGTAAAGTCTGTCACACAGCAGGTTTTCAATATTTTTTTTGTGTGTAAATATTAATGCTTAATGAAGCTATGAATCCTGAATCAATGGGAAACATTTGTGTGTTACTGAGTTTTTGTAAAGTCAGATCATCAAACCTACCGGGTTTATTAATGGTATTAGTTTACTTGTCACTTTGTGGTAAAAATGCACATTATATACAAGCCATATCCTGGGAAACATGTCCTTAACATCTTCAAAGAGCTATGGCCTGGAGTCATCCTGGAGCAGACAGAGTTCTGCACCTTAATCTTGAAAGAGAGTGTTTCTCTGGGGCATAAGAGCAAAGCCTCTTTTGGTCTCAGCTCTATCTCCTTATGATGCTGGAGATAGGGTCTGGTGGGGGGTGGCTGATAGCTGGCCTCAACCCACACAGTCCTCTTAATGGGATCTTGACTCTGCCACAGGAAAGAATTCAAGGGCAGAGTCACAGTAGACAGTGAGAACAAGTTTAATAGGACAGATAAGAAATGCAGGTTCCACAGAGAGTGAGGCATAGCTCCAGAGACTGAGCAGGGCGCACACCAAGTCTAACACTAAAGGAAGTTCAGCACAGACATCAAGTCTATCAAAAGCAAGAAAAATTCAGTATAAAGCGCAGGTCGGCTCAGGAGAGTGAGCAGCTGCTGCTGACTTTCAGATGCAAAGTAGAGTGTTGGCCCCTCAGCCCACCATGTGCAGGCCGCCTCTAGCAAAGCGAGCGACAACCCGCCTTCGGCTGCCATTTGGTTTTTATAGTTTCTCCGTAGTTTTTGTTGCTGGTACATAGAAATGCAATTGAGTTTTTGCACAACTGGTGTTCTATCCAGTGGTCCTAGTAAACTCACATTGTTAATTTTAATAGTTACTCTGTACATTCTTTCGGGTTTTCTGAACACATGCTCATGTCGTCCATAAGGAATTGCACTTTTGTTTCTTTCCATCCACCGGTAATGTTCCAGTTATTACACTTCGGTGGGTACATTGATTTTATTATATTGTTTAAGTCATTTTGAATGTTGAGATATTTCTAATAAAGTGAATATTTAATTGATCAAGAAAGTTTTTAGTGGTGATATATTTTTCTTTAAGTAAAATTTCTTATAAAAATGTCAAAATCACTCTATTCATTTGAAACTGTCTCGAAATTTGCTCATAAAAATGCCTCTGAATCATGTTGCTGTGGACAATAGTAACATTTCTGTACTTCTCCCCCAAAACCGTTACTAGAGGTTAGAACTGGCCCAACATTTCTCCACTCTCCTCCTTTCTCACTTCTAAATACCTTGTAAAACTGTCCACAGTTTGAGGAGTGTCTATGAAGGACGTTTAATATTCTCGTACGGAATCTGTGAGGCCTGTGAGAACGGGTGGCCACGGATGCACTGCTTCTAAGACTGTATTGAAGTGGAACCTCCACAGAAAACAGGGAACGGGAAGATGATGAGCTGTCATTAACCAGGCAGTTTGAATGAGTCTGGCTGCCCCGGCAAACCTGCAATCCCCTGGATACAGCAGGGAGTCTGGGAACCACACGCGATCACATGGCGGTGGTGAAGACCACTCGCCCCTGAACTGGCCAGTAACACAGTTTTAGAACCAACACAGAATGAAGACTTATTTTATTACCTTTGTCCTCACACATGCAGTGAACTGAGATTTATCGTACTTATTCTAAGTACTCTACAAACAGTATGCTGCATACATTGTTAATGTTAAACTCTCAGTAAAAGCACTTGTTTCTGCAAAGTTGTTCTTAAAAAATTCAAGAATCCTCAATGAATAACTATGAGATCTGCAAATCCCGACAGTGCGTCTGCCTCACAGGACCTGAGTGTTTGTGCTGTCTGTAGAGAGACTGACAGCCAGACAGTAACCACAAAGTGTTTCCTCTCCACCACACTAAAACGTCCCCCAGACTGACATGCCACCCTCTCCATAACCCATGGCTCCTGCCTGTCTATTCTGTTCTATTCTAAAACCAAGCATTCATGAATTTAGAAAATTGGCATTGTATTTTCTTCATTACCATGAAGAAATGGAAACTTTAACTAGGTAAAGCAATGGATTATTTTGGCTAAATTTGACAAGTGATTCAATTCCCTCAGTGTAGTCTTACTACTCAGCCTTTAATATTTATTCCTTTATATCTCACTATATGCACTAAATACAGCCAAAAAATTGTTAACAGAGGAAGAAACATTTAAATAACAATTTATTTTAGTTTGATCTAAAATAAAATGCTTAATTTTGTAAACTATGATGACACTTTTTCCTGATAAATAAGAGAAATTTTAATTGAAAAAAAAAAAAAGCCAGGAATGAACACATATTCAGTGACTCACCTCCTTTTTTCAAATCTGTACAGAGGCAGAATTGGCAGACATATAAAGGGTAGACCTGCATGTTCCTTAGATTCAAGGTATTGCTAGTTCAAATCAGACTCTTCTCTGTGTACAAATCAGAAATAAACATGAAACTGAAGTACCTCATAGAAACATGAAAGTGCAGCACAAATGGAGATGACCCTTATTTCAGAGATGGGGAAACTGGCCCAAGAGGAATTGGTGGCCCGCAAGGTGAGGCCGCCTGCCCCTACCCCAACCCTCTCTGCATTTTCCTAGATGTTATTTGTTTTCCACAAATGCTCACTTTTATAAAGCCACTCATGACAGTAATGCAGGGTGCCTCAGGCTGTGTGAGTACAGGGCAGGGAGAAGCCCCCCACATGTCCCCCACAGGGAGCAGGGAGCAGCAGGTCTGTGTTGGGAGGAACATGCAGGGACAGGTGTTACCAAGTGCTCTCCTCCCACTACCTCATTGGTTCAAATTCATAGGCTATTGCATTGCAATTGATTCCCAACTTGGTTTCAAGTCAGTTTTTTTATTATTATGAAATCAATTTTAAAAAGGACAAAGCAAAAAAAAAAGGTAGTTTTAAAAATAATAAGTCTGAGAAAAAAACATATTTATATATAATACAGATTATTATATCTTAAAAATATTTAGCTATACCATCTAGTGATTTACCCATGAGATGCTTCACACTGCATGATGTGTGAGAACAGCATTTAAGCCCATGCCATACTATGCATCTAGAAAGCAGTCTGCAGCCTAATTAGGCTGCCCCTCTGATCTCAGGCTGGCCCAGATAACCACACTCTGGACGCTGCCACCTGCCTTCTTTGTGGTCAGTTATGTGAATGATGGTTTGGGCTTGAAAAGAGCCCATCATGTCACCTTGTTTGGTGTCTGGCTGATAACCCCATCCTGGCCTGACATAAACCTGCATGAGGAGCTGAGTGGTACCTGGTCCTGCAAAGCTTTTCTGTGCTGTTTTCTCCCACCAGGGCCAATGACACGGTGCGCTTCCCTATGAGGGGCACCTGCCATCATGCCGATCGTCATCATGGGTGCTCACCATCCCGCCTCCAAAAGCTTATAAACTGCGGCCTCTGCTGTGCCAGGGATGGTAATGGAAAAATCAGGAATTCTGTCCTCATGGGTTTCTAAGTTTTATCTGGCCAGCAACAGACCCAGTGTTTATTACCACAAAATGGGTACAAATAGAAATTGTTTATCTAATGGGTTAGCAGGCCATAACAAATTTAGTAATACACTAAACAAAATCTGAAATTGTGTCTTTTGAATGAGAAATAAAATCCATTTGCATTTAGGGTGGCTATTGAAAATTATTGTCATACTCCTGGCATTTTGTTGATTTTTGTTTTGTTCTTTTGAGTACCTTTTGTTTCTTTCTTTCCCTTTAATGTTTGTCTTTGGTGTTCATTGGTTTTTTGATGTGGAAAGATAGTTTCTTTCTCTTTCTTGATTGCATATCTGACATATCAGTGGGTTTTGTTGTTAATATATTCATGGATGATTGTCATTTTGGATTTCTCATAGGGCTGATTGTGTGGTGGTGAACTCCTGCAGTTTTTGTTTGTCTGGGAAATACTCTATTTCTCCTTCATTTCTGAAGGATAGCATTGCTGGAAATAGTATTCTTGGCTGGCAGGGTTTTCTTCTTTTAGTACTTTGAATATATCATTATATTCTCTTCTGGCCTGTGGGATTTCTGCTTAGAAACCTGCTGTTAGTCTGATAGGGACTTCCTTATAGGAGATTTAGTGCTTTTCTCTTGTATTTAGTGTTCTCAGTCTGTCTTTGAGTTTTGACAGTTGGACTATAACATGTCTCAGAAAGGACCTTTGAATTGAATCTGTTTGGGGATCTTTGAGACTTTTGGATCTGAAAGTCTGGGTCTCAGCCAATACCTGGGAGCGTTTCCACCATTATTTCATCAGGCAGGTTCTCAACTATTCATTCATCACCCTGTTTTTAATATTTAGAATCTGATTTGCCTTCAGAAAGATTGCGTTTGTGAGAGAAGGATGCAGACACAGAAAGGAAGATGAGCTGTGGGTTTTAAAGTGTCTGTAGAAGCTGATTCCCAATATGTGCATTAAAAGCATATAAAAAAGGTAACACATCTTCATGATTAAACACTCAACAAACTAGAAATAGAAGGAACCTTTTTCAGACTGATAAAGAATATCTGCTAAAATCTTACACCTACTTCAGAATAAATTTTTGAAAGTTCAAGATGTTTACAGCAAAAACAGAACTGCTTTTTTGAGTGAATTATAAAAGACCTAAATAAATAAAAATACATGTCTGGTTTAATTATTTAACATTCATTGTTAACATAATGATACTTGCCAAACTGAAATGTAGATTCAATACAATCTGTATTAAAACTTAAGCTACATTTTTTTCCTCTAGAAATGCTCATCTTAAGATTTATGTGAAAGTGCAAGTGACCCAGTCTGTTGTAGACAGGGGCTACAGAAAATAAGTATATCAGTTTTTCTCTTTATAAATTGTGGTGCTTGGAGCAAGTGACCCCAAGCGTTTCAGGTACTCAGAAAGTGTCTGCTGGCTTTGCTTTTCTATCAAAGACCCATTGTGTTCTGACTCCCTGGTAAAAAATATTTTTCACTCAGTTTAGATGGACAGCCTAAGTTTCTTTTCATCTGTTGGCCTGGATATTCCCTCAGATCTCTGCCATGTGGGCCTCTGCATAGGGAAGCTGATAACATAGGAGCTTGCATTCACAGTTTGAGAAATAGAATGGAAAAGAGAGAAACAGAAAACATTGAAGAGAGTAAAAGAAAATGACAGCTTTTTGTGTAATCAAATCTTGGAATCTGCAATGGTCTGAATGTTTTTGTACCACCTCGAAATTGTATGTTGAAATTCTAACAGCCAATGTGATAAAATTAGAAAGTGGGGCCTTTGGGAAGTAATTAGGTCATGAGGCTGGATCCCTCATGAAAGGGATGACTGGCCTTATAAAATGGACCACAGAGGGCTCTCTCCTCCCCTCTCTGCCAGGTTAAAAGACAACCTGAAGTCTGCAGTCTGCGACCTGGAAGGGAGTCCTCACCAGAACCCAGCCACAGTGGCACCTTGATTTCAAACTTCCAGGCTGCAGAATGGTGAGAAGTAAATTTCTGTTATTTACAAGTGATCTTGTCTACAGTGCTTTGTCACACACTCTGAAATGACTAAGACAGAAGTGATACTCTCACATTTGTTTTTATCCTGTTGGTCAGAAGCGAGTGAATAACCAGGCAGTGTTGGAGCCACCGTGGAGGCTGCCACCTCCTAGGCTGAGGGGAGGCTCATGGGTCTCATTGTAAACATGATGGACAGGAAGTGGAAGGTTTATTATCAAAGGATAAAAATATCTGAATTTTATTTAATGTTAAAGTTTTACCAGCATTGAATGAAAAAATGAGGCCAAAAAGAGAAGTGACTTCCCCAAGATCACACTGCTGGAACTCAGGCCTGTCAGAGCTCTAGTCCATGCTGCCTCTCACTCTTTTCCTCACCTCTTATCTCTAAACGTGTGCATTATCTTTCTACATGTGGCACCAAGCCTGAGATTTCTCAGTTTTATTTCATACATGCCTGATGAGTTTCCTATGAAGTAGATGCTGGCATGATTCCCATTGTGCATATTAAGAGACAAGAAGGACTTAGAGGACACAATGGTTGGTCTGGGGTCACAGAAATGGTAAGAAAAAGGAGGATCTGATCTAGCTCTGGGTCTTCAAACCTGAGACACCAGCTACATTCACTTTTTCCCAGGGGGCTGAGGAAGGGCTGTGTTTGCACAATCATGGACTCTGAAAGAGGTGACAAAGGAGAGGAGGGTGAGCAGCCAGCAGCCTAGTGGAATCTTTGAGTAGAGGGTATTGAAGACAGGGACCCAGGTCATGTAACATTGAAGATGTGACCTCACTTCCTTAACAATAGACCCAAAAAGAACTTAGAACTTTGGTAACCAGACACCTACATTTGAGAGAAAGCTCCCTGCTCAGCTCACTTGCCAAGAAACACTCAAGAGAGGAAGATATTCTGCTGTGTCCTGACTTTCTGAGGTGCTTGCCTCAGAAAAGCCTGGAGTGAGAAAATTTTTCAATAATGCAGACATTGGCTCAGTCCTCACCCCCAACACCTTTGGTCATTTGGTAGAAGGCAGTCACAGGTAACACAGGGCAGTCCAGGGAAGGTCTGTTTAGGCCAGTCCTCACCTGTGATCTTATCTGGGCAGTTTTTCACCTGTTCCTCATAACTCTGTGAGTGTGTGTGTGTTTCTGTGTCTGTGTAGCAGAGATGAAAGGGGCCCTTCCTGAACAGAATCAGGTTGGTAGGGGGTTGGAACCCTCATAGTCCTGTCATGTTTACAACTTGAGCCATGGCTGGCAGGATAGAAACGTGAATGTTTGTGACCAAGTTTATCTACTCAGATGGACTCAGAAACTAAAAGGGGAAGCCTTTAACCTGCCAAAATGTTTTTTAAAGCCCATAACTTGTAAAGACCGTAAGAGGTGTGCATCCCTTCAAATGCACAGACATTAATGCAAATGTAGCAGATAAAGAAGGATCAGTGAATCGTGATGACATTAAAAGAAACTTATAAACTCCAGTAACTTACTGCAAAGAAATGAGATCTATGAATTGGTAGAAAAATAATTCCAAATAACGGTCTTAATGAATCTCAGTGAGCTGCAAACAAACAAAGCAACCAAAAAAAAAAAAAAAAAAGGCCACTGATACAGAACTAAATACAATTTTAAAATACATAAACAAAATTGTGTTTATAAAAGAAATAGAAACCATAAAAAGGGAACCAAACAGAAATGATGGAGTTGAAGAAAACAATGAGAGAAGTGAAAAAAATGAATGGAGACCTTCAGCAGCAGTTGTGATCATGCAGAAATACCCAACAAACTCAAAGGTAGATTATTTGAAATAAGCCACTGAGAGGAACAACAGGAGCAGCAAAAACAGCAAAATGGAAAAAGGTGAAGAATACAAAAGGGACCCATGGAACACCATCAACTGTGAACACATAGAAGTTATGGGCATCTCAGCAGGAAAAGCGAGATAAAAAGGGGAGGAAGGTTTATTTAAAAAAATACTGTCAGAAAACCTCTATATCTTGGGAGGAATGTGGACATCAAGAAGCTCAAAGAACCTGAGGCAAGATCAACACACATACACAATATAATCTGAAGTGAATTATCAAGATATTAAAATTCAAAACAATGAGAGAGTCTTGAAAGCAGCTTGCAGACAAAAGACTCATCACATATAATGAAACCCCCATTAAGCTATCACCTGATTTATCAACAAAAGCCTTGCAATCCAAGGGATAGTGAAATGCTGAAAGATGGGGGGGAAAGCCAAACAAGAACAGTTCACATTGGGAAACTGTCCTTTAGAAATGGAAAAATGGAGACATTCCTAGACAAGCAAAAGTTGAAGGAATTTATTACCACCACCTCCCTTACAAGAAATGCTAACATGAGTTCTTCAAATTAAAGTGAAGAGACATTAACCTAAAACATGAAAACCTATGAAAGTAAAAATCATAATGCTAAAGATAAATATATATTCAAATTCAAAACACTATGATAATGTAACAGAGATGTGTAAATCACTTATATCTATAGAATAAAAGAGAAAAGAAAACTATTAAAAACTTCAATATCAATAAAAAATTGTTAAGAAATATACTATATAAAAATGTAAATTGTGACATCAAAAGCATGAAATGTTGGCTTAGAGCAAATGAATATAGATTTTGTTTGCAATCAAGGTTAAAATGTTATCAGCTTAAATTAAGATTTTATTACTCTCAGATATTTTATGAAAGGCTTGGTGATCACAAAGAAAAAAAAACATGTAGGAGATAGACAAAATATTAATAACTGGGGTTCGTCCTTCCAAGATGGTGCCTTAAGCTTTTCATCCTCATAGCAATGGCAGTAGATAAAAAAAAGATCCAAATACTGTATAAAGAGTTCCTTTTACATAAGTCTTAATACCATTCATAAGAAAGGAGCCCTCATAATCTAATCACCTCTGAAGGGCCTACCTCTTAATGGAATTCAATTGGAGATTAAGGTTGAACATAAAATTTGGATGGACAAATTCAAATCATAGTGAAGAAGAAATTTGAAAAATTCACAAACATGTGAATTAAACAACATGCTCCAGAACAACTCATAGGTCAAAGTAGAAATCAAAATAAAAATTTTTAAAAATATTATGAGATAAACAGAAATGGAGACAAGAAATATCAAAACTTACAGGATGAGAAAAGAAGGTGTAACAGGAAAGTTTATAGTAGTAAATATCCACATTAAAAAAATGTCAGAGGAACAACCTAATATTACAATTCAAGGATCAGAAAACCAAGAACAACCACACCCAATGTTAGTAGAAGGAATGAAGTAACAAAAATGAGCAGAGACATAAATAAAATAGAAACTAAAAAACTAGAGAAGATCAACAGAACTGAGATTTTTTGGTTTTGTTTTTGTTTTCTTAAAAGACAAAGTTGATAAAACTTTACCTAGGTTAATAAGAAAAGTGAGAGGACACAAGTAAGTAAAATAAAAAATGAAAGAGAAGACATTTCAACTGATGTCAGAGAAAACCAAACATGAAAAAATTTAAACGACTCTCAGTGAGTTACAGCAACAAAATGGATACCTAGAATAAATGAATACATTTTTAGACACATACAACCTACTAGGATAAAATTACACAGAAATACAAAATCTGAACAGACAGATAACAAGTAAGGTGATTGAATAAATGATAATAATCTCCCTCCAAATTCTCATCAAATAAAAGCCCAGAACCCAAGGGCTTCATGTTTAAATTCTACCAGCCACTTAAAGAACTAATACCAGTGCTTCTCAAATCTTCTGAAATGTTCAGGATGGAATACTTACAACTCATTTTAGAAGGCCAGCATTACCTTATATAAAAGTTAGACAAGAACACTGCAAGAGAAAAATTATAGGCCAGTCTCACTCATAAATTCAGATGCAGAAAATTGAATTCAATAGCACATTAAAAGGTTTATTCACCATGAACAAGTGAGATTTATTTCTGTGAGGTAAGGGAGTTTTAACATATGCAAACCAATAAAGGTGACATACCATATTAACAGGCTAAAACACAGAAACCATGTGATCATATCAATAGATACGAAAAAGAAAAACGCAACTGAGAATATTGAACATATTTTTAACAAATGACTAAAATTTCAGTAAATTAGGTATAGAAAAATGTGCTTCTACACAATAAAGTTAATGTATGACAAGTTCAATCGAATACGATACTCGACAGTGAAAGGTTGAAAGCTTTTTATCAAGTTCAGAAATAGAAAAGAATAGCCACCCTTTTCAATTCTATTTAACATAGTACTGGAAGTCTTTGCCAAAATGTCAAGCAAGAAAAATAAATAAAAAGCATCCAAATCAGAAAGAAAGAAAAAAATAAAATATTTAGAAATAAATTTAACGAAGGTGGTGAAATGTCTGTGCACTGAAAGGATAAAGCATTGAAGGAAGAAATTGAAAAATACAAAAATAAATGGAAATATTTGGTGCTTATTATTTTGAAGAATTGATATGGAGAAAATACACATAATACCCAAAGTGATCTACAGATTCATTGCAATGTCTATCAAAATCCTATACCATTTTTTCACATAAATAGAAACAAATTCTAAAATTTGAATGGAACCACAAAAGACCCCAAACAGGCAAAGTAAAATTGAGTGAAAAGATCAAAGCTGATAGCATCACACTACCTGATTTAAAAATATAATATAAAGCTCTAGTAATCAATATAGCATGCCACTGGCGTAAAAACAGATACAAAGACCAATGGAATAGAATAGAGTGTCCTAAAGGAAACCCACACGTTTATGGTCAATTGATTTTTGACCAAAATATCATTAACAGACAATGGGAAATCAATAGGTTCTTTAAGAGTGTCAGAAACACTGAATATCTACATCCAGAAAAACAAAAATGGACCATATTTTACCCATGTAAAAAAAAAACCTAAAATAATTAAAGAATTAAACCTCAGACCAGAAACCGTAAAACTGCTAGAGGTAAAACCTTCATGCCTTTGGCCTGAGTAAAGACGTTTTGGACATGAACTCTAGAGCACAGCTCACCGAGGTAGAAATGGACACATGGCAGCTCATAAAACTAAAAGCTCACGTGAAGCACAGGAGACAGTCAACAGAGTAAAGGGACAACGTACAGGATAAGAAAACCATTTGGGAACCATATATCTTATAAGTGGTTAAGACCCAAAATAGATAAGGAACTTACCTCAATAGCAAGAAAGCAAATAACCCAATTAAAAGTGGTGAAAAAACGAACAAAAACTAAAATACGAAAAACTCTGGAAATGTATTTATCATAAGAAGATATACAAATACCACTAAGTATGTGGAAAAAGTAACGTTTAACATTACCAGTCATCAGGGAAAGGCAATTTAAAGAAACAACTAATAGACATTACATCACAGCTGTTAGCATGGCTATTACTAAAAAAGAAAGAAAACTCTTGGAACGGGTGCAGAGATAAGCGGGCACTTGTACACTGTTGGTGGGAATGTAAGTTAGTAAAGGTATTATGTAAACCAGTATGATATTCTCAAAATATTAAAAATGGAACTACCATAAGATCCAGCAATTTTACATCTGGGTATATATATCTAAAATAAATGAAATCAGTATGTCAAAGAAATATTTTTACTCTTGTGTTTATTGTAATCTTATTCACGATAGTCAAGATATGAAGTTAATCAACATGTCCATCAGGACTAAATAAAGAAATGTGGTATATATATTATTAAAAAGACAGAGAATAACAAATGATGGTAAAGATATGGAGAGAGTGGAACCCTCCTGCACTGTCGATGGGGCTGTAAATTAGTACTGCCATTGTGGAGAACAGTACAAAGATTCCTTAAACAAATACAGATAGAACTTTCACATGATCCAGCAATCCGAGTCCTGGGGATATATCCAGAGGATTGTAAAACATCAGGTCAAAGAGATACCTGCACTCCCATGTTTATTGCAGCTCTATTTACAATAGCTAGATGTTGGAACCAACCTAAATGTCTACCGATGGATGACTGGATAAGGAAATTGTGGTATATAAACATAATGGAATACTACACAGCCATAAAAAAGAATAAAATTCTGCCATTTGCAACAACATGGGTGAGCCTGGGGAAAATTCTCCTAAGTGAAACAACCCAGGTACAGAAAGAGAAATACCACATATGCATAATCATAACTGGGAGCTGAATCCATAAATAAACAAATGAACAATAAAGAAAGACAGAGAGAAAGAAAGAAAGAAACAACAATCACAGTAATAGACTGAACTTTAAAAAAACTAGATGTGGCCACAACCAGCCCAGTGGCAGCCACCTAGCCACCACAGGAAGCAAGCCAGGCTTTCCTGAGCTGAGTTTGTGGGGGAGCTCAAGCTTTGGCCTCACACCCCCAACACCCACTGCCAGCTCAGCAGTGATCACTGAGTCACTGCAGGAAGCACCCTGGGCTCTCTAGAGCTGGGGTGGTGTGGGGCCTTGGGCCACAGCCACAACACCCTGACACCTGCAGCCAGTTCAGCAGTGAGCACTGAGCCACTGCAGGGAGTGCCACGAGCTGTCCCACCCAGGATGGCGGGGGCTCTTGGGCATCAGCCACATACCCCAACACATGCAACCAGCCCAGTGGCAACCACCAAGCTGTAGCAAGAAAGGCCCTGGGTTCCCAAGCTGGGACAGTGGGTGGTGAGGGCTTTTATCACACCTGCCTTACATCTGCACCCAGCCCAGCAATGAGCAAGCCACTGTTGGAATCCCCCCAGTCTCTCCTGTGGGAATGAGGGGATGCCACAGGCCTCAATATCACCTCTCCTCCTTCCTCCTTCTTCCACTCCATTTCCTTCCCATTTCTCCTCTCCCCCTCCCTCCCAACTGCATGGCAACCACATGCTAGAATGTAAAAAATAATATTAATAAAATTACATTTTCTTTACAAAAAACTAGAGGTGGAAAATGGGGGGGGTAGGAGAGGGGAGAGGGAAGGGGGCTAATAAGGATTTGGTCAACAGACACAAAAAACGATTGTATATTGTAATGATGAATACCCTAACTACACTGATCTAACCACCACACGTTGAAAACAAGTATTGAAAATCAACATTGTACCCACATGCATGTACAGTAATTAAAAAAAACAACAACAGCAGGATACTTTTCATCCTTAAAAGAAAACTGCATGTACCTGGACGACATTGTGCTGAATGAAATATGGCAGGCACAGAAAGACAAAAACTTCATGAACTCATTTATATGTGAATCCAAAATTGTCTCACTCATAGAAACAGAGTACCATGGTGGTTATCTGGGGTTCAGAGTGGGGTGACAAAAGGAGATATGTTGGTCAAAGGATAAAATATTTCAGATGGACAGAACAAGTAATTTCAGGATATATATTGTTGTACAACAGAGTGAGCATACTTTAAAATAATGTATTCTATACTTTCAACACTACTGAAAGAAATTAAAGAGGACACAAAAAGGTGGTAAGGCATACTATGCTCTTGGAATGGAAGAATTAACATCCTGAAAATGCCTATCTCACCCAAAGCAATCTACAGATTCAATGCAATCCTCATCAAAATACCAATGACATTCCTCACAATAAAAGAAAAAGCAATCCTAACATTCATATATAAAAACAAAAGACCTCAAATACCCAAAGCAATCCTGAGCAAAATCTAGAAATAAACCCGGTGGCATAACACTACCTGACTTCAAATTATATTACAAAGCTATTGTAACCAAAACAGCATGGTACTGGCATAAAAACGAACACTTGGATCAATGGAACAGTATAGAAAACCTGGGAATCAACCCACATACTTACAGCAAACTGATCTTTGACAAAATCAACAAGAACATACACTGGGGGAAAGACTGCCTCTTCAATAAATGGTGCTGGGAAAATTGGGCATCCCTATGCTGAAGAATGAAACTGGACTTGTACCTCTAACCACATAGCAAAATCAACTCAAAATGGACTAAAGACTTAAATATAAGACCAAAACCATAAAATTACTAATGGAAAACATAGGGGAAACACTTCAGCAAGTAGGATTGGACAAAGACTTTATGCAGAAGACCCCCAAAGCACAAGCAAGTAAAGAAAATATAAACAAATGAGATTATATCAAAGTAAATTGCTTCTGCATGGCAAAGGAAACAATCAACAGAGTGGAAAGACAATGTATGGAAGGGGAGAGAATATTTGCAAACTATACATCTGACAAGAGATTAATATCCAGAATATATAAAGAACTCAAACAACTATACAGTAAAAATAAATATATAGATGAATAATAACCCAATTAAGAAATGGGCAAAGAAGATGAATAGACGTTTTTCAAAGGAAGACATACAAATGTCCAGCAGACAAATGAAAAAATGCTCCGCATCACTAATCATTAGAGAAATGAAAATCAAAACCATATTGAGATATCATCTCATGCCAGTTAGACTGGCCATTATTAAAAGACTGAGAATAACAAATGCTGGCAAGGATGCGGGGAAAGGGGAACTCTTCTACACTGCTGGTTGAACTGTAAACTGGTGCAGTCATTATGGGAAATGGTATGGATGTTCCTGAAACAACTACAGATAGAACTACCATATGATCCAGCAATCCCAGTACTGGGCATATATCCAAAGGAATGGAAATAATCATGCTAAACGGATACGTGCACTCCCATGTTCATAGTAGCTCTATTTTCAATAGCCAAAATATGGAACCAACCTAAATGTCCTTCGATTGATGACTGGATAAGGAAAATGTGTATACATACTCAGCCATAAAAAGGAATGAAATTCTGCCATTTGCAGCAACATGGATGTGTCTGGAGAAAATCATGTTAAGTGAAATAAACCAAACAAGGAAGGGGAAATAACACATGTTCTCACTCTTAACAGGGAGGGAGGGAGGGAGGGAGGGAGGAAGGAAGGAAGAAGCCAAAACAATATGTTGAACATTCAGAAGGAGAGAACAAACCTAAAGATACTAGAGATGGGCGAAAAGCAAATTTTGGCCCTCACACTTTCTGATTTCCAAACATATTACAAAGTTACAGTAATCCAGATAGTACGAAACTTGCATAAAGACAGAGATTTAGACCAGTGGAATAAAACAGGAATCCCAGAAATAAAATCTCACACAAGAGGGTACTTCAAAATATTTGTGAAAAAATAAAATAAAAGATAGCTTTTTGAAGTACCCTCATATATGTTCAAATAATCCTCATCCAAAATGGCAAGACTACACAATCAGGAAAGGGTAGTCTATTCAACAAATAATGCTGGGAAAACAGGACACACATGTGCAAAAAAAATAAAGTCGGACCCTTACCTTACACCATTTAGGAAATTATATCTATTGAATTAAAAACCGACATGCTGTGCACCTTGGTTTTCTGTAATTGTAGTCAAATGCCTCCCTGAAAATCTCCCAGTCACTTGTAGGCTATTGTGGGAAGGAGTAAACACATTTGGCTGGGGTGGGGAGTCTCACTGGATGTCTGTAACCTGCTGCTCCCCTCCCCAGCCAAATGTTGTCTGCTCCTTCCCATAATAGCCTACAAGTGACTGGGAGATTGTCATTGAGGCATTTGACTACAATCACAGACAACCAGGGTGCACAGCATTTAGATTACAGATATCCCATGAGACTCAGGGAGAAGGAAACAGAGCGAGAACTCAAGAACAGCCTGTCACACGCTTTCCAGCTGAAGACCCACAGGTGACTCCCAGAGCCCTCTTACCTGTAACAGGAGAGAATGTGGAACAGACACTTCCCACACATGATGGAGGCAGACACAGTGGTTACCATCCAGACTTCTGAAATAGAGAGGATGGTATCAGACCCCTCATAAAATAAACCAGAAGCAGTATTTTCAAAATGCACAAACCCACTTCTGAAATCTATGGCCAAAATCTATTCTACTTCCTTCAACATAATCCTTGTGTAAATAAAGGTTTACTTATTTTTCTCTTTTATTTTCAGCTACACACACCTTTGATATGCTGTATTTTCTACAAGTTCTTCTCCCTTGGTGCTAATATTTCCACTTCACAGTAAATAAAGAGAAGACAAATTTCTAAAGTGTGCACTCTACAGGTATCCTCCTTCCTGCCCTCTAACATTATTGGTATTTGAATTTCTTTTTTTGGGGGGGGGGTCGTTTTCGTGACCGGCACTCAGCCAGTGAGTGCACCGGTCATTCCTATATAGCATCCGAAACCGCGGTGGGAGCGTCGCCGCGCTCCCAGCGCTGCACGCTACCGAGTGTGGCATGGGCTCGGCCCCTGGTATTTGAATTTCTAATTGACATTTCATGGGAGTGAAAACCAAACCTCCTCAATAACACAGCAGTCAGCTGCAAGGATAACTGAGATCAAGGGTTCTCAACTACTCATTCATCCACTCACCCTGTTTTTAATACATAGAATCTGATTTGCCTTCAGAAAGATTGCGTTTGTGAGAGAAGGATCCAGAAACAGAAAGGAAGATGAACCGTTGGTTTTAAAGTGTCTGTAGAAGAAGCTGATTCCCAATATGTGCATTTAAAGCATAAAAAAAAGGTAACACATCTTCGTGATTAAACACACACAACAAACTGGAAATAGAAGGAACCTGATAAAGAATATCTGCTAAAATCTTACACCTACTTCAGAATAAATTTTTGAAAGTTCAAGATGTTTACAGCAAAAACAGAACTGCTTTTTTGAGTGAAATTATAAAAGACCTAAATAAATAAAAATACATGTCTGGTTTACGTAGCTAACATTCATTGTTAACATAATGATACTTGCCAAACTGAAATGTAGATTCAATACAATCCGTATTAAAACTTAAGCTACATTTTTTTCTTCTAGAAATGCTCATCTTAAGAATTATGTGAAAGTGCAAGCGACCCAGTATAATCAACATAATACTGAAAAATTTGCTATAAAGCATCAGTAATGAAGGCAATGTGATAGCGACAGAGCACAGAAAAAAATATATGTATCAGTAGAATAGAATTGAAAGTCAACAAACAAATCCTGACATTTATGGTAAATTGATTATCAACAAATACGAGAAGACAATGTAAAGGTAAAATTTAGGGTTTTCAACAAATAATACTTAGAAAAATGGATACTTACAATGAAAATAATGAGGTTAAACTCTTGATTCGGTGCATACACAAAAATTAACTCAAAACGGATTATAAACCTAAATGTAAAAAATAAACTCTTATGGGAGAATATAGAAGCAGAGTTTTGTGACCTTGCTTTGAGAAGTAGTTTCTTAGACATGACACCAGTGGACCTGTGACCAGCAGCTTAGTAAATGTGACTACCACTATGTACCAATGTGAACCTCATGGTAGAAGCATTTTGGTGTATTTCAAGCACTCTTTTTCTTCATCCCATTAAACACTGGTGTTAGACAATAACTCAAACATGCACATTGACCTCAATGTGTCCATGTGGCTGGATGCTGAGATGATTGCTTTTGCATGGGCAGCATTTTTTATGAGACCCTCTCATGGAGAGTAATGTCCCTCAGCTGTGGCCAAAGAGAAGGTCTGGGACTGTGGATTTCACACTAGGACCTCAGAAAATTCTAGCCTGGTGGTCTGTGAGGAGCTGCCCGAAATCGCCATTACAAGATGGCGCTGATTTCCGGTGGAGGGCAGGGCTGCTCCGTAACACGCCTGGGCCGATTAGGCAGCCACCAATAAGGTAGGAGCACGTCCTAGGCGAGGAGCAGTCTCTATATAAAGGGCGCGGGTTCCCTCGCTCGGAGTCTCCATTTTTGGCAAGCTTATGCTCTCCCTCTCAAGATGCATTAAAGCTTATCTGCAGAAGGATCCTTTGTGTGCCGCGTCGTTCTTGCTGGCGAGACGGTAGCGCGGGACATTTGGTGCCGAAACCCGGGAACTTGTGTCATCGTCAGCACCTTCGGAGACCCCCTGGAGACAGGGAGGATTCAGAACTGCAGGAGGGTAAGTTCGGAGAGGTATGCCTGTTCTTGGTCTGGGGTTAATCCGGTTGGTTTAAAAGGTTTTGAAATCGCCCGTTGGTGTGGTCAGACTGACGTAGATAAGCAGCTGCACCAGAGACCTGTGTGAGCCTCTAGTACGTAAGGGAACGGCGCGTCTCACAGCGCCTCCCACGGAGTGGGGCGCGTTATGGGTTCCACTCAGTCCATGGTTACCGCGTTAGAGGCCGTGCTGAGACAACGTGATATAAAGGTAGGGGGCCGTGTGCTCAAAAATTTTGTAAAAGAGGTAGATCGTGTAGCGCCGTGGTTTGCTTGTTCCGGCTCCTTGACTTTGAGCTCTTGGAACAAACTAGGCAGAGACCTTGACCGCAAGTACACGGAGGGAGACCTCCGTCAGGGCACCAAGACCATTTGGAAGTTTATTAAAAATTGCTTAGAAGATGAGGGCTGTAAACCGGTAGTGATAGTAGGGCAAAATACATTAGAGGAGGTCCAAGACAGCATGTCAGAAACTGAACGGAGTGAGAGGATGGGTACCCGCAGGAGGAGAGACGTCTCCCATAAGAAAAAGGGCCCTCCCGGTAAGTCTACGGACGAGGGAGAGATTCTAAAACAACAAAGTGACACTCCCGGCACATCTGCCGGTAAAGGAGGGATTTCAAAACCCAGACAAAAGTTGGAAGGGAAAGAAGGAGGCCTCTACCCTATGCAAGAGCTGGGGGCCTTAAAACAAGAATTAGAAGATTTAAATCTGGATGAGTATGTTTGGCTGTTGTGTGGGGTAAATGGCAGCTGCACGGACCTTTCACCGTTTGCCTTTTCAAAAGGCGGTGGTTGGGGAAATGCCTCTTTTGAGTGGAATGTGACTGAGTCCTTTGAATCCACTGTGTCCATAAAACAGCTTGGAACAAATTACTCTGTCCCGCCAACACCAGTTTGCCTTTATCCTCCTTTCATGTTTATTTTAACTAATATTAGTGATGAGAGGAGTCAGATTGCTTGTGATAACTGTACTTGCTTTTATGCACAGTGCTGGAATGCTACGCTGTTCAATTTGGCCATAGTTGCTCGAATGCCTAGATGGATTCCTGTCCCAGTAGAAGCTCCCAATACTATGGTCTTGTTCAGGCAGAGGAGGGATTTTGGTCTCACTGCGGCAATAGTCGCCGCCGTATCCCTGGCGGCGGGTGCAGCCACAGCTGCTGCCGTTTCCTTGACTACCACGGTACAGACTGCCACCACGTTGAATAATTTGTCCTCCGCGGTAACACAGGCCCTAGAAACACAGACTGCGCTAAACGCTCAGCTGAAGGGAGGATTAATGGTGGTTAACCAGTGGGTGGATCTTGTGCAGGAACAAATAGACGTTTTATGGCAAATTGCTCAATTGGGGTGTCAATGGAAATATTCAGGGTTATGTGTCACCAGTATCCAATATAAAAAGTATACCAAAGCTGCAAATTTGTCTAAACAATTATCCCAGCATCTTTCAACAGGTTGGACGAGAGAATTTGACAACCTGATAAACCAGCTGCGCATGGCCATTGTGTCCGTGAATTCAACAAGAGTGGATGTCTCCTTCGCAGCCGGACTGTCCTCATGGATTAAAACAGCCGTGTCCCACTTCAAGGAGTGGGCAGGAGTGATTGGGGTTGGCATGTTCTTATGTGGGGGAACTGTGCTCCTACTATGGTTGGTCTGCAGATTAAAAGCCCAGACCCAGAGAGACAGGGTAGTCATCGCCCAGGCATTTCTAGCCCTGGAACAGGGGGCCAACCCTGACGTTTGGCTGTCCATGCTTAAGGATTAGCCTGCTCTGACTCCCCTTCCCCCTTCCTGTTGGCTGGCCTCCCTGAAGCTTGTTCAGAGGAGTTCACCCTTGCTCAAACAGGTCTATGTGTAACAACAGGCTCCAGTGTGTCCAGAGACGGGCAACTTCCCCCAGACTTGAACCAACCTAAGACATGGTGCCCGGTGGCGATAGGGTCAACCTATGACGGGTAAGGTCAAAGTCTGTGGAGGGACGACCTAGGACAGGAACGCTGGCTAATTTGTCCGCGACCGCCGAGCTTGTACCAGCCGCTTTAAATGATAAAAAAGGGGGAGATGTGAGGAGCTGCCCGAAATCGCCATTACAAGATGGCGCTGATTTCCGGTGGAGGGCAGGGCTGCTCGGTAACACGCCTGGGCCGATTAGGCAGCCACCAATAAGGTAGGAGCACGTCCTAGGCGAGGAGCAGTCTCTATATAAAGGGCGCGGGTTCCCTCGCTCGGGGTCTCCATTTTTGGCAAGCTTATGCTCTCCCTCTCAAGATGCATTAAAGCTGATCTGCAGAAGGATCCTTTGTGTGCCGCGTCGTTCTTGCTGGCGAGACGGTAGCGCGGGACAGTGGTCTTCATCAGTTCTGGTATATTACATTTCTATATGTTGTAGGAAGAACAATACAATGTAGATATACAACTTTATGAGGTTTCTTTCTAAGTCAATTAAGAGAAGAAAGTAGAAACAATGTGCACTTATATTGCCTTTTATAGTTTCTCATTTACCTTTACAGTGGCTCCATGTTTTCTTTGTGTGTGAATTTGTATTATTGTCTGGGGTTATTTGCTTCCAGGCTTAAGAACACTTTTTCTATTTCTTGTATTCCCATCTACCAGCAACAAATTATTTCAGTTTTGTTAATCTGGGTATAGTATATATTGCACCTTCATTGTTGACACATAGCTTTTTCTCTTCTTTCCTCTTTATGATAAATTATTATGTCAGAACATATTTATTAAAATGCCATTCTTAGATTATCCTAAACAGTAGCCGCTGTTCTCAATCTTACTATCACCAGATCCCCGTGATAATAATCTCTGAGCAATTTTGGTCTCATTCTACCACTCAAGCCCACATCAACCTTGATGACTCAAGCCAGGCATTTCTCTGTTTGAAAAGAAAATTCAGTGGTAGCAGGGGCTTGAGAAACCCATGCACAGAACTCCTTGCCAAGTCTGTGGCAGAAACCAGGGAAGAAAAGGGAAAGTTCAGGCCCATCACATACACTCAAAAACACACAAAAACATATAATGAAATATTTGACTGATGCATATATGGATTAATGAACAGGACCTGGGGGTTTGGGGGCAAATAATTATCAGATACTGCAAGTGTAAATTGACACAGGATTATGGAGTGCACCTACCCTATGACCTGCTATTTTATTTCACTATATACACAATAGCATTTTCCCAATTGTACAATAAAATCCATTGGAGACTCACAAATTAGTTTATTGGATGAAAACAAACATCTTTTGATGAACTGGAAGAAAGTTACCATAATAATTTCTGGCTTGTTAAATCTTTTCAAAGAATGATTACATATTGTGATGATGAATAAGCTAACTATCCTGATTCTACCGTCGCACGTAGTACACAACTACTGATAGTTAACTTCGTACTACACAAATATGTATAATAAGTTACTTCAAAAAAATTAAAAACATTAAAAAATAAAATAAAAATAAAATGAGGTCAAATAGGGAAACAGTTTTTTTCATACTTTAAAATGCATCTGTAGAAAATAGACTTGGGTTCTATAACAGCGATATATATATCTATATAACAGATATACTAATATCAGAAATAAAAATTTTAAAAAAGGAACTTATTAATATCATCTACTCATTTGCCCACATTGAATTTTCCCTTTATCACCACAATGTCTCTCATCAAATAAGGATTTAATCAAGAATCAGAATTCCTCATCACCAACATCTGGATAGAGACCACAGCTGTTCCATCACGGCCTGGTGTCCCAGTAGCAGATTTCCCGCTGGAGAAATAAAGATTTCCTCCATTGTTCCCAAGGGGGAACCACAGAGGCTTGTGGGAAATAAAGTCTCATCCTCCGTTGACATCGCCTGCAGAGAGCTATGGAACCGGCCTTGTGTTTCTTCTGCGCATGTGCCACTCAGTTCGCTCTGCAACCTGGGAAAGGTAGTTTGGCTTTGAAATGACGTCATCCTCACGGGATCCGGGCAGGGCTGTTCTGGGTTTCTGGTGCGCATGTGCGGCCTTGCCCGTTCCCCTCATCTTCCGGAGGCTGCTGCCACCTCCACGGTGCTGACGAGATTCTGTGGTTGGAGTCTGTGTCCTTGAAGGTGGGTGCGAGGGTGAAGGAGGGGACCCTGTGGAGCAGACGGGTGTCTCAGCGTTTGGTGGAACAGGTCCGCTGGTCCGTGTGAGGCGGGCGGAGCCTGATGGGCTGGTCTGAACCATGGACCTGGGCTGGGGAAGGGGGGCCTCCCCCTGTTCTGTCGACTGCTTCGTCAGAGGAATGTGGGCCTGCAGAAGGCGGGGCTTGTCCTTCCTGGAGAACAAAAGCCGGTTGCAGAAGCTCCGCCATTGGGGGCCAAGACCAAGATGGCGGCGGGTCTGGAGTGGGGGCGCCTGAAGACAGCGTGAGCCTGGGAGGTGTGCGGTGAGTTCCCGTTGCGGCCCTGCCATGAGGGCACCTGGTACTAAACTAGTGACATTCAGTTTACTGATGTGTAAGATGAGCGCATTCGCAATAGTAGCGAAATTGCCTCAAGTTCCCAGAGAAAGAATTGTGAAGCGTGTGCACACTCAGTGTTACTCTCTGCAAGTTGTATCTGTGGGGCGTCTTGGTGTCTCTTTTAGCAAGTGTAGTTTCTGTTCCCTCCAGCACTGTGTAGCCTGCCTAGCACTTCTGGTCCAAGTCTACAGATGTTTGTACATGACCGAGTCTCCAGGGACAGTGACTTCTAGGACAAAGATTGGGCCACTGGCTGATGGTCCAGTTCTCTTAGGAGTAAAGGAGGTGTTAAAAAGTTTGAAGGATGGTGCCCAGTGAATTGGAATCTCCCCTGCAAGAATTCCCCTCTGACCTGAGACCTCTCAATAGTGCTTCAGTGCACAGGCAAAAATGTCCCAGAAGGTCAAGATCCTAGCTTTGCACAGCCCAACCCATTACTGATCTCAGTGTCTGGAGTGAACACGAGTTGGTTGATTGAATGAGGTGTTCTCGTGCAATAGCTATTGGGGACTGGGTGCTATTGAAAGATTTGCACCATCTTTCAAAAGAGACATGAGTTTTGGGCCGAGCCTGTGGCGCACTCGGGAGGGTGCTGCGCTGGGAGCGCGGCAACGCTCCCAGCGGCCGCGGGTTCGGATCCTATATAGGAATGGCCGGTGCACTCACTGGCTGAGTGCCGGTCACGAAAAAAGAAAAAAAAAAAAAAAAAAAAAAAGAGACATGAGTTTGAGTATAGGCGAGGGCCTAGGAAATGTTACTTATAGTAGGGGGCTTGAATGTATGGCCTGGAATGAAGGAATAACCTGTCATATCTGAGAGGATCTGCCTACAGTGCCCTCCAAACACGCTCTCGTTTCTTCTATCTTCCCTGATTGTTTCGAGTGTCTGAGCTCTCTCAAACATAGCCTATCACCATTTGTGGCATCTAGAGATAATCCTGAGGCTCTCACTATCCTGATAGTTGTTCTCAATAGTTCAGGAAGTGTTTGCCAAGTTATTCCTACCTTATTAGAAAGATTGTTTAAAAATGGATTTTAGGAGATGTGATTTGCCCATGGTCACATAATCTGTTGATGTTACACAGCCTGACTTTTTGGATAATGTTATCCTTTTGCCACACTTAAGTCAAAATAAGTGACTGCATGCCTTCACTCATAAGTGGGCACTAAAAAATAAATGTATAAATTAAAAGAAGGAAAGAAAAACAATCAATAATACATTGAACTTTTCAAAAGGAGAGCTGAGGTTACCAGAGGGGGGAAAGGGGAAGGGGGAGGGAGGAATTGATAAAGAGCTGTGAAAAATGATGACATTGTATATTGTTGAACATGCCAGTTATCCTTATTTGAGCATCACATGTTGCACACAGGTATCGATATTCAACTCTGAACCCCACAGATATGTACAATCAACTGTTACAATAAAACTAAGATTAAAAAAATATAAAAAATCATTTGTTTACTTTTAAGATTATCTTTGTGAGAATGAAATTAACTTAGATTAAACATTGCTTTAATATACTTTGCCTTAAATATCACTATCCTTTTTTATTTCCAAAACTTTCTATGGATTATATGATTTCAAAGGGTAAACAACACCAGTGTTTTCCACTTAATGTCAGTAATCTGTTCTTAAAAATTATGAAATCTGCAAGGATATAATGGGAGCCTATTTAACATTATTTAAAATGGGCAAATTAGACTGCATCACTCTTCTCCTCCACACCTATGTCTTTTTTCTTTTTTTTTTTTTTTTTTTGTGACCGGTAAGGGGATCGTAACCCTTGGCTTGGTGTCGGCTGCACTGTGCTGAGCCAGTGAGCGCAATGGCCATCCCTATATAGGGTCTGAACCCGCGGCCTTGGCGCTGTGCAGCTGCGCTCCCAGCGCTGCACTCTCCCGAGTGAGCCACAAGGTGGCCCCACACCTATATCTTAAAATGTAATTAAGTTACAGTGTAATACTTGCTTATAAGTAACAGACACTTTTTATTTTTTATGTTTTTAGGTAAATAGACTTGTTTATGACTTGAAAAATAAATTTTAAAAACTTACAACATACTTTACTGATGCAACCAATTGCTTTATATAATTCACGTGGCCTCCCTGAGCTCTAACAACCTCACTGAAGTCCATCCAGTTGTCATTCTGTGTGATTTTCAAAACTTTTGTGTGTGATTTTGAATTTCTATTGACTATTTTTGACATGTAATTTAAAATGTCTTCTTCCAAATAATTTTGTTTCTATTGAGTTCTGGCATCTTCTGTGTAACAGTTGGTATTTGCTAAGGAAATTGGTAAGAAACTAACCAAAATTCAATGACTTATAAAACAGAAATAAACACAAAATGCATTTCATTTGCTACATGTGTATTTGCTATGGAAACGCTTTTTCGAGTGTGCTCAGGTGGGCAGTTTCTATGTTAGTGTTGCCTGGATTACAAATGAGGCTTCAGTCAGCTTGTGCCCCGACTGAGGCTGGTTGGTTTAAGATGTCATCACTCACTTGCCCTGTAGTTTTTGGTGGCTCTTGGGTAGGTCCTGTGTCTCCAACAGGGTAGCCCCAGGCTTCTTTACAACATAACTGTGTCTAAGAAGGCAAGCACCAACGGCAGTCACTTTCCGAAGCAATGTTTGCATCACATTTTCTAATGTCTTAGTGGCCAAAGAAAATCAATTGCAAAGCCCAGTTTATTGCGAGAACATACTATATGAGAAGATGGATACAGGGATACCTGACACTGGAAATTATTACTGGAAGAGTGTACCACAAGAAATATGTATCATGTATGTCTTTTCTTATACTTATGGGCAAAAAATGTTGGGGTGCAAGATGTACACTTTTCTGATGTTTAGGTATATAAAAGCAAGATATGTTATAGTGGAAACACTCGTGTGGACTCCTGTGTGAAATCCCTGTATTAATAGGCAAATGGTTAATACAGCCTAGGTATATTTTATCACATTAATTTTAGTGAAGACATGATATTTTGTTCTTTGGTTTAAATGATTAAATTATATCTTAAGGTAAAATTAGATGTTGCTAAAGCAGTAGGTAATCTGTGAGGGGACTTCAAAAACTGTATTGAAGGATTCACATTATCTTTTAATTTAATGTTTATGCAGACTTTTTAAGTACCCTCATCGGTTTTCATTAACCCCAAATTAAATTGTCTGCTTTTTGTCAATTAATGTATTTGTAGATGCATCTTCAGTTAGTTATGTGCTGCCTCTTTTTGAGGCATAAAGGACTATCATCCAATAGGGAGAAAAGTCTGTTGTGTTGCTGGTGGTGGTGGTTCTTGTTTCCAGCTAATTGGCAGTGTTTTGGTCAGGAGAATCTAAGATCAAGTCACACCAGTTCTCTTCTTAATTCACTCCATTTTCTTTCTCCTTCAGCTGTGCAGCCAGAGTGCTATTTGCATTTCCAAGAGCAACAAAAAATGAATAAGTCTTTGGTGAGTTGTTTGTTTATGTTCTTTACTTTGTCTGACATTGTATATATGACCTTTATGGGGTCCATGAATTAAAATAGAAAAATATAAATAAGTAAAACTTAGCTTGTGGGAAATGTAGGAATAAAAGATAAAGTTGGCATGTAGACACAGCAGGTAGGCAGAAGTTAGGATATTCCATGCTGAGTGCAAATTTGTCTCCAGTCCTTTTGATGTCATGGCAAAAAGGAACTTTTGTTTCTTGATTGAAATGAAATTTGAGAGGACAGTATGCTACATTTTTTACGGAACATCCAGATTTGTTGCCACCGAAGTCTGACAGACAATTTTCATTGAGTATGTTGTGGAAGGTTTTTTTTTAACCACCAATTTGAAAACAAATACTTTCAGTTTTCTGCAGTAAAAACAATAACCTAGTGCTTAAGAACAATTCCCTTAAAAAGGTTTTTCTGGAATTTCTAAAACAGTGTGAACCCAACAGCTTTTGGAAGGCCTTATTTGATTCACAGCTAAAACCTGGATCATCGGGAGGATGGAGTCAACCACAGATTCTTGAATAACTCTATAAGTTTCTTTCAGTTCCTGTGTTCATGCAGGTGTGTAGCACACTGTGCAAAGTTATATTTTCTGGAAAATGTTCTCACCATTCATTTGCTCTTGAACCCACTCAATATAGTTTTAGTTCAGTTCTTCAAAAGTTTCCCAATCACCTAAATTTTAATCAATTTCAATGACTATTCTCTAGCCTTTGCCTTACTTGAATCTTCTGCCATATTTGAAACTGCTGTTCATGACCTTTTCCCAGAAATTCTTCTGTGTTACTTGCTAGGATGACCTCACTGATGGTTTCTTTTTTCTCTGAATTCTTCTACTTTCTATTTGTAGCAGAGTCCATCCAAGCACTCCATCCTGGGCCCTATTCTCACTCTGCAATTCTTCTTGAGAGATTCAATCCTCTGTAGTTTTCAGACCTATTCCTCTCCAGTTTGTACCTCTTTTCCA
Organism: Cynocephalus volans; assembly: GCF_027409185.1. Classification (NCBI taxonomy): domain Eukaryota; kingdom Metazoa; phylum Chordata; class Mammalia; order Dermoptera; family Cynocephalidae; genus Cynocephalus; species Cynocephalus volans. The sequence goes on along the minus strand of NC_084463.1, from coordinate 48,129,093 downwards.
GCCTTTCAACCATAGATTAAACTCCCTGTTGAATACTTCCTTGTAGCTATTAGAAATGTACCTTAAGGTAAAAAAAATTCAAGACCACAGTTTCTCACAAAATGCTGTCATGTGCACAATATAATTTTCCGCTCTCAAGAGCCTCAGAAATGTTTTGCTGTTAAAGAACGGGCTGAAAGCCCAACATAAACAGGTCCTGTGGCCTGTCATCTGCTCCTCCAGACACACCCACCTCACAGTGAAGACACTGGCGGGAACGTGTGGGCACTTCCTTTCAGAGAGGGCTGGTGGGAAGGAGAGGCACCTGTAGACACTGGTCTGATCAGTTAGTTATTCCCACTGGCCATGTGCTGTAGTTCTTTGAACAGGCCCTGGTCCTCTTCCCTGGAAAATTTCCTCGTGACTCTTTACACTTCCCCTTTGGCTGTCACAATTTTCTGTCAGTATCCTTATTCCTCACATGCTTGGGTTTGTACTTGACCAACTTTTTTTTTTTTCTATTTCTTGCTTATAGTAATTTGGGGATCCAATGGCCTCTTTTTCACCTTTTATCTAACTCTGGCCTTTTGATACAAGAAATGATGTAATCATTACTTTAGAAAGCACAGGCTTCTGTGCATTAAAATCCATTAGACCAAAACTACCCCCACAGAGCCGACACAGGCTCTTTGATTTTTAGCCTCCATTCAAAGTGTGTCATGTAATTTTCAAATATTTGAGACTTTGTGAATATACTTTTGTTGTTGGTTTCTAATTTAATTTTATTGTGGTTAAAACATATTTTATAGTATTTCAGTCTTGAGACTTGTTTTATAGGTCAGTGTGTACTGTGTCTTGATGAGTGTTTCTGTATTAGTCTGGTTTTTTTTCTTTTCTTTTCTTTTTTTTGGTTTGTTTCTTACAACAGAATATGTGAAACTGGACAATGCATTAAGAGAAGAGGTTATATTTTACAATTTTGGAGGCTAAGATCAAGTCCAGGATCTTCTTCATGGTGGGGCCTCTGTAGGGAGTCCTATGGCAATGCAGATTAACACATGGTGGGAATGGCAAGAGCACTTTCATGTGCCCAGTGTACAAAGCCACCAGTCTATGCCCATGATACCTCATTAACACATTAATCCATTACTTTGTAAGTGGATTAATGTATTCCCCAGGGCATTGTCATCACAATCCAGTCACCTCTTAAAGGTCCCACCTTGCAAATATTATAATTGGATTTCCTACCCTCTTAACACTGTTATAATAGGGATCAAGTTTCCAACACATTAACATTGGTGGACACATTTACTCATAGCAGCTTCAGATTGTACTCTACAAATATCAATTAGGTTGGATGGGGAAAACATACTCAGTTTCCCCTCCTATACTCAGAACACACTGCTGGCAGCTGACACCAGATACATGAGGATTTCTCTTCATACACTAAGCCCAGAAGCAATTTTGCAGCAGAAATCAAGCAGGGTGCATTTCTAATTCAAATTTATTTTGGCACTATCTACTTGGAGGTAGCATCATATCTCATAAGTTAAGAGCTTTATCCCCAAGACTATCCCCACTTCAGATGCCAGTTGCAAGTCCATGTTCCTGGATCTTCTGACTGGCTCCCACAATGCCCTTTTTTCTCTTTAGTCTATATTAATTTACTAAAGGGGCTCCAAGAATTCAGTGAAACATTTACTTACACTTATTCATTCCAAAGGACATTTTGAAAAATACAAATAGGTGAAGAGATACAAAGGGTGAGGTCTGGAAGGGTCCTGGCACAGGAGGTTCCATTCCCTTGGATATGAGGTACACCACCCTCCTGTCTCACGGATGAGTTCAACTGTCCTGAAGCTCCCTCAACCCTGTGTTCTTGGGTTTTTATGGAGGTCTCATTAGGCACAATTGATTGCAGCATAGGCCACTGTTGATCAACTTAACCTTCAGTTCCTCTCCCCACCCTGGAAGTTGGGGGTGTGGGCTGCAAGTCCCAACCCTCTAATTACAAAGTTGGCTCCGCTGACAATCAGCTCCCATCCTGAATTTACCCAGGTGCAGGCAGCCACCAGCCAACTGATTAGCATGCAAAGTGACACTCATCACTTTGAAGAGTCTAAGGATTTTAGGAGTTGTATGCTAGGAGGCAGAAACAGAGACAAATATACATATCCATAATATGATATAGTTACAATTTTGTCAATTGTATCTGTATTCTTCCTGACAATTTTATCTGGTTATTTCATTAGTTATTGAGAGAAAAGAATTCTGCAACTATGAATGTGGATTTGTCAATTTCTCACTTTAGCTCAGTTATTCTTTTCCAGGTACACTCATGTGCCACATAACATTTTAGTCAACAGACCCCATTTATATCTGTGCAGTAATCTACATTACATAGTCCAGGTATGTAGTAGGCTGTACCATGTAGGTTCTGTAAGTGCACTCTATGAGGTTCATGCAGTGACAAAGTTGCCTAATGACACATTTTTCAGAACTTACCCAGTCTTTAAGCACCACATGAGTGTACTTTGTGGCTCTGTGTTTAGGCACAGACATAGTTATAATTGTTACATCTTCCTCATGTATAATCCTTCTGTTATTATGAAAGGGCTGTCTTTTTTCCCTGTTGATATATTTTGTCTTGAAGTTTCTTTTTGCTAGTATTAATATCTCAACTTAGGCTTTTTATACTTACTGTAAATGTAGTACATCTTTTTCCATTTTTTAAAATTTTACTCTGTTTGTGTCTTTGTATTTAAACCATGTCTCTGTGGATAGCATATAGTTGGGTCTTACTTTCCTATCAAGGCTGACAGTCTCTGCATAAAGTAGAATATTTAGTCCAATTCAACTGAAACAAATTATTAATAAGGTTAGAGTTAGGTCTGCTATTTTGCTTCCCTCTTTCTCTTTGTCTCAATTGCCATTTTGTCCTCTGTTTTTACTTTCCTAAATTGTTTTTGGGTACTCAATTTATTTTTATTTATTTATTCATTTATTTTTCAGTATGATCAACTACTGGCCTCTGAAAATTATTTTCAAAATAATCTTTTTAATTTCAGTAAAAAAACACATATACACATATAAATTTAACCATTTCTTAACCTTTAAGTGGTGTTAGGTATATTCACACTGTTGTGCAGCAGATATCCAGAACTTTCTATCTTGGAAAACTGCAAGTCTGTACTCATTAAATGACTGCTCTCAATTTCCCTCTCCTCCCAGACCTTGACAACCACCATTCTACTTTGTGTTTCTAAAAATTTGACTTTCATCAGTGGAGCCATATAATATCTGTCATTTTGTGAGTGGCTTATTTTCCTTTGCATAATATTATCAAAGTTCCATGTTATACAATAAGACTGTGAGGACTTTCTTTGTTTTTAAGGCTATCTAATATTCCTTTATGAAAATAAAATGTTTTGTTTCTGTATTCACATTTCTCTAAGGACATCTGGAATGCTTCCAACTTTTAAGTGAATAATGTTGCCATGAACACAGTTGTGCAAATATTTTGCACTACTATTATTAATTATTTTGGATTTATACACAAAATTGTATTGTTGGATTATATGGTAATTCTAATTTTAATTTTTTTTAAAAGCAACTGTATTATTTTTGTAGTGGCTGCACCATTTTACATTCCCACCAACAAAACAGTTGACAAGGGTTCCAATTTTGCCTGTGCTTGTTTTTTTCTATTGTGTGTGAAGTAATATGTCATTGTGGTTTTAGTTTGCATTTCTTTAATGGTTAGTGATGTCAAGCATGTTTTCATATGCTTGTTAGCCATTTGTATATCATCTTTGGAGCAATGTCTGTTCAAGACCTTTGCCCATTTTTAATCAGGTTATTTGTTTTTTGACTTGTGAGTTGAAGGATTCTATGTATTCTGGATATTAATTTCTTGTGAGATATATGATTCACAACTATTTCCTTTTTGGGGTGCTAATGTAAATAGTGTGGTTTTTGTTTTTTCGTTTTTTGTTATTTTTTACTTCAAATTCCACGTGTTTGTTGCTAGTATATAGGAAAGTGATCAAATTTGCATATTAACTTTGGATCTTGCAATCACATTATAATCACTTATTAGTTCCAGAAGTTTTTTTGTCCGTTTTGGATTTTTTACACATTATCATATGATCTGTAAACAAAGACAATTTTATTTTATTTTCCTTTATGTATGCCATTTATTTTAAGTAGTTATCTTATTGCATGAGCTAGTACTTTAAGTACCATGTTGAAAAGAGGGGTGAGATGGTGCATTCTTGCTTTGTTTCTGATTTTGCTGGAAGGCTTTGAATTTCTCACCATTAAGTATCATATTAGCTGTAGTTTCCGTGGATAGACTATCAAGTTGATGAAGTTTCCCTCTAATTCTGGTTTACTGAGAGTATTTATCAGGAATGATGCTGTATTTTGTCTCATGCTTTTCTGGTTCTATGCTGTGATCATAAGGTTTTTCTATTTAAGTCTGCTGATGTGATGGATTATATTAATTGATGTTCAAATGTGTACCAGCTTTGCATGCCTGGAATAAATCTGACTTGATCATAATGCACAGCTCTTTTAACTACATTTTTGGATTAGGTTTACCAATATTTTGTTGAGGACTTTTGCATGTATATTCATGAGTGGTAATGATTTGTACTTTTCTCTTCTTGTAATGTCTTTTCCTGGTTTTGGTATTGAGGTAATGCTGCCCTCATAGAATGAGTTGGGAAGTACCAATACACAGTAGGGAATTGCTATAATTTCTTCCTTAAATGTTTGGTTGAATTTAACATTGTACACATCTGGGAAGGATGTTTTCTGCTTTGAAGATTATTAATGATTTACTCATTTTCTATAACAGATATATGCTTATTCATATTGTGTATTTCTTATTGTGTGAATTTTGATAATTGTATCTTGTGAGGATTTGATCCATTTTATCTAAGTTTTCAAATGTGTGCAAGAGAATTGGTCATAGTATATCATTATTATCCTTTTATGTCCACAGGATCTGTAGAGATGCCCCTCCTCTCATTCCTAATATTGGTTGTTTTGGTCCTCTTTTTCCATAGCCTTTTTATAGGATTCTTAACTCTATTTATCTTTCCAAAAAATCAGATATTTTGTTCTTTGTTTTTGATAGTCTCTATTGACTTTCTATTTTAAAATTATTAATTTTTGTGTGTGTGTGTGTGTGTGTGTGTAAAAGCATACATAACTTTACACATTGTTTCCAAAATTATTGGATACAACCTATTATATGTTAGATCAATTCAGAATAAGAAAAATAAAACCTTTTATTTTACTTCCACTTATTTCTTCTTTAATTCTGTTCCTTTTTTTATGGAGGTTAAGATTTCTGACCTATATGCATCTTTTTCTCCTGTCAACAGAAATTCTTTTCATATTTCTTGCAAGACATTTACACTGGCAGCAGATTTCCTTAATTTTTGTTCATATGAGAAAGTCTTTATTTTTCCTTCTTTTTTGAAGGATGATTTTACAGGGTAGAGAACTCTAAGTTAGTGGGTTTCTTCTCTTGACGCTTTGAGAGTTTCATTTCACTGAGTTCTTACTTGCATGGATTCTGAGCAGATTTTGTATGTAATTCTTATCTTTTCTTCTCTATAAGTAAGATTTTGTTCTCTTTTCCTTTTTGTAGTTTTTTTTTAAAAATTGATTTTCAGTGTTTTAATAATGATATGCTTAGGTGTAGTTTTTGGCATTTATCATGGTTGATATTCTCTGAGTTTCCTGGGTCTTTGCTTTGGTGTCTGACATTAATCTGTGGGCGCTCTCAAGCATTATTGTTCCAAATATACATTCTGTTTCTTTTTGTCTCTCTTTCTATTTTTTTGGGGGGGGGGTATTCTCATTATTCTATGGGACAATTTTGTAGTTTTTCCCACAGTCCTTGGATATTATGTTCTTTTCTGTCTTAGTTCTCTTTGCTTTTCAGATTTTGAAGTTTCTATTGATGTATTTTCAAGCTCAGAGATTCTTTTCTCAGCCTTGTTCAGTCTGTTAATAAGCCAATTAAAAACATTCCTAATTTCGGTTACACTGTTTTTGATCTGTGTTACTGTTTTTATGTTTGTTTGTTTGTTTTGGTACTTCCTTAGAACTTTTATGTGTACTTTCATTGCCCATCTGCTGTTGAGTAATGTCTACTTTATCCATTTGATCCCTAAGCTTATTCATCAGAGTTTTAAAATAAAACTTGTTTGACAGTTTTAACATTCTGATCATGGCTTTTTCTGATGCTTGCTCTATCACTTCCAGCTGTGTTTCTTTACTTGTTTATTCTGTTTTTTTTCTTTGTCTTAAAAATGCCTTGTAATTGTTTTCTTTATAGCCTGATATGATGTAACAGGGAAAAGAAACTACTGTAAATATGCATTCAGTAATGTGGTCTTAAGCTGTGGAGAGGGGGGAGCTGTCTTGGTCCATTTGGAGTTCTTTAACAAAATATCTTAAAGTAGGTAATGAATAAACAATAGAATATTCTGGCATATTTAAATGTTTGCCTTTTTGCTCTCACAGGTGAAAGCAAGGGGGGAGATCTTTTTTATTATTAACTGTAGGATCCTGTTCATGCTTTTGACAGTGAATTACATAGTACTTTGGTTTCCTGCTATGACTGGGTCTCCTGGAGTTTTAACCCTCAGAGTTGTCTACAACTCTATTGATGAGCCTCCATCAATTTGTCAGTCACAATTTAAGTTTTCAAGCTCTTACGCTGTTTCCCGTGGTGGTTTCCAATAGTAAATATCCACTCCTGTAAGCCATGACTCCATATATTTGCCTGTCTGCCTCTCTAATCTTTGGGGCAGCAGTGTGCTCTGTGTCCTTTTCTTTCTTACTGTTCAAGAAGAGTTATTGATTTTTCAGTCTTCAGCTTTTTATTTGTTGTTCCAATGGAGTGATGATTTCCAAGTGTTTTTCTTTGTGTGTGTGTGTGTGTGTGTGTGTGTGTGTGTGTGTGTGTGTGTGTGTGTGTGTGTGTGCAGGAATAGAAAACTGGAACGTATTTCTAGAAGTACCTTTTTAATGTTTATGTAGATAATCAAATGATTTTCCTTCATAACTATGAAAGTGATCAATTTTATTGGTAAACTTCTTAATACTGAGTTTTCCTTTATTCATGAAATAAATTCAGAAAATTTTTCCTGATCTTCACAGTCTATTTCTCTTCTTCTATCTTTATATATTAATGTTTCTGCAGATTCCCTAAAATTTTAATTTAATGTTATAGATTCATTAACTCTGATTGCTAAAGGTATCAATGAAATTCTGATATTTTCTCAGTCTTAATTATCAGCTTAGATATCTGTCCTAAACACTGAAATTATATATCTAATTGCCATTTGGACATTTTCACAGATATTTTAATTATAATGTGTTCAAATCTGTGTCACTTCTGCATTATAGTTTTTTTTAAAACCCATTTTCCAAATTTTACTTTACAATGCCAATACCTATGTAGCTGAAATCATGTAAATAGCCTTGAAATAAGACTCTTATTTTTATTCTCTGCACAGCAAATTAGAACCATATTCTGCTCCTGCTTTTTCCTTCCTTTTTTCCTCTTTGCTATGCTCACTGCTGTGTGTCCTGATGACAGGTGATCATCTATTACTCTGTTTTTCCCCCTATGATTCTCCCATAAGCACCTTAACCATTCCCTTCTAGTGGATGAATGTCAAATGCAAATCTGATTATGTTATTTACCTGTCCTTAAAAGACCTTATTATTTAACCTCGTGGTTTGAAAAGTGGCAGTATTCACCCCGGGGTGGGCAGAAGCAAATTTTTGGACACAGAAAGAAAATTTGGAAATGTTTGGTACATGCTTTTAATTTGAAAGTAATTTAAAGTCAACAATGAGTGCATAAGGTTTTTGATATTTGATTTTGGTCAAATTGTTTTTATCCCATCCCCTATACCTAGTACCGTATGTAGTTCTCTTAATATATTGTGAGTTGTTTGTGCCCTTCTGACTGGACTTTTGCTGTTTACTCACATACATTACATGGAAAGGCTAAGCATCTTTGGCATTTCAGTGGAGTTGAAATTGAACACAAAATAGAACTCTATTTTCTCATTCTTTCTTAAGCCAGTCTATATTGAACTTGGTTCTAAATTAGTTCAACTTGCACTTTTTTTCAGGTAATTATTTATACTTATGTCTTCATACTAATCATAGATCCCTTGGAGGAGTAGAATTTTATTCATCCTTTTATCTGTAGCAAGAATGATGGTCTAGATCTGCAAAGTGGCTTTGTAGTAGTATTTTTTATAATTAATAATTTATTACACTTGCAGAATCTTCCTGTTGTGATTTTTATTTCTTCTACCATATGGAATACTGTACCTGTTGTAAGATACCTATGTACATGCACCCACAGAATTATGAACTTCCAGATTTCCATTTTGTGAACCAGGTCTCATGACTTGAGTTGAGGAGAAATGTGCTGTTACAGGGGTTAGTGTCTTTTGAGGATGTTGCTGTGGACTTCACATGGGAGGAGTGGCAGGACCTTGATGATGGTCAGAGGACTTTGTACAGGAGTGTGATGCTGGAGACCTACAGCAACCTGGTGTCATTGGGTGAGTGAAACTCCTCAGTGTCAGGGGCAGTACTTTCTTCCTCTATGGTAAATAAAGCAACCACTTATAAGATTTAATGTTATTTAGGTAGGATTTTATTCCATAAATAATGCATCATCCCTCTCCAAAGAAACATTCAAATTGGCCCTGTCATTTCATAGCATCTTAAGATGAGCTCTTGTCATCCTTTCAAGAACCTGACAACAATTTTGCAAAGTCCCTGTTATTATCCATTAAAGGGTACTGCATTACCAAACCTGAAGTGATCTTCAAGTTGGAGCAAGAAGCAGAACAATGGACAATAGACTCCCAAAACCAGAGTCTACAAGGTCAGTATGTCCTGGGCACTGAGGCTGGAAAGAGTAAGGTCCAGCAGATTTTGGTCATGTTCAGCTGTTTTTACCAATATATTTGCTAGATTTCAGACCAGAGAACTCCTGGCCTACTTAGAAACTCATGCATTATATAATCTCCAAATAGAGCTCTAACACTTATATACCCACGTTTTATTTTAATGAGTAGTTCATATACTTCCACAAATCTAATCTCTACCTTTCTTGTTTTAGACCCTTTTATTTACTGTGAACTTTATCAGTATTCTTGGTAGCTCTCTTTTGGTCCATTATCATGTACGTCTCCTTCCAGAATGTTTTAGTCCATGTTTTTCTACTTGTAATTTTATACCTGAAAACGGGTAATTTATAAGAAAACAAAATTTATTTTTTATAGTTATGTAGGCAGACAAGTCCAAAGTTTAGGTATCACATCTGGTGGGGGTCTTCTCATTTGTGGGGACTCTCAGCAGAGTCCACAGTTGGTGCACTGTGTCACAAGGCGAGAGCGGCAAAAGTGTGTCCACATGCTGTTTAAAGCCACCAATCTACCCTCAATAACCCATTAAGTCACTATTTCATGAACAGATCAATCCATTCATAAAGGCATGGCCTTCACTATGTAATAACTTCCTCAAAGCCTTACAGTTCAAATACCATAGTTAGATTTTCCACACTCTTCATACTGTTAATATGATGATCAAACTTCAATATGAGTTTGGGGGAAAATTTAAATTATAGAACAAACATTTATTTATACACATATTTTTTAACTACATCATTATTAAGTGGGTTTTAAGTACTGTTTATTTTATATATATTTGTACTTAAAACAGCAATAATCTAAATAATGTCTCTTTCAGAGGTTTCACATTCTGATGAGAAACAAGATAATAATATACACTAAATATTTGTATTAGAATCATGAGGAATATGTAACCACAGTGAGAGAGACAGAAAAGTGGGTAGTGAGAATTTAAGAAGGATATCCAGATTGGGCAGTTCTAGGAAGATTATTGTTTACTTTGGCATAGCGTAAGTTCAACTTAACTCTTTTCCAAATTTAACATATTATACTTGCATAAGTATAAAATTGAGAGTTTAGAGAGGACATCACTATTGGAGCTACAAATTTGGAAATTGGTGGCTTACAGCTGATTTTTAAAGCCATAATTATATAGGAGGTTACCTAGGGAGTTGATAAGAGGATGAGCAAAGAGGTCCAGAAGTGAGCATTGTGTACCATGAATCAGAAAGTATGAAGCTGTTATGGATACAGCATAGGCACCTGGAAAGGAGCTACTGGACTTGGAAGGAGATTCAGGAGATTGTGGGTCCCAACATCATGTGAACCAAGAGTTTTATGTTGAAGGGCTCAGATTTTTTTGTAGAGTACTGGAACTTGAAGTTAGCATGTTCCCCTTCTCTTTGTGAATATTATTCTAAACCAACAAAGAGAACAAGGAATGTACACAAGACTTTATTTTTTATGGAAATAGGACACAACTGAAACTTCATTGCAAAACATAAAAGCCTTCAGAAGCAGCAAATTATAAAGCAGAGGTGTGTGCACCAGAAAATAGAGGTAGAATGCCAGTTAAACTCAGAAGGAGCTAAATAGAAATGGAAATATTGTGGGGACATCCTGGGTTGACAACCAAATATCTTAAACCTGCAGAAAAGGGGTGCACAGTGTGGTAAAATGGAGCTTTTTGAGAAGCAGAGGCAGTGAGGTTAAATGAGAAATTTGTAGTAAGATGTCTTTATCTACTGTGTGGGAAAGGAGATGTTTTATCTGAAAAATTTCCAGATGTCTATAGCCTTTTTGTAGGGAAGAATGAAAACTAAACAAACAATAGGGGCAAAATTCTGCACTAAGCCAAATTTCTGTTTAAAGGAAAGAAAATTGGTTTCCTGCTGAACCTGAAACTACCTGATCCAATAAAGTATTGCCATACTGAAATCAGAATAAGAAGGGAAAAAAGCACTATGTGATACCCACTGTTGTTATAAGAATAAAATAGAGAAATAAAATAAGTTAAACAAATGTCAGATGATAAGCACTTGGTTGAAAATTATGACCAAGCATAGGTGAAAGTTTTACCAAATATTTTCTTATGAATGAAAAATAAAATTGTACATTAGAAAATATGTTAATACAATTTATTACATTATTGTAGTATGTAGGAAACATGTATACTTATAAATCCAATTTCTATTATTCATTTTTGTACAATCCTATGCCATGAGAATATGAAAAAACTTCTTTACTTTTACATGCTCATTTTAGCAATACTTATGTGTGACTTATGGATATGGTAATTTTTTCTTATTTTAGATGTTCAGATAGTCGAAGTTCTAATTACAAAAAGCCAAGAACGTCATGATACATATTTGCAGGATGTTGTAATTACCAACAGCAATACATCAACTGAGGAGAGAGTTGAAATAGAACAAGCATTTCATTTGAGCTCAAACCATATTTCAAGTTCAATTATAAATAATGAAAAGTATTTAGGACTGAGGTGCAAAGAGTTCAATGTATGTCAGAATGTACATCCTCCTAGAGAGGCTGATTGGATGCATGCTGGAGAGAAATCTGATGAGGCTAATATAACTGGAAAATTGTGGAGACATTGTGAGTATCTTAATCAGCATTCCAAGATTCATGTTCAGCAGCAGGCTTTTGAATATAGTGGACAATGGAAATCCTTCAACACAAAGCCAATACTATTGGAACAGAAGAAAGCGTATATAGGAGAGATGTCCTGTAAATTTGAGTATGGGAAAGTCTTTCATAAGTCAGCTGTTCTTGCCCAAGAGATAATTCCAGTATCAGAGAAAGCTTTTCAGTTTGACATATGTTGGAGAAAGTTCTGTGAAAATTATGAACTCACTGAACAGCAGAAAATACACACAGAAGAGAAACCCTATAAATATAGTGAATGTGATAAATCATTCATGAAGAAATTACCCCTTACAATCCATAAGAGAACACATACAGGGGAGAAGCTATATGTGTGTAATGAATGTGGGAAAACCTTTCACAGTTCCTCAAACCTCAGCAAGCATCGGAGAGTTCACACAGGTGAGAATCCATATGAATGTAGTCAATGTGGAAAAACCTTTCACAGGAAGTCACACCTCAGCAGGCATCAGAGAATTCACACAGGTGAGAAACCATATCAGTGTAGTGAATGTGGAAAAACCTTTTATGAGAAGTCACTCCTCAGTGAGCATCAGAGAACTCACACTGGTGAGAAACCATATGAATGTAGTGCATGTGGAAAAACCTTTCATGGGAAGTCACACCTCAGCAGGCATCAGAGAATTCACACAGGTGAGAAACCATATCAGTGTAGTGAATGTGGAAAAACCTTTCACAGGAAGTCACTCCTCAGTGAGCATCAGAGAATTCACACAGGCGAGAAACCATATGAATGTAGTGCATGTGGAAAAACCTTTCACAGGAAGTCACACCTCAGTGTGCATCAGAGAATTCACACAGGTGAGAAACCATATGAATGTAGTGAATGTGGAGAAACCTTTCACAGGAAGTTACACTTCAGCAGGCATCAGAGAATTCACACAGGCGAGAAACCATATGAATGTAGTGAATGTGGAAAAACCTTTCACAGGAAGTCACTCCTCAGTGTGCATCAGAGAATTCACACTGGTGAGAAACCATATGAATGTAGTCAATGTGGAAAAACCTTTCACAGGAAGTCACTCCTCAGTGTGCATCAGAGAATTCACACAGGTGAGAAACCATATGAATGTACTGCATGTGGTAAAACCTTTCACAGGAACTCAGGCCTCAGCAGGCATCAGAGAATTCACACAGGTGAGAAACCATATGAATGTAGTCAATGTGGAAAAACCTTTCACAGGAAGTCACTCCTCAGTGAGCATCAGAGAATTCACACAGGTGAGAAACCATATCAGTGTAGTGCATGTGGAAAAACCTTTCACAGGAAGTCAGTCCTCAGCAGGCATCAGAGAATTCACACAGGTGAGAAACCATATCAGTGTAGTGAATGTGGAAAAACCTTTTATGAGAAGTCAGATCTCCGCAAGCATCAGAGAATTCACACAGGTGAAAAACCATATGAATGTAGTGCATGTGGAAAAACCTTTCATGGGAAGTCACACCTCAGCAGGCATCAGAGAATTCACACAGGTGAGAAACCATATCAGTGTAGTGAATGTGGAAAAACCTTTCACAGGAAGTCACTCCTCAGTGAGCATCAGAGAATTCACACAGGCGAGAAACCATATGAATGTAGTGCATGTGGAAAAACCTTTCACAGGAAGTCACACCTCAGTGTGCATCAGAGAATTCACACAGGTGAGAAACCATATGAATGTAGTGAATGTGGAGAAACTTTTCACAGGAAGTTACACTTCAGCAGGCATCAGAGAATTCACATAGGTGAGAAACCATATAAATGTAGTGAATGTGGAAAAACCTTTCACAGGAAGTCACTCCTCAGTGTGCATCAGAGAATTCACACTGGTGAGAAACCATATGAATGTAGTCAATGTGGAAAAACCTTTCACAGGAAGTCACTCCTCAGTGTGCATCAGAGAATTCACACAGGTGAGAAACCATATGAATGTACTGCATGTGGTAAAGCCTTTCACAGGAAGTCAGTCCTCAGCAGGCATCAGAGAATTCACACAGGTGAGAAACCATATCAGTGTAGTGAATGTGGAAAAACCTTTTATGAGAAGTCAGATCTCCGCAAGCATCAGAGAATTCACACAGGTGAAAAACCATATGAATGTAAAGAATGTAGAAAAACTTACTCCAGTAAATCATGCCTCATTGTACATCAGAGAACTCACACAGGTGAGAAACCATATCAGTGTAGTGAATGTGGAAAAACCTTTTATGAGAAGTCAGATCTCCGCAAGCATCAGAGAATTCACACAGGTGAAAAACCATATGAATGTAAAGAATGTAGAAAAACTTACTCCAGTAAATCATGCCTCATTGTACATCAGAGAACTCACACAGGTGAGAAACCATATGAGTGTAGTCAATGTGGGAAAACCTTTCACAGAAAGTCAGACCTCACCAGACATCAGAGAATTCACACAGGTAAGAAACCATATGAATGACAACAATGTTCAGAAATTTTCTAAAGTAAATCAGACTTCAGTGTATATCACAATACTCACACAGGTGAGACACCATATGAATATAAAGAATGTACAAAATCTTTCTACCATAACTTGGATCTCAATAAACGTAAGAAAAATCACACATAGAAAAGGCCCTATGAATACAATGTGTTAAAAAACCTTCAAACATGTCAATCTTCAGCATGCATCAGAGATTCACACAGATGAGAAGCCCTATGTATGTAATGAATGTGGAAAAACCTTTCACCACAAGTCAAACCTCAGCAAGCATTGGAGAATTTATGCATGTGAGAATCCAGATGAATGTAAAGAATATAGGAAACCTTTCTACAGTAAAGCAGACCTCCGTGTCCATCAAAGAACTCACACAGTTGTGAAACCATATGAATGTAATGAATGTAGGAAATCTTCCTACCAGAAATCAAACCTTACTAGTCATGAGCACACTTCAGGATGCATCAGAGAACTCATGTAAAAGAGAAAACCTATGAATGTACAGCTGTCCATTCATATCCACAGGGGATTGGTTTCAAAACTTTCCATAGATACCAAAATCTGTGGATGCTCAAGTCTTATATGAAGTGGTGAGCTAACATTCTGCTGCACAATTTCACATCATGTCTAGATTACTTATATTACTGAATACATTAAAAACAATATAATTTGTTGTAGTTTTTTGGTATATTTTGAATTGCCATACTTTCTTTTTTTCAAATATTTTTTATTTATAGTTGGTTGAATCCATGAATGTGGATTTTGTGGATATGAAAGGCTGATTGTAATGAATGTAGAACATCTTTTGTCAGAAGTCACACCTAAGCAGACATCAGAGAACTCACATAAGGGAGAAATACTGCATGGCAAAGACTAGCTAATTTTTTCCAGAAACACACACACACACACAAAACACTGTCTTTTGTACTGACAGCTTTTTTCAGCAAATGGTGCTGGGAAAATTATATACACTTGCAGAAGGATAAAGTTGAACCCCTCACTCAAATCACACCCATTCTGAAAAGTATTCAAAATAGATCTCTTATTGTTTGTAGGAGATAAAATTATAAAACTTATAGAGAAATAATAGAGTAAATATTTGTAATTATAAGCTAGGTAACAATTTCTTAGAAATTCCACCAAAATCACATTCTAGAGAAGGAAATAAAAAGATAAACTGCATTTGATAACATTGTGACACTTATGTTTTTCAAATGAGGCCATAAAAAAAATAAAAAGACAAGTTAATTAATGCAAAATAAGTTTAAATTATGTATCTGTGTGAGGGGTATATTTCAGAATAAAGATGAAACTCTTAAAAGTCAATAATAGACAATCAAGTTTTTAAAATGGACAAAGGATTTAAATACACATGTCTACAAAAAACATGCAAATTGTCAATAAGTTCGTGGAAATATGAACATTATTGTGATTAGAGAAATGCAAATGAAAACCATAAGGAGGATAACACCCAATAAAATGGCTATAATATAGACAATAAAAAGTGTCAACAAAGATTTACAGAATATGGAACTGTCATATTGTAAATGAGAATGTAAAATAGTGCAGGCACTTTGAAAAACATTTTGGCAATTTCTCAAAATATTATCTAGAATCACTGTACTACTCAAATTTCTTTAAGTGTATGCAAAAAAAAAAAAAAAAAAGATAAGTTTATGGCCAAAGACTCATGTGAATGCTCATAGCAGCACTATTTATAATTGCCAAAAGTAAATGAAACAAATATTCATCCACTACCAGAAGGTAACATGTATGCGGTGTATCTGTGTCATAGAATACTATTCCCCAATCAAAGAAGATATAGTAATGATATGTGCTCTAGCAGGAAAGATCATCAACAGTGTCCAGCTATGTGAAAGAAACTACACCCAAGGAAACTACATAATTTATTTTTGCACTTAAGATATTTTTATAAAGGCTTATCTTCAGAAACAGTAAAGGCATTAAAAATTGTCTAGAGCTGGAGTGGTGAAAGAGTAAATGCAAATAAGATGAGTCATGGACATATTCTAAAGTTTGTGATTATGGTTATATAATTATATTTTCTAGTATTCCACACGTGTGTAATTTTATGTGTTGGACTTAGTGATAATTAAAAAAGAAAAGTTGAAAAACATGAAAATGAACTCTGAAGATGAATATGCTGTAGGTGGAGGTCTCTGGCAAGTACTCTTGGAAGAGTCTCAGTATTTCATTTTCTTATTGTCTGATGGCCACTAGTAGGATTATCCAATCAGAGCTTGCCTACTGGTCTTTCAGAAGTCCTTCTTTGAATATAGAGTATGAATAGGCTTTCTAGGTCCCTATGTGCCATTTTCTCTTTTCTCAGGCTTGGCATGTCTGCTCTTCACAGCTGGGCTCTGCTATTTTTCAAACAGTGTATAAACACCATCCCTGAATCTCAGAGCAAAGACATGAGCTGCAGAGAGTGACAACAGGAGAATGAATGACTCTCCTACTGTGTCAGAGATGGTGGGAGCAGATTCTCCCAGAGGTTATTGTTCCTGGGTCCATGCACTTCTCAATCCTGCCCCAACAACTCAGGCCTTCTGGGAACAGATTTCATAATCTGTGAGATTTTTATATGGGGACCATGTCCATGGTCCCCACGCATATTTCTCCTGAAGAGCAGCAGGCAGGAAGAGTAACTTATGACATATGTGTGAATGTACATCTTCCTGGAATAATTCACTGGTTGTGGTGGTTCTTTGCAGGAGCTGCCTGTTTGCCTTAGCATGTATAGGGGAAAAAAGAGAACAGACTCACTGTCTGCTAATTACCTCCAGGGCTCTGAATCTATGTCGCTCAGGTCATGCTGGGCTTGGGGAAGGGGATTGTAGTCACTATTTGTTGTCACAGAAATCAGGTTGAGTCCAGGGAGAAATGACCCTACCTGACTACCTTCTGTTGCCACCTTCTGGAAAACATCAGGAGGGTCTCCTTCTCCTGATTGGTGAGAGTATAATGACATCCTGGCACTCTGTTGTTTGTTTATTTCTACAGCCTTCCAGAGTTCTCCTGTGGATGTTTCTTAGGAAATTCCAGAGTTTATAGTTGAACATAGTAGATAGGAGGAGGAAAAATGGTTCTTGTCATCTTGTTCAGACAGGAAGTTCCAGTTTACAAATATTTTCTCTGACTCAGGGTCTCCTGTCATTTTTAACTAATTTATCTAAATTGACATCAAAGGTCCTCCAACACAACCGTGATAAAGTTTAAAATTGAAGAGACTCCATTTCCCCACTCAACACTGATACTTTTCCTCCTATAGACTATGGTCCCATAACTGCATGAGTTAAGTTTCTGAAGAAGAGATCCTGTTTTACCCATCTGGTTTCTCTTAAGGTTCATGAATGTGGCTTTTGTAACAAGGTAATTGTCATCTAAAAACACTTAGACCTTTAATTTGTTTGTGATTTTATATTAACTTGGAATTCCAGGATTGTGTTGATTGATTAGTTATCGTACTTAACCTGTGTTGTTCCTGATTGTATTAGGGCTGCTACAGTCCTTTTCAGAAGTAATGATGTTTGCTGAAGATTTTTTCTTACAGATAGTTATAAAATCGTATGACTTCTAGTACCTCCATACCAGTCTATGTTTCCTTGAGAATATATTTTAAAACCTTAAAATAGTCTTAGTTACTGTATTTTTTAGGCCCTTGTAAGTAAGATGGAGAGCAGAAACCACATTGTGGCAGTTGTATCCACAATGGCTGGAGCAAAATTTTCACTCAAATGCTAGAGATGGAAATGAAACCCTTATTTAATTTTGGTTAAAAAAAAAAAAAAGCCAATGTCAAGAAGTTGTGTTCTTCATGGTCTGCTCCTCATGGGAGTGTGGAGAACTTAATTGAAGTTCATTCACGTCAGCAATGGCTTCCTGTCTCCATCCAGAAGACAGTCCTTAGTCCTCGACTTATTATATACTTCTCAGTAGCCATTAAAACTTCTCCTTCATTTTGGTAACACTGGTTTCCCTGTTTTCTCTTCATACTCTCTTGCCCTTCTTTTTAGTCCCCACTGGGAGTTCAAAATTAAAAGTTTAAATGACCCCATGTGCAAGACTTGGTGTTTGTTCTTATTGGTGTTCTCTTGCTAGACAGCATCAACTGTGCTCAGAGATTAACACTGGTTCTGGGTATTATCGTCGCTTAATCCAGATCCTCTCTGTATCTCATTAGTTCTATTCTTGGTCATCTGATGTTTCTCAAACTTGACTCCTCAAACACAAAATGCTTTCCTGCTCTTGCAACAAAAACAAAGCCAATAAACAACACACACAAAAAATTAAAAACTGGGGGAAATCCTGTGTGTGTGTGTGTGTGTGTGTGTGTGTGTGTGTGTGTGTGTGAGTGTGTGTATTTCTTTCTTCTCATAACTATCTACAAAGGTTTTCCAAGTATCACAATCTAGATATTTGGAAAACAGGTTGGTCCAGGATCCTCTCATAGTCACACAAATATGTGAATTTGTTCGTTTATTTTTGGCTCTCACATATTTCTCAATTGTATCACCTCTTCTCCACCTCAACTCTCATGACGAAGTACAAGGTGCCATCACTCCTAACAACCCTAGGCTCTAAAAAATCACAGTGAACTGCTGGTAAGGGAATATCCAAATCATTACTACATTTTAAATTTGTGTTTTTGTCCTTTCATTATATTTGGTTGTTTTCAGTATAAAATTAGAACACTTACATTCCTAAAATTCTTTCCAGAGGTTTTCATTCTTTTTGATCCTATTTTCAATGGTATCACTTTCTTAGTTGTGTTTCCAGAATGTTTATTGCTAGTATATAGAAATACAATTGATTTTTTTACATTCACTTCATAACCTGCTACATTGCTGAACTCAGTTATTTTTGAAGATTTTAAGTTGAATTCCACAGGATTTCTTTTATATAAAGAATTATATTTTGAGCATTAAAATAAAGCTTTACTCTTTTTAAAATAAAGTTTTGCAATTCAGAATCCTTTTTTCTCATTTTTATTGCATGATTTCCTTAGAAAAAGCCTGTATTTATTACAAGCAGTAAAAGTAAAAGATTGAAGAAGAACAGATAAATTTGTCTCCAGCAAAGGAATCCAACAAATCATAGAGTTTGCTATGTTTTTGTTGCTGTTTTTGTTGTTACTGCTCTAAGAAAATTCTTACAACTGTAACATGATTTTTGTAAGCCTCATGGTAACCACAACACAAAAGCTTATGAGACATACTAAAAATAGTGAGAAATCAAAATATAATGCTAGAGAAAACCACTTTACCCCAAAGGAAGACAGTAAGTATGGGAAAAAGGACAAAATAACCTTCAAAATCACCAGAAAAAAATAATAAAATGGCAGTAACAACTCCGTGTATATCAATAATAACCCTAAATATGAAAGGATTGAATGCCTTAATTAAAATATACTAAGAGGAATGGAAATCACTATGTCAAAGGGATACCTGTAGTCCAATGTTTATTGCAGCATTACTTACAATAGATAAGAGTTGCACCAGCCCAAATGTCCATCATCAGATGAGTGGATAAGGAAAATATGGTATGTCTACACAATGAAATGCTACTGTACTATAAAAAGAATGAAATGCTACCATTCGCAGCAACATGGATGGGCTTAGAAAAAATTATATTAAGTGAAATAAATTAGGCACAGAAAGAGAAATGCCATATGTTCTCACTTATTTGTGGGAGCTAAAAACCAATCAAACAATAAACATACAAACAAATAGTGGGCAGGGATTGGCAGGGAAGAAGACACAACAATCACAACAATTCCTTGAACTTATTGAGACAAGTGAACACATAATGTTGATGGGGGAGGGGGGAGAGGGAAAGGAGGAATTGGTAAAGGAACACAAAAATCACTACATTGTATATCGATAAATTAAAATAATAAAATACACAAAGTGGCTGAATGGATTATAAAACAAGAATCCACAATATAATGTGCACAAAAACTTACCTCACCTATAAAGACACACATTGTCAGAACGTGGAGGGACAGAAACAGATATTTTATGGAAATGTAAATCAAAAAAGAGCAGGAGCAGCTATACTTATCTGAGGTAATATGTACTTCAAGCCTAGGAAACTTAAAAATAGAAAAGATCGGGAAGGTTATTATATAATGCTAAAAAGATCAATTCAAAAAGAAAGTATATACAGACCCGTTTTCATCCGTTTTGTGTTGCTATAACAGAAATATCTGAGGCTGGGTAATTTATAAAGGAAAGAGATTTATTTGGCTTATGATTCTGGGATGGGCTGCATCTGTCACGGGCCTCAGGCTGCTTCTACTTGTGGTGGAAAGTGGCAGGCAGCTGGCAGGTACAAGCAGATCACATGGCGACAGGAAGCAAAAGAGAAAGTAAGGTGCCAAGGTCTTTTTAAGCAATGAGTTCTTATGGGAACTAATAGAGTGACAACTCACTCATTAATCACCACTCCCCCAGGGAGAGCATTAATCCATTCATGAGGGATCTGGTCCCATGACTCAATCAGTTTCCAACACTGCCACATTGGGGATCAAATTTCCACATGAGTTTTGGAAGGGATCCAAACTCATCAACACATCCAAGTTCTATCATTTTGCCCCTGGCCCCCCCAAACTAATGCCACTCTCACATACAAAATACAATCATTCTATCCCAATAGTCCCAAAAGTTTTAGCTTGTTCCAACACCAACTTAAAAGTCCAAAGTCTCTTCTGAGAACAAAAGCAAAAGTCCTTCCAGCTGTGACCCTGAAAAACAAAACCAAATTTATCTACTGCCAAGATAACAATGGTGGAACAGGCAATGGGTACACATTCCCATTCGAAAAAGGAGGAATAGGCCAAAAGAAAGGAAGAACTGATCCAAAACAAGTCCGAAGCCCAGCAGGGCAGGCATTAAATCTTAAAGCTCCAAAATAATGTTCTTTGACTCCAAGCCCTGCATCCTGGGCACAAAAGGCATCAGGGCTCCCAAAGCATCAGGCAGCCTTCTTCCCACAGCTCTGCCAGGCACAGCCCAGTGGGCCATGCTGGTGCCTATGGCTTTTCCAAGATTGCGTTACATGTTACCAGTGGCCCTGCAGTTTTGTTGTCCTGGCAGCAGCCCTGCTGCATTGGTTCTACTAGACATTTCCCTGGTGGGGGTTCTCTGTGGGGGCTCCAACCCCACTTTTCTGCTTGGCATTGCTCTAGTAGATGGCCTCTGTGGTGGCTCTCCTCCTGTGGTAGGTCTCTGCCTGGGCTTCCAGGCTTTTCCATACATCCTCTGGAATCTGTGTGGAGGCTGCCATGACTCCACTGCTCTCACATCCTGCTGGCTGCAGACTTAACACAACATGGATGCCACTGAGGTTTTGGGCCTCTACTCTCCAGGGCTGCTGCACAAACCACACTTGGGGCTGTTATAGCTGGAGCAGCTGGGATGCAGGGAGCAGGATCCCAATGGCAGCTGTGCCCCAGGTCTATCCTCCAGGATAACTCAGTCCTTCTAGGCCTCAGGGTATGTGATGGGTGGGACACCCTTCTAGACTTCTAAAATGCCTGCAGGGCTTTCCTCTCATTTTCTCCACTATTAGAATCTGGCTGCCTCACTGCCAAGATAATGTCTTTAGCAACCAGTTTATCTGCTTCACCCTTGCATTGTTCTCTGTCTCTCTACTTCTTTACTGCATGGCCAGGCTGCAAATTTTCCATAACTTTATGTTCTGCTTTTAAATTCTGGCTTTACATCATGACTTTGCCACTATAAGTCAGAATAGGCTCTGAAAAGCAACCATGCAGCTTCCTTAATGCTTTGCTGCTTAGAAATTTCTTTGGCCAAATGCTCTGGTACACAACTCTTAAGTTGCAACTTCCACAAAATCCAAGGGCATGGACACAATGCAACCAGTTTCCTTGCTATGGTGTAGCAAGGGTTCTTTTGTCCAATTCCCGATAAGTTCCTCATTTCTACCTCAATCCTCACCATCCACATGGCCTTTACTATCCATATTTCTATCAGCATTCTGCTCACCATCACATAAGTCTCTAAGACATTCCAAACTTTTCCTTGACTTTTTCTCTCCTTCTAAGTCCTCCAAACTCCTCCAACCTTTGCCCATTACCCAGTTCCAAAGCTGCATCCACATTTTCAGATGTCTGTTTAGCAACACCCCACTCCTTGGTACCAATTTTCTGTTTTAGTCTGTTTTGTGTTGCTATAACAGAAATAACTGAGGCTGGGTAATTTATAAAGGAAAGGTTTATTTGGCTTATGATTCTGGGACATATGCATCTAGTACGGGCCTCAGGCTGCTTCTACTAATGATGGAAAGTGGCAGGCAGCCGGCGGGTACAAGCAGATCACATGGTGACAGGAAGCAAGAAAGAGAGATAAGGGGCCAGGGTCTTTTTAAGCAATGAGCTCTGATGGGAACTAATAGAGCGACAACTCACTCATTAATCCCCCCTTCCCCAGGGAGAGCATTAATCCATTCATGAGGGACCTGCCCCCATGACTCAATCAGTTTCCAACATTGCCACATTGGGGACCAAATTTCCACATGAATTTTGGAGGGGACAACACATCCAAACTCCATCAACACCTAACTCTGGAGCAGCCAGTTATATGACAAATTACTTTTAGACCTAACAGGTGACATAGACTTAAACTCAATAATATTTGGAGACTTTAATACCCTACTTTTAGCCAAAGACAGATCATCCAGACA
Source organism: Cynocephalus volans (assembly GCF_027409185.1). NCBI lineage: Eukaryota > Metazoa > Chordata > Mammalia > Dermoptera > Cynocephalidae > Cynocephalus > Cynocephalus volans. The sequence continues at coordinate 48,106,304 of NC_084463.1, read as the reverse complement.
GAAACTTAACCAGGAAACCTTAGAATTAGCCTCTAGTACGGGATGACTGACTTTAATAGACATTTACAAAATATATCATCCGACAGGTGCAGAATACATATTCTCAGTGGCACATGAAACAATCTCTAGGACAGACCATATGATAGGACACAAAACAAGTACTAACAAATTTTTGTAAAATTGAAATTATACCAACTATCTTGTCTAACCACATTAGAATAAAGCTAGAAATCAATAACAAAAGGGTTACTAGGAACCATAAGAAATACATGGAAATTAAACAATATGCTCCAAATCAATGAATGGATCAAGAAAGGAAATAAAAAGGAAATAAGAAAATTCCTGGAGACAATAGAAAATGAAAAGAACATCCCTGTCCCTATAGGATACACTGAAAGCAGTTCTAAGAGGGAAGTTGTATAGCAATAAACACCTACATCAGAAAAGAAGAAAAACTCAAACAACCCAACATTACACCTTAAGGAGGTAAAAAAATAAGAACAAGGTGGAGGCCCCAGGTAGAACAACTTGTTCATGAATTATTAAGCATTTAATAATGGGAACACAAAAATGTAGATTCTGGCTTAGGTGAGAAGCCATCACGGCCTACCCCATGATGCCATGGAAGATGTGCACAAATGACCCCAACAGTCAGTGTGTCCACACCCAGACATTGTCTGGAGCTGTGGGGAGCATCAGTCATGAACAAAGGGGGGAAAGGAAAGGCTTATTAGCACCAGGTTACACAAGAGCAGGGGGCCAAGACCCATGCCAGTGAGGTAGTGGGAGATCAAACTGTGCATGAACCCAGGGTCTAAGCCCCCTGGCATATGCCACATTTTCTCATCAGACAACTTTCAAAACACAAATCCAAGTTAAATTTATTAAATATTTAAAGAAAGCAATCATAGATTATTACACTCTATATGTGGGACCATTTTGTGAGCAGCAGAGCAACTAAACTTGTCACACAACCATGGAGCTGGCCATACATCTCCTTTTCAATAGAATGGTCCACGTTTATTTACAACCCATCCACAATATCTTAGGCTCCACATGTGAACTTGTTGTATATTTGATAGAATGTAGTTTAACTTCCTGAGGGGAGAAATGGTCTCTCTTTTCAATTTAAGTTGTTATTTTCTTTGTCCTTGTTAAATGCACATCATTTTATAATTTCATGGGACATTTTTTCTTTTCTAGATTTAATTTTTTGCCGGGAATTGTAATTTGCTTTTTGGATATTATCTTCTTAGCTCTTCTCCATTCTCCTGCCAAGCTTCCATCTATCTTTTCACTTTTAAAAATACTAGACATTTGGGCCGGCCCGTGGCTCACTTGGGAGAGTGCAGTGCTGATAAAAATACTAGACATTTAAAATCTAAGCTACTAAAATTTATCAATATTTTAAAAATTAAGTTTTTCACATGAATCCTTCCCAGTCCCCAAGATACAAGTCTAGTTGCCTACATATATTTGTAATACATATATTTTAACATAAAAACTTGTTGGGTTGATTTTGCTTATTTTAATTTTTTCAGGTTTAGTGTGGTATAATTGACAAATAAACGTTATATACATTCAAGGCATCCAATATGTTGTTTTGATGTATGTATACATTTTGCAATGATCACCATGATCAAGCTATGTAATGTATCCATCTCCTCATGTAGTTAGCCTGTGTGTGTTTTGAGATGGAGAAAAGGTGATAGAATTGAGAGTTACATGGAACAAGAACAGATCCCAAATACCCAAAGCAATCCTGAGAACTTAAATAAATAAATAAATAAATAAATAAATAAATAATGTCAGAGGTATTGCACTACCTGACTTCAAATTATACTACAAAACTATAATTACCAAAACAGCATGCCACTGGTATAAAAATGGACAGAGGGACCAATGAAACAGAATAGAGAACTCAGAAATCAACTCATGTTTATAGCCAACTGATGTTTGAGAAAGGCACCAAGTATACACATTAAGGAAAAGGACTGCCTCTTCAATAAATGATGCTGGTATAACTGGATATCCATGTTAGAAGAATAAAACTAGACCTGCACCTCCTGCCATATACCAAACTCAACAAAAATTATACATCTAACAAGGTATTAATATCCAGAATATGAAATGAACTGAAATAACAGTAAAATAACAAGCAAACCATCTTTTAAAAAATGGGCAAAGGAGCTGAATAGACATGTCTCAAAGGAAGACATACAGATAAACAACAGGTACGTGAAAAAATGCACAACAGCACAAATTATCATGGAAATGCAAATCAAAACCACACTGAGATATCATCTCTTCCCAGTTAGTCTGTCTATCATCAAAAAGACAGAGAATAAGAAATGTTGGCAAGGAAGGAGAGAAAGAGTAACCCTTCTACACTGTTGGTGGAACTATAAATTGGTGCAGCCACTATGGAAAATAGTACAGAGGTTCTTGAAACAACTACAGATAGAACTGCCTGATGATCTAGCAGGGTATATACCCCCAAAATGGAAATCATCATGTTGAAAAGATACCTGCACTCCCATGTTTATCACAGCTCTATTTACAATAGCCAAGAGTTGGAATCAACTTAAATTTCCATCAACAGACAACTGGATAAGAAAAATATGGCATATATGCTCAATGGAATACTACTCAGCCATAGAAAAGAATGAACTTCTGTCATTCGCTGCAGCCCGGATGAGCCTGGAGAAAATTATGTTCAATGAAATAAGCCAGGCACAGAAAAAGAAATAATGCATATGCTCGATTGTAAGTGGGAGCTAATAAAAAAATAAATATGAAAGAAAAAGAAGAAAACAATTACAATAACATGTTCATCTTTCAGGAGAACAGGATTGTGGTTACTAGAGGCTTGAAAGGGGGAGGAGGGGAGGAGCGTTAGCATGAAACTGGTTAATAGACAAAGAATAATTATGTTTTATAATATAAATGTGTTAATTATGTTCATTTTGTCATCACATATTGCACACAGGTATTGATATTCAACTCTGTAACTCACAAATATGTACAATCATGTTTCAATCTTTTAAAATGTATGAGAAAATGTAGGGGTGGAGATTGAGTTGAAGTATAGGTGAAACCGAAGTGCCACATGATTAGCTGTTGAGGCTGGGTGACAGGTCTATTATACTATTTTGTTTATTTTATGTGTTTAAAATGCTCATTAACAAAACACTTGTATAAAAGACAGAGTTGATCTCTACTGTTAGCTGTTAAGATCTTGGTTACTTTGGGGAGGAGGGTGGGAGAAAGTGATTGTTGAGATGCATGAGTCAGGCTGGTTCTATTTGGTGGTTACACAAGTGGGTTCCCTTTGTAGTGGTGCATAGAGCTTTACGTGAATGCTTTGTGCATATATTTTGATATATGCACAAATTTCTAAATATTACATATTTGCACAAAACTTCTAACTCAATATCTCAAAATAACAGCAGTGTTTTGTTTTGTTTTAAGGTACAACAAGTTCATTCTTGGCATCATCTGCTAGGTTTTAACATTCTTAGATGTTTATTTAGGGCCAAGGACAAATAGTATATTAAGAAGTTTGCCTTTAATCTTTCCCCTCCGAATCCAAACTCAGAGGGACAAGGGTATGGATAGATCTTAGAACACGGTGTTTCTTCGTTCTGGGACCCATTTTTATTGCATTGCTGTCTGATCATTAGGAAGGTAAATGGGCCCACACCAAGCAGCAGATGGCAAGCAGTGGTTTCTCTTTAGACACTTCCTGCTTGCAGCCCTCTGCTCTCTGTCTGGGCACCACCTCTCCCACCCTTGGGCCTGAGGAGAGATGTTGGTGGGAAGCAGGTGTTCCCTCACCTCTTACCTAGAGGGGGTTTCATTTCCTTCACCCCCCTGATATCAGGAACATCAGAGCTCTCAGAGCTGCACTTGCAATGTGGTAGCTGCTGGCCACGTGTGGCTACTGAGCACCTGGCATGTGGATGGTCTGAATTGAGATGTGCTGGAAGCATAACATACTGAGCGAGTTTTGAAGATTTAGTACCAGAAAAAGGAAATACTTCATTAATATTTTCATATTTCTCACATATTAAGATGATAATATTTTGAGTTAAACAAATTATTACAATCAATTTTATCTGTCTCTTTTGATTTTCTTTTATGCGGCTACTAGAAAATTTAAAATTACACACGTGGATCACGTTTTATTTCTATTGGACATTGCTGCCTCAGATGACCGCCTCCCTTTTCAAAGCTCAGGCTGCCTCCTCAAAACACCAGAGGCCAGGAAGGTTATAAAGTTTTAAATGTTAAAATAATTGTCATCATATTGTTTCCACTTGTGAATAACGTGTGTGTGTGCGTGTACACATAGATATACTCATATATATACATGTCATAAATGAACATAACCTTATATACAAGGTCACATGCCAATGTCTCCTCTGGCAGGGTTAGATCCCACAGCAGGGAGGAAGCCCTGCCTGAAAAGGACTGCAGCCCAAAACCTGTCACTCTGGCCTCATTCAGCAACGTGTCTGTGCTTACCTCCTGCCACTCAGGGCCTTAGAGGGGCGGGTCCTGAAGCTCTGTCCAATCAGGTAACAGCCAGGGAGGAGGGGTCGGCCTTCCACAGTCTGGTGGAGCGCCCCGGGTCTCCACAGCTCCCTGTCCTCTGCTCCGGGAGGCCCACGTGACTACGCCATGGCCTCTGTCGCCCTGTGACCTGCAGATACTGGGAGATCCTCGGGGAGGAAGCAGGGACAGTCTAGAAGCTGGGAAATGATGGGTGTATGGGGAGGGTCCTCTGTCCCGGAAGGGGGCTGCTCAGAACCGGTCCCCTACAGCCACGGGGTGGGCACTGGGTAGCAGCCGAGATCCCCTGGGTGTTCTGTCTCTTCCCTTCATGGTGATTTCGGGAGCTCTGAGCCCTCTGTGGGCAGCTCCGCGCCAGCGCCCCGCGTCTCCTCAGATTGCGGTGACAGCGGGAGGGTCATCGAGAGAATCCCCACCCGGTGTGCGGTCCGGGACAGAAGGAGATGCAGTCCCTGGGGTCTCCAGTCCCTCATTTCTACTGTTAAAAATTAAACTGAGGCTTCGTTAAAATATTGGAGAGTTTATTTAAGCAAACAGCGATTCATGATTAGGGAGCACCAGCTGTGGTATGTGGTTTGGGGTCCATGGGAGGGTCTTGAAGGAAAAGCGTTTGTAAGGTGTAGGTGGAAGCAAAACAGCAGATAATTGATTGGGTGCAGTGGTGTAGTCTCCTTATTTGCACCATTTGTGTGGAAATTTCCTGGTTGTGTAATTAGAGATTAATTTGTGGTTCCTGGTTGCTTAAGCCTAAATTTTGTTTTTCTCTAAGTTAGTAATTTACGAGAAATGCGTGTGAGTTAGATTTCAGTTTCCTTAGGGACCTACGGCCCCTTCGCTCTTATTGCCTAGTTTTAATTAACACTCCAAAGTGGGGCTGGCCTCCCCCTGCCTTTTTCAATTGTATGGAAAGCAGAGTCTCAAATCCAGTCCCCTGTCCCCTCAGCCTACCCTCTTCTAGAGCTTGCAGTAAAACCCGAAATTTCCAGTTCCTTCTCCACATTCCCAAAGCCAACTTCTTGTCTCCAATTCACAACGTTGTCAACTATTTGTTTATTATTGTAAATTTCAAAGAGAAACAGTATTTTAATTGTTCATCATACTTTCACAGAGCAATTGATGGCTCTTTTTAAAATATTTGGTTTTTTGTTTTTGAGCATTTCATATGAGAGAAAAGCAGAGAATAATTACCTCCCACTCTGCTATAAAATATCTTTGTGCCTCACCTCCTAGTATCATCCCTAGGCACAGACACCTTATCAAAAATTTTGTCTTTTCTCTTTTGATGGCTGGCTGGTATGGGGATCTGAACCCATGACCTTTGTGCTATAAGGCTGTGCTCTTACCCACTGAGCTAACTGGCCAGTCCAAGAAAATCTTTTTTATAGAGGTCCTCTTTGGAAAATTGACAGACAGCTTCGATACCCAGGACAGGAAGATAGGAGGATGGTGTGTTTTCAGCCACCCTCCTATCTTCTTGCCCTGGGTATCGAAGCTTTCTGTGGCTGACACAATGTGTGCATGGCAGCCATATCTCTTGGATTGTCTAGTGGACATCAGCCCCTGTGTCATCTCCTCTCAGAAGACAGCCTGATGTGTGGGGCTGGATGGAGCTTCTCAGGGGAGCAACTGGTTGTCCTGGCACTGGTGGGAATCTCCTGGCCTGCCCTTCACCTAAAAACATAACCCCTTGGACATTAACCTTTTCTTTCCCTAACCCCAGTTTTATTCCTTGTAGACAAACTGGTGGTCAGCCAATCAGATGCTGGTATTGAGAGGAAATGACAGAAATTATTTCTGTCCTCTGGAGTCTCTCAGATTTGTGAAGAAAGAAAATCTATCCCAAAAAACAAGGGAAACCCACACCAGCAAGGTGGTGCAAAAACCTGCAAAGCAAAGTTCTCTTTGGACACAAGGTGGGGTGGGGGCAGAGTGCAGGGTCTCCAGGGAGGGTGGTCATTGATTTCTTCAGTGAGCTAGATGGGGTGAGAGGATGTCCCAAGTGATAGGATGGCCTAACTTGACACTTGTGTTTGTGACTGTTGTTTCTTGAAAGGTGCAGTTGTCCATTCGTTTAGTGACTTTTCAAAAGTATTTCTGCAGAGACTGTATTACATGTTGTGTGTAGTCACTGTAAGTCTTTGATTTTTTTTAGGTTTGTGTAGCCCATATTTTCACAGAGATTTTCTTGAATGTCTGGCATTCTGATAAAGATTGCATCGAACCATACATTGTTTGGGGGAGTATTGCCACCTTAATAATATTAAACCTTCTGATCCATGAACATGGGATGGTTTTCCATTTATTTAGATCTTTAGCATTTTTCAAAAGGTTTGTAGTTTTCAGAGTATAAATTTTGTACTTTAAAAAAATTTCTTCCTATGTATTTATTCTTTGGGTGCTATTCTAAATAGATTTATTTTCTTAATTGTATTTTCAAATATTTTATTGCAAGTGTATAGAAGTGTAGTTGTTTTTGTGTGTTAATTTTGTATCTCCAACTTTGGTGAACACATCTTCATGTTGGTTGCTTCCAAGTTATGAAAATAATCAACAATGCTGCTGTCAACATCCCTGTGCATGGTTTTGTGTGGACCTACATTTTCAACTCATTTAGGCAAACCCACACTTAGGAATTGGTTTAGGGTCCAAGACATACCTCTCTGCCCCATGGGATGGGAATGAGAACAGTTCGCTCTGTGCAAATTGAGTGGATATGGGTCTATGATGACGTTTGTGTAAAACCTGTGTGTGTGTTGGAGCCCAGTGATTTATCAAGTGCTGCTCTTCTGTGTAACAGCCCTTCCAGTAGGTGCCACTGAGAATAAAACTGAACAAATGTCCCTGTTCACTTGAAGCTGGCATTCTAGGAAATAAGAGATGAGGGGTAGAAGTAAAATACCCAGTGTGTCAGATGGTGGTTATTGCTGAAGAGGGAGACAAATGTGGTGAATAGTGCAGAGGCCTGGGCTGTGTGTGTCTCTCTGAGCATTTCTTGGCATCCTTTGTCTGTTATCTCTAAGGGTCAGTGAGTTTTGTATCTGTGTGGGTGCACCCACCTGTATGTGTGGTGACACAGTCTATGTGATTTTGTATGTATTGGGGGGGTTGTGAGTGTATGCTCTTTAAAATTTGGATTACTTTCCTTTGTGCCTATTTTCCCTGGTAGCACCTTTGTTTCCATGATAAATAGAAGTGGTGAGAGCATGTTCCACTTGCCACCGTGTAACGGAGACAAAAAAAATATTACTCAAAGCACCATGAATGCGATAAGAAGCCCAAAGGGTCTGCACCCCAGCAACTCCTTTGTTAGAAGGAGATAATTGGGTGCACAGCTCTCATTCAAAGTTAGCTTTTGTTTTTTATTGTAAAGCCAAGGAAGTCTCATGAGAAAATTCAGTTGATTCGATCATTACAAAGGGACACAAGGACATGGGCTGCATTACAAAAGTTATCTATGGCTAAGTATACTTAAACAATGGAAATTAGTAACATCAGTAAAATTAATAGTGTGACATTCCAAAGTACAATTAGTGAAAAGCTAAGTTGGTCCAACTGGCTCATTATCTAAAGTATAACCTCTCCTTAAGCGAGAGTTACATTCTTATGATAAAATCTAAGTATAATTATTTCTGAAATTTCCCCTAACAGACATCTTGCCCATAGCAAACATTTTTTTCACATCTTTCCCTTCAGTAATTCTTAAAATTTCTTAATAGGATCAGTATGACAACCACCTGTTAATGCTAAAATCATTAAAGCATACAATCCCATACCTAAGAGTTGATTAGATGGGCTTTTACCCTCTATCTGTAAACTATGGTCCCCTACCCAAGGGCTTTTTACCCATACATGCATTTACCTAAAAACCCTATTCTAAAATCAAATGAGAATCAAGATTGCTAACCCTCTACAAGAGCAGACATTGTTGTCTTGTTTCTGATATTAGGGAGACAGCATTCAGTCTCTCAGCATCAAGTATGATGTGGGTTGTGGGTGTTTTCATAGATGTCATATAGTATTTTGAGGAATTTCCCTTCTGTTTCTAGTTTATTGTTTTCATTGTGAAGGGGTGTTGAACTTTGTCAAATGCTTTTTTCTTTATCCATTCTAGATATTAACACCTTGCCAAATATATGATCTGAAAAATTTTCTACCATTCTACCTGTTACCTTTTCACTCTGTTGATAGTGTCCTCTGAGGGACAAATGTTTTTAATTGAGATGAAATCAAATTTGTATATTTTTTGTTGTTGCTGACAGAGTTTGTGGTGTCATATCCAAGAAATAATTACCACGTCCAATGTGGTGAAACTTTTGTCCTATATTACTTCTAAGAGTTGTTTAGTTTTAGCTCTTTCTTTTAGGTCTTTGACTCAAGGGGCCAGCTTTATACTTCTGCATGTGAATATTCAGTTTTACCAGCTCCATTTTTTCCATGGAATTCCTTTCCCACTGAATGATCTTGGCTGTTGAAAATCATTTTATTTTATATATGAGGGTATCTTTCTGGGCTCCCTATCTTTTCCATTGGTGCACATGCCTGTCTTTATGCCAGTACCTCAATGTTTTGATTACTGTACTTTTGAGTAAGTTTTGAAATCAAGAAGGGTGACACTTCCAACTTTGTTGTTCTTTTTCTTTTGTTTTGGCTATTTGGCATTCCTTGAGATTCTGTTAATTTTAGGATGTTGCCTTCTATTTCTCTTTGAGAAATATCATGGGGCTTGTGATAGGAATTGCATCAAATATGTACATCCTTTGGGATAGTACTGACATCTTAATAGTAAGTCTTGTAACCCTTGCACATGAGATGCTGTTACTGCCAGACCAGGCTCAGCTTGCCCTCTTGCATTAAACAAATGACTCAAATGTCCAGAAGTTGGTGCAAGGATGAGAAGGTTTATTCAGATAACCAGCATCTGGGGAATTACCAGCTAAAATCACCCCAACTTCTGATGCCTATTCTGGGATTTATAAAGGAGAAGAGGCAGGAAGATGAGAAAGGGTCTTTGTGCTAAAGTAAAAAGTGGGGGAGAGTCTGGGAGCAGCAGATGGTCTGAATCAAAAGTCAGGGATCCATGATGGAGTGGAAACTTCAGCGTCACACAGTCTGTGGTCAGCTTCAAATCCTTGATGTTACCTTGAGGTTGGTGTCCTTACCTCTTAGGGAGAGCTCAAGGAAAATAACCTCAGTCAAATATCATAAAAATACTTGACTAGGATTTTGAATTAATGTGGATGCAATTTTCCTTTAAGTAAGAGGGGGAGTTTACAACGAGCAAGGTTGTCTTGCCTCTCTCTTATGTCTCCTCTTGTTTGCAGCCAATTAGAGAGGTTAGAAAAACAAGAAAGTTACTTTCAGCCCTTAATTGCAGGTGCACCCCTCTGAAGTAAATTGACATAAGAGCTGTTGATTTCATCTCCTGGCGGTTTCTCGATTCTTCTGCTAACTTCAAGGAATTGATAATTATCAGTTTCCAAGGTAAGGGCTGACTGTAACATTCTGCTTGGTCTTAGTTACCCCAAAGATGGTTGTTTTTCTGGCTAAGTTCCGTTTCAATGCCCTGCCGTCAATCATTCTATCCATTTCTATGGATATGGGCCACAGTTGTTGCCTAGGTACCTCCTGCAGAGGGAGGGTATCATACAATTTATCTTACAATGGAATTTCTTGACATGGTGGGAGAAATATTCTTTAGTTCCTTTCTTCATCTTTGGGGTAATAAGACGTAGCTTTCTGTTCTGAGTTTTTGATCTTCTTTTGCATAGTTTTCTTTCCTTTGAAACATTTGTATAAAATGTATATGAATAAAATAATAAGGATTAACATGATTATTGTAAAAGCGATTCACCCAAGAGTTATATATAAAGAGTGAGTGGGTAATAAACATTCTCACCATCCCCAAACCCCTCTGCTGGCATTGCTGTATTCCTTTATTAGGTTCAGGATATGTTTCCATTCATCATCTACTGTCATTTGAACTTTATGGTAGACCTCATTGGAGGTTTGTAAAACTCATTCTAAGTCAGCATCTAAAAGTCATAATTCCTCTTGTGGCCATTTAGTTTCCATGGAAATGACATCCTGAGAGGGATATAAATTGGTCTTAAGGAACAATTTGTCTTCAATATCTAAGTTATCATGGGATTTATTTACAGCAGGCAAACTTATATTTCCCATGACCATTGTATTACACCAGATGCCAGTTTTAGAGATGGGGAAGGAAGATTCTATACATGAGTAATCAAACAGCTTCACTGTGGTGTTGTATTGACCCTCCCAACAAAAATGACCCTTTCCCATATACCAGATGTTGTGGCTCATAGGAGTTGATACTAAAGGCCATACTTGGGAGGTATCAGAGTTCCAAGTAAATTGAAGGCAAAGCCATTGTCCCCTCTTATTCTCACAGTCAGAAAGAGAAATAGGATTCCATGTGTTTGAATCAGTTAGAATAGCCCAATGACTTCCCATAGGAAGGACTTTGGTGTGATTGACAATCATCTCAATGCCTGCTAATTGAATTACTAACTCAGGGTTCTATTTAGTTTAGGCACCTGGGCTTTAAGAACACAGTACCTAAGGTCACATTTATCATCCAGGAATTGCTATAAGGCAGGGGGGCCATAAGCCTCCCAAAGGTTGAGATGGGATGTCGGCTCTGAGTATAGTGGTCCATTGTCTCATACCTATTTCAGATTCCATTTGTATCAGTATGGTCATTAGTGCCCATTGGGTTCGGGTGCATGCATGTTCCATCTCTGAGTTTCAGAATAAGATTGTATGATTTGTTGGTTTTTTCTATCCATTTGATAAGGACCTCATTGTCCTTTTTTGCTGCTTTCCAGCTTTTCTCTTCTTCTTGGTATAATATCCCTTCTATATGTCCTATCTTGGATAAAGAGGGTTTTCCTAGAGAATGCCTTTCTTCTGTGGCTGCAAATTCTGCTTGTCTCATAATGCCTAATCCTGTTCCTATTCCCCCTATGAGATCTCTTTTCAGTCTCTGTGGGGGCCAGTTCTAGTGTATCCACCACGAATGTTGCTGCCAAATTATATTAGTAGCCTCAGTGGAATTAGGATATATAGAATTGATCCAGAATCTCTGGGTGTCCCAAACCACTGTTAGGTGAGTGGATGTTACTGCCAAGTTGGCTTTTGTCTGGGTATTCCATAAAGCTTCCCACAGTTGACCTGATCTAACGGTCAAGTTTGTACTGTCAGGTATCTCTGCCCACCATGTTATTCCCATAAATTTATTTTTAAGAGTTTTATTATCCGGGGTCATGGGCATCCATCCACAAGTACAAGACTGAGGAGATTTTGAGCACATCATACTGTGGCAGAATACACATGAAGCTGCTGTCCTTTTCCCGTTATACCCAAGCAAAGTTCTAAGCCTCTGATCATTAGTTTCTATAGTAACACAATGCTCTTTCTGATCACAATTCTCTAATAGTTTATCAGTGTCGTTGTTGGGCAAATACTCTTGTAACAAGTCATATTTTCTATAGCTTTTGAAGTAAAGGTATCCCAGGAAAGGATTTTCTTTAGTAAATTCAAAATTGAGCTGTTCCATCTGGTACCTTTCATTACATCATTGTCAAAATCACACCATACGATATATACTTTTCCCACAGGGAAATCTGTAAGATTGGCAACTTCCCCAAAATATTCTTCAGGCTTAAAAAGTGGTGGAGGGGGTGTCATACAGATAGAAAGGACCATGGGAAACAAGGTAGAATCTAAAAGCATCTTCTATTAATTACATTAAAACAATAATAATAAAACCGTTTATTTAACTTTCCTGAACAGGTATTTTAGGTCTTCCACTGGATTATAACTCCACTGAGGTTTGGAGCTCTCTGTTCCTGTATTTTCTTCAGCAGGTGCCTTTTTGACTCATGTGTGATGAACCCAGGGCTTTATACCTGAAAGCTTTAAGGCAGAATGGGTGGTTAATAAAACGTCATAGGGCCCTCCCCACTTTTCTTTTAGCTGTTGCTCAGGACCCTGTTCTCTCCAAGACTTCAATAACACCTTATCTCCTGGTAAGAAAAAAAAAAGGTGCAAAGGATCATCAGTGGGATAAGTGCACCTGGAAAGAGCAAACTGATGAATTAATAGCAAGTTTCATGTAACTGTCTTACATACCATTTCACTTGGATCTCATTTTCTAATTCTGGATTACTTAAGTATAACCTAGCTTGGAGAGGTCTCTCAAATACAATTTCAAAAGGACTCAATTTGAGTCCACTTCTAGATGCTACTCAAATATGGAGCACGGCAAGGGGCAATGCCTTATCCCAGGTAAGGTGGGTTTCTTGGCAGAGTCTGGTAAAGTCTTTTTCAAGATTTGATTCATCTTTTCAGTTTTCCCAGTGGATTGTGGCCTCCAGGAGGTGTGGAGCCTCCAGATGATCTTTAAATTTTTACTCACTGCTTGCAGCACTTCAGCCACAAAAGCAGGTCCACTATCACTCTGTATTGAGGTGGGCAACCCAAATATTGGAATTACTTCCTTTAATAGTGTTTTTATTACTTCAGTCACCTTTTCACTTCAGATGGGAAAGGCTTCTACCCACCCTGAGAAGGTGCCTACCATTACCAACAAATACCTGAAATCCCCAGCAGCTCTGGGCATCTGAGTGAGGTCTATTTGCCAGTCTTCAAAAGGACAAATGCCTTTCTATTGTACACCCTGTTTTATTGGGTGTACTTCTGTTTTAGGATGTTTTTTGGCACATATTTGGCATCCTCTGGTTACTTGCTGAATAATTTTCCTCATATGAGGTCCCTAAAGTTGAGGCTGCAGCCATTCTCTCAGGGCATCTCAACCATAATGAGTCCCCTCATGTAAATGTTTGATAATTAAATACACAAGTGCCTTAGGAAGCAAAATCATGCCTGTCTTATTTATTTTTCACTTCTTGGAATGATCCTCACATGTGAAACCCCATTCTTTGGCTTTTTCCTGATCCTCAATGGTGTATTGAGGTGTAAAGCTGGTGAGGTCTATGAGTAGAATTAAATCACCTACTAAGGGGGCTTGTTTAGCTGCCTCTTTGCCTGCTTTATCAGTGGCCCAGCTCCCTTGGGTTATCATAGAATATTTCTTTTGATGCCCAGGACAGTGCATGACAGCCACTTCTGCAGAGAACATAACTGCCTGTAGAAGTGTTAGTATTTCATTAGGGTATTTCACATCTTTATTTCCAGAACTTAGCAGTCCTCTTTCCTTCCAAATGGCCCCATGTGCATGCAAAATCATAAAGGCATACCTGGAATTGGTGTAAATGTTGACTCTTTGACCTTGAGATAATTCCAATGCCGGGGTGAGTGCAATCAGTTTGGCTTTGGGGGCTGAAGTCCCAGTGTGGAGGGGAAAGGCTTCTATCACCTGATTAGCAGTGACAACAGCATAGCCTGTGCAGTGTTTACCTTCTCCCATAAAACTGCTGCCATCCATGTATAGCTCCCAATAAGGATCCATCAATGGCTGATCAGCAGGTCTCATCTACTAGAGTAAATCAAATTTAACACTTCAACACACTGATGCTGTAAAGGGAGCTCATCAGAAGAAGGCAGTAAGGTTCCTGGATTCAAGGAGGTAGTAACTTGTAGGCTAATGTTAGGATTATCAAGGAAGATTGTTTGATATTTTCCCATCCTTCCCACTGTTGGCCAATATCCTCCCTTCTGTTCCAGGAGGGTGAGCACTTGATGAGGCATATAAACAGCAATTGGCTGTCCCAACGTAAATTTCTTGGCTTCCTGAAGTATGTCACATGTTGTGGCCACTGCTCGTAAACATGGGGGCCATCCTTTTATAGTCTGATCTAATTGTTTGGAGAAGTAAGCGATAGGTTGTGGATTTTCTCCTACTGTTTGAATAAGAACTCCTAACCCCAGCCCCAGTCTCTCATGCACATATAACTTGAAAGTCTTTCTGGGGTTAGGAAGGCCTAGAGGTGGAGCCAACTGCAGATGTTCTTTGTGTTTCAAAGGCTTGTTGACATTCTAAAGTCCAAACTAGGGGTTCAGAGTCCAGACATTTTAAGGCTTCATATAGGGGCCTTAGTATAAATCCATAGTTGGGGATCCAAATATGGCAAACTCCCATCATGCCCCACAATCCTCACAATTGGTGTTGGGTATTAGGGGTCCTGATGGCCACTATGCCCTGTTTTCTCTCATTTAAAAGTCTTCTTTTTCCTTTTTGTATTTGGAACCCCAAATAGTTAACCTTTTCCTTGCAAGTTTGGGCCTTCTGAGAAGATACCTTATATCCACACTTGGCAAGGTGGTGTAGCACTTCTATAGTATTTTTTAAAACATTTTTCATAAGTGGGGCTGTCTAGCAGTATATCATCCATATATAGTAGTAAAATCCATTCATCGAGTTGTAAAGGCTTTAAGTCATGAGCAAAAGCCTCACCAAACTGGGTAGGAGAATTCTTGAACCTTTGTGGTAACACAGTCCAACAATATTGAAAAATCATTTTTGTCTTTGGATCCTGCCATTTAAAGGCAAATAGCTGTTGGGACTTCTCATCTATAGGGATACAGAAAAAAGTATCCTTCAAGTCTAACATAGAGAACCAAACATAATCTCCAGGAATTGTGGTCAATAAGGTATATGCATTAGGAACAGTGCAGTGAATATCTTGTACTGTTTCCTTAATGGCCCGGAGATCTTGTTCAAACTGATATTCTCCCATGTGTGACTTCTTTACGGGTAATATTGGAGTGTTGTAAGGAGATTGACAAGGTCTAATTAGTCCATATTTTAAAAATTTCTGTAAGACTGGTTGAATCTCCTCTAAAACTTCTTTCCTCAATGGATACTGTTTCTTTCTTGGTATGGATGCCTTAGGCTTTAATTCAGCGGATAGGGGTGGGACATTGATTGCATAGCCTAGGATCCCATCTGCCCAGACTTGTGTACTCACTTTCTCATGGATTTCAGGTGGAAATGAGTCCATGAGTGGATCTTCAGTTTCAGCAAATAGGATGTGAAGTCGCAGAGCTTGTTCAGGAGACACCTGTAGTTAGCTGTTTATCTTCAGAAAAAAAGGTTACTTGAGCATTTAATTTGCAAAGTAAATCACAACCTAGCAAAGGAATTGGACATTCAGGCAGGTACAAGAAGCTTTGTCTTAAGGTTTTGTCCCCTAGATGGCACTCAAGAAGTTGCAAGAAGGTCTTTTGTTGGGGTTTGCCAGTTACTGCTATTATAGGCACAGATCGGTTAAAG
Organism: Cynocephalus volans; assembly: GCF_027409185.1. NCBI lineage: Eukaryota > Metazoa > Chordata > Mammalia > Dermoptera > Cynocephalidae > Cynocephalus > Cynocephalus volans. Next base: position 48,090,472 of record NC_084463.1, on the reverse strand, counting down.
TCCTTTGCCAACCTAGTGTTTAACACAGAGATCATTGCCCTCATGTTGATTAGAAAATTGACTAATTGATTCCTCACTGTCAATTGTACCCAGGGTTCCTGTGGGGAAACAGTGATTGGTTTGTTTAGATTGAGAGGAGCCCCTGGGCCTCTTTATTCCTCATCTGAGTCTCCTTTTTCCACCATCTGTTTTTGTACTCATTCCTTCTGTTTCTTTTCTTTTCCCTTCTCTAACTTTGGACATGAGATTTTCCAATGTTATGTTTACAGTATGCCCATTGATTGGCCCCCAAACTCCTTCTAGGGTCTCTTTTTCCCTCTCTCTTCTTATAATCTGCAGTCTCCAAAAAGATAATAGACTGTCTGGGTTTTTTAGCCTCTCTGGCATTGTAAACTTTGAAAGCAATATCCACCAGTGATGAGGGACTCATACCAAGAGTGCCATCTAGCTTCTGCAGTTTTTTCTAATGTCAGGGGCACTCTGTCCAATAAATGTTAAGTTGACTGTCCTCAAATTTTCTGGGGCCTCTGGGTCCACATCACTATACTTTCTATAGGCTTGATACACTGTTCTAAAAACTGTGCAGGTCTTTCGTTAGTCTCCTGTCATAACTCCTGGATTTTGTTTAAGCTTATTAACTTTGTTCCCCCTTTCTTTAAGCCAGCCAAAATGTATTGATGATAATGTGCCAGTCTCAGCATTCCCCCATTACTGGAATCACAATTAGGGTCTACCAAAGGCACAGCAGTTGTTGGGTCAGAGGTCCCATTAAGATCTTCCTGATGTATTTGTCAAGCCTCTTCAGTAGCCTTGTCAATAACTAGTCTCCTTTCATCGGCTGTTAACAATATACACATTAGGGACTGGATATCACCCCATGTGGGGCAGTGGGTATTGAACACAAGAGTGAACAGTTCTTTTATTTTCTGTGGGTCCTCCCAATATGGAGGATTTGAGTTTTTCTAATTCATCAGATCTGACATTGAGAACAGTGTATAAATCCAAAAATTACCAGCAGGTTGTCGCTGAGCATTTAGTCCCCCTGTGGGGAACTGCTTTAAAGAGAATTGCCCTGCTGCATATGAGCTTGCACCTGGACAAAATTGGGTGCCCTGGTGATCATGAAAGGAGAGACCATTCCAGCTTCCTGACTATACCTTGGGAGAGCACTGGGGCCAGACATCTCTGTGTCCTCATCTCCTGACAGTGGTGGAACTGGAGGAGCATTGAGGTGCCCTGGCCCCTGAGGTGCAGAATCAATTGGGGCAGGAAGGGCATTTAAGGTCTCTATTAAATGCTGGTCTTCAATTTCTTTTTCCTCTGAGTTTCCTAGCTGTAAAACAGTTTTCTGAGATTTCTTATCCTCTCTTTGGACCATGAGATTATTTCCTTCTTTCATAGCATCCTGATTGTGGAGATGCATAAAGGCTTGGATATATGGGATCTGATCCCATTTTCCAGATCTCTGACAAAATAATTCTAATACTATACCATTTTAGGTACAGTAGTTCAGACATCCATTCAAGGGGCAACGTTTTTCTGAATCTGACACATACACTGGCCCCACGGTATTACAATAATATTTCATCACTTTCTTATTCATGGGGGTGTATGTATTCACCCATTTTGTGATTATGCACCTGAGTGGACTCTCAGTGGGGACTGATAGGTAATTCCCATATTACTCCACACCCTTGATCTTTAGTTCAAGTCTGGTGCCAACCTTCAACTTGCAGATTCTTATGATTAGCTGGGACACAAACACCACTGGATTTTCCAAATTAAAATACTTCACATGAAAGGCCCGAGCCTAACACTAAAGGCTAGTGGAGGAAGGAGGGGTAATGCAAGACAAGAAATGGGCAACTGACTGTGACTTGGTTCCAGGACCAAAAGTGTCTTTCTCAGAGAGCCGGTCCTTCCTTCAGTTTCCTAGTGAGTTAAAAACAGCTGTGGTTTGGCATTACCTTTTCTCAGTGACCCTAAGGCCAAAAGACATGGAATTAGATCTTGTGACTCCAAAGTAGTAGCACAAAGAACAGGCAGAAACAGTTTCCACATATAGATGAAAACACTCAAGCACGTGCACACATACACATCCCAATGAGATGTCTCAACTAACAAACAAATTCTTCAGGCAAAATTCTAACTTGCCATATTCCACACCTATGTTACCAATACCAACATTAGTCCTAACAAACAGCATGGAATAGAGGGTGTCTGTGGTGTGTGAAAGGACGAGTCGACACCAGTTGATGATCCACCAGAGAGGGCCTGTTTATTAGGCAGCACACACACACATATGTAGGGCTTTAAGGGGAAAGCTGATTGGCTTAAAATACAATCCCTACTTAGCATACCACATGGGGTTTGGGCGGGAGCTGATTGGTGTGTAATTCGTGCCAGCGGGAAGGAGAATACGGAAGAGAAGGGCAACCAGCGCCATGATGGGGTGTGGCCAAGAAGGGCTTATGTGATCGGGGTGTGATCCCTTGGGGCATTTGGGTCCCTACAGTGCGCACACCAACAATAACTCACCGATCCAAGGATTCATCAATCCAGCTACAAACTCTTCTTTCCTCACCAACCAGGAGAAAACTGGCAGCCAGCAGCATGGTGGGGAGAACAGGAGAATCCACAGGGTTAAAAGGACCCTGGTGGCCACTTAGGAAAGTCCCAAATTCTCCATCATAGGGCTTGCTTACCAAGGGCAACAAGATCCCCATTGACAGCCCAGGACAATCTCCAAAAACGTGACTGGGTTAACCCACTGTGCTTCTGCAGCCAATTGCTCCAGCCATTGGGGTTCAGGGGAATGTCCAGGCAACTAAGGTGGCTCTCCTGGCTTCGCTCACCAAATTTGTTACCACCAGACCAGGTTGAGCTTGCCCTCTTGCATTAAACAAATGACTCAAAAGTCCAGAAGTTGGTGCAAGGGTTAGAAGGTTTATGGAGATAACTGGCATCTGGGGGATGACCAGGCTAAAATCACCCCTACTTCTGTTGCCTCTTCTGGGCATTATAAGGGAGAAGAGGCAGGAAGATGAAAAGGGTCTTTGTTCTAAAGAAAAAAGAGAGGGGGAGAGTCTGGGAGCAGCAGATGGTCTGAGTCAAATGTCAGGGTTCCATGTTGTATCAGAAACTTCAGTGTCACAGAGTCTGTGATCAACTTGTGGTAACATCAAGTCCTTGATGTTACCTCGAGTTTGGTGAACTTATCTCCTAGGGAGAGCTCAAGGAAAATAACCTCTGTCAAATATCATAAAAGTACTTGACTTGGATTTCAAATTAATGTGGATGCAGTTTTCCTTTAAGTAAGAGGGGGAGTTTACAACCAGCAAGGTTATCTTGCCTCTCTCTTATGTCTCCTCTTGTTTGCAGCCAATTAGAGAGGTAAGAAAAACAAGAAAGTTACTTTCAGCCCTTAATTGCAGGTGCACCCCTGTGAAGTCAACTGGCATAAGAGCTGTTGATTTCATCTCCTGGCCATCTCCTGATTCTTCTGCTAACTTCAAGGAATTGATAATTATCAGTTTCCAAGTTAAGGGCTGACCCAAATGTTCTGCTTGGTCTCAGTTATCCCAAAGATGGTTGATTTTCTGGCTAAGGTCCCTTTCAATGTGCTTTTATTTATTTGTATCTTCCTTAATTTCTTTCAGCAACATTTTGTAGTTTTCAGTGTACAAGTGTTTTGTCTTCCCAGTTAATTCCTAGGTATTTTATACACTTCAATGCTTTTATTTGTGGTATTTTCTTAATTTTCTTTTTAGATCATTCATATTAGTGTATATAAATGCAACCAATTTTAGCATATTGATTTGGTATCCTGCAACTTTGCTTATTTTATTTTTAGTTCCAATTGTTTGGGGGGTGTTTGTTTTTGTGTGTGCAGTCTTTATGAATTTCTACTTATAAGCTGATTTCATCTGTGAACAGGTATAACTTTATTTCACCATTTCAAATTTGGATGCGTTTTCCTTTTCCCAATTGCTCTGGCTAGGATTTTTAATTATAGTATTGAGTGGAAGTGAAAGCAGGTGTTCTGTGTTTTTTCTTAGGGGAAAGACTTTTTGAATTTCACTATTGATTATGATGTTTCTGTGGCTTTTTCATATATGGTCTTTATTATATTGAGATAGTTTTTTTCTAGTCCTAGCTTCTTGTGTGTTCTTATCATAAGTGGGTTTTGTATTTTATCAAATGCTCTTCTGCATTTATTGAGACACTTGGGGTGTTTCAGTCAGTTTGCTAATGTGGTATATTACATTGATTGATTTTCATGTGTTGAACCATCTTTATTTACATTTCAGGGATAAATATCATTTATTCATCTTGTATATCCTCTTAATATCTGCCAAATACAGTTTGCAAGTATATATTTGAAAATTATTGCATTTATATTCATAAAGACATTTGTCTGCAGTTTTGTTTCATGTAGTGTCTTTTGTTCTTGGTGTCAGTATAATTTTGGCCTCATAGAATGAGCTGGGTTTTTAGCTTTTTGGAAGAGTCTGAGGAGGATTGGTATTCACAGTTTTTAAAATGTTGGTAGATTTCACCAGTCAAACTATTTGGCCCTTGGTTTTTATTTGTTGGAAAGTTTTTAATTACCACATCAGTCTAAAACTACAGGTCTATTCAAATTTTCTGTTTCTTCATGACTTTGTCTCAGTACATTGTTTGTTTCCTGACATTTGTCCACTTCACCAGTGTTTTCCACTTGTTGACATACCCTGAGAGACTTCTTCAAATATGTCAGAGGCATACAGTTTAAGCAGCTGTGCTCTGCCATTTTTATGCATGTGCTGTGCAGCTGTTGATGTGGTGGGAAGGTGTGGGGTGAGGAGAAACATTCTACAGATCCATAGTTTAGTTTTACATTTAGGAAGCCTGTGTCTCTGTGGCTTGACTTGCATAAGTCCTTCTCAGTCACTACCCTCCTCCTTTTGCTTAGTGAGACAGGAATTTTAGAGGGGGATGGAAGTAAGTGTTTTCCTTTCCCCAGATATTTAGTTCCTGGTAAAACCTCAGTTTGTTAGTCATTTGAGAAATAGTTGGGCTTTTTGGAAGGCAGAACTTGTTCAGAACAGAATTCTCTGGGCACATTCGGAAATGGCTACTTTCTCCTCCTCGCCTCCCTTTGCTGAAAGGAGGAAGAAATTTTTTTCTAAGATCTTCACCGAAAGAGCTTGGTATTATTTCTAGAGGTAAATCATGTAAATTTGTGATTAAAAAATAAAAAAACCTTAATAAAAACACTAAGGATTTTAGCTCACGAACTTCAGCAATTCACCTATTATACTTTAGGTTTTCCTATACCTCTACTCTTCTTCCAGGGGTTTCTTATGGTTTCTGTTGAAGTAAATTATGGTTCTCTGTATGTGCCTCTGGGTCTCCAATTTGGGGCACTGGTTTGACCTGAGAACTCAATTCTGTAATGGATATAAGAAGAATTTAACTGAGAAAGATAGGAAAGGTTCTAGAACCTCTTGTTACTTGCTGGAGGGGGCTTGTCAAAGAACAAAATCAGTTGAATTTATTGTGATTTTAGAATTGGGTGACAAGTTGTTCCATAAAATAGAATTAAATGTTCTAATGAGCTGAGCAAAGAAGGTTGATTTTACAGAGAGCAAAAGGCAGAAGAAAGCAAAAACAAAAGAAATGAGTTGGTTATTTCATATTTACTTTCCTCATAAGGTGAGGATAGGAAGACAGAATAATAAAGATAAAACTATTCCTTTTGTGAAAGAATTAAAGGAGAGGAAACTTCATTATCATGGCTATTGAAGATTTAAATTAGCCTGTTTGAGAAGCTGCTGTTATCTCTTTCTCCTGATTTCAACCTACTGTGACCTGGAACTTAGCCACTTTGATTATTCGTCTGTTCTTGTTGGGCCAAGTACAGAAACTTAGTCCAAAACAATGGCCTCCTAAAATTTTTATTTAATGTTTCAGAGTGTGGTCTGGAGTGGAGAAATAAGCTTTGATACCTGAGAGATCTGTCTGCAGTGCTCTCTAAACACGCTCTCATTCCTTCAGTCTTCCCGTATTGTGTTCCGTGTCTGAGCTTTCCCTAATGTAGTCTATCATGAATTTTGGCTTCTAGGAAAGTGCTGATGCTCTCGCTGTCCTGATAGTTCTTTCTGGTAGTTCAGAAATTGTTTGTCAAGTTATTTCTATGTTATAAGAAAAATGTAAAAAATTGGCTTTGAGGAAACATGACTTGCCCAGGCTGTCATTATTTGTGGATGTTAGGCATCCTATCTTTTGGCTAGTGTTATTCATTTTGGCACACTTAACTCAAAACAAGTGTTTGTTTACTCTTGAGATTATTTTTGTGGTACTGAAATTAGTTTGTTCGATCCTTGCTGTGGTATACTTTGCCTTAAACATCAATATATTTTTTATCCCCAACACAACACTTTCTGTGGATTATGTGATCCCTAAGGATTATATAAACAAGTGTTCTCCACTTAGTGTCAGTAATCTGTGCTTAATATCATGAATTCTGCAGGAATATAATGGAAGTCTATTTAATATTATTTAAAATTGGAAAATTAGATGGCATCACACTTCTACTCCAAACCTATGTCTTAAAATGCCATATAAATACAGTGCAATATTCACTTATAAGTAATAGACTCTTTGTGTTTTACACTGTTTTAAAAGTAAACAGACCTTTTTAAAGATGTTAAAAGAAAAGAAACAAGAAAACCTCAGGCTGGATAGTTAGCTCAGTTGTTTAGAGGGCAGTGTTAAAGCACCTAGGTCAAGGTTTCAGATCCCTGTACAAGCCAGTCACTTAAAAAAATTTAAAAAGAAGCAAATGAAAAGCTTACAACATAGTTTACTGGTTTGCAAACAATTGCTTTTTATGATTCCCCTGGCCTGTGTCAGTGCCAGCAACCTCACTTAAGTCTATCCAGTTGTCATTCATTGTGATTTTCAAAACTTCTGTGTCATTATGAAGTTCTATTGATTGTATTTGGCATGTAATTTTAGATAATCTCTCTCAAATGATTTTGTCAGTAATGAGTTCTGAGGCTTATGTGCATCAGCTGGCATTTGCTAGGTCAGAAAACAACCAAAACTCAATGGCTTAAAAAAAGAGAGAGAGAGAATAAGAAGTCCTGTCTGTGCACAAAGCACACTCCAGAGTAATGGAAGAAGCATCTGATTTACAATAATAGGGAGGACTTTATCACACTGTCTCAGCACTGGACAGATCGTCTAGGCAACAAACCAACAGAGCAACAGTAATCTGCTGTCACCGACAGGCCAGGCTTGGCTGCCCTCTCACATTAAACCAATGACCTGAAGGTCCGAAAGTTGGTGCAAGGACTGGAAGGTTTATTCAGATTACCAGTACTCAACTAAATGTCTAACCAAGCAAACAAAGAGAAAAGAGGAGCAATGGAGTCCAGTTTGTCCTAGTCCCAATCTGTGGGGCCAGCCTATTCCACTGACAGTAATTGATAAGAGCAGTTCTCCCCACTGTTGTTGGCATAAAGAAGAAAAGTACCGACGAGGTGTAAATCAGAGAAACAAAGCATAGCTGGGAGCCCTCCAGGGTGCACCTACTTAGTAGTGGATACAATCCAACCAAACAGCAGAAGAGGTCTCAGAAAATCAGGGAAAGGTAAAGAGAATCAAGCATTGCCTTGTCAGAATTTAGGTCAGGGACTCCAGGAGAGATCTATCAGCAGCAGAAACATGGGAGCAAAATAGTCCCAGTGGCCACTTGCCTTGCAGCTCGAGTCTTCTCTGGAGCCCAAAGATTTCCAATTTTCACCAGTGATTAAATTAGGCCCTCCAATTCCAAAGTCATAGAAATGAACAATGTACCCAGCAGTAAAGCAAGCAATGCATTATTAAAAGAGGAGATAGACTTATGCATGGGGGGGGTAGCGACAGTAAAGCTAGCCTCCCCCAAGGGGCACTGTTCAGAGTCTTTTATAAGGAAAGGAGTTAAGGGGTGCAGGCAGCATCACTGGAGTTTGTCCATTCTGTTCTTCCTGGTTGTGTCATTGGTGCATGCTCAGTAGGTCCAAAATAGAAGTGGTGTTCATCATTGTCACCCGAGGAGGATCATTGTAGCAGTAACCTTAATGCTTTGTGCACAGGTGGGAATTCCTAAAGTTATCTTAAGGTTAATCTGTAACTTTTACAATTATTGTAAAACAAGTCTTGGGGAGGGGTTTTGCAACTCAGTAAATATCTCTCCTCTCTTACCTCAGTCTATTTTGTCAGGACAGCCTATGGGGTAATAATTTGCCATGGGGGGGGGGTCTCATGACTGAGGAGTGGAAAATTAACAAAGTGTCCTCTGCAGGAAAAATGAAGTCAGTTTTGTTCACAGACCTAGCCTTACTCTGTTTCAATATAAGATGGAGAGAAGAAATCTATGGTTTTTATAGAGGGGAGGGAGAAGAAGGGGGGAAGGGAAAAGGGAGAGGATGGGATAGGGGAGGGGGGAAGGGGAAAGATTGGATAAGGGGCATAAAGAATAAGTATGATTTGTAACAGTGAATATGCTAATAAAAATTTTTTAAAAGAAAAAAATTATATATGTGTATAGGGTCTAGATTTCAGAATGTACAAAAAACTCAAAAGTCAATAATAGAAAGACAATAGATCAAAATTTTAATTTTATTTTATTTTTTATTTTATTTTAATTTTAAATTTTATTTTGTCGATATACAATGTGGTTGATTATTGTGGTCCATTACCAAAACTCCCCTCCCTCCTCCCTCTCCCCCCTCCCACCCAACAATGTCCTTTCTGTTTGCTTCTCGTATCATCTTCAAGGAATTGTAGTTGTTATGTCTTCTTCCCCCCCACCGGTTTTTGTGTGTGTGTGTGTGTGTGAACTTATTTATTTATTTTTGGCTCACACAAATAAGTGAGAACATGTGGTATTTCTCTTTCTGTGCCTGACTTGTTTCACTTAATATAATTATCTCAAGTTCCATCCATGTTGTTGCAAATGGCAGAATTTCACTCGTTTTTAGAGCTGAGTAGTATTCTAATGTGTAGATATACCATATTTTCCGTATCCACTCATCTGATGACGGACATTTGGGCTGGTTCCAACTCTTGGCTATTGTAAAGAGTACTGTGAGGAACATTGGGGAACAGGTATACCTTTGACTTGATGATTTCCATTCCTCTGGTTATATTCCCAACAGTGGGATAGCTGGGTCATATGGCACATCTATCTGCAATTGGTTGAGGGAACTCCATATCATTTTCCATATAGGCTGCACCATTTTGCAGTCCCACCAACAATGTATGAGAGTTCCTTTTTCTCCGCAACCTCGCCAGCATTTATCGTTCAGAGTCTTTTGGATTTTCGCCATCCTGACTGGGGTGAGATGGTATCTCAGTGTAGTTTTGATTTGCATTTCCCGGATGCTGAGTGATGTTGAGTATTTTTTCATGTGTCTGTTGGCCATTTGTATATCTTCCTTAGAGAAATGCCTACTTAGCTCTTTTGCCCATTTTTTAATTGGGTTGCTGGTTTTTGTCTTGTAAAGTTGTTTGAGTTCCTTGTATATTCTGGATATTAATACTTTGTCGATGTATATTTTACAAATATTTTCTCCCACTCTGTTGGTTATCTTTTAACTCTGTTAATTGTTTCTTGTGCTGTGCAGAAGCTGTTTTGTTTGATATAATCCCATTTGTTTATTTTTCCTTTGGTGGCCCATACTTTTGGGGTCATAATCATGAAGTCTGTGTCCAGTCCTATTTCCTGAAGTGTCTCTCCTATGTTTTCTTTAAGAAGTTTTATTGTTTCAGGGTGTATATTTAATTCTTTAATCCATTTTGAGTTGACTTTAGTGTATGGTGAAAGGTATGGATCTAGTTTCATTCTCCTGCATATGGATACCCAGTTCTCCCAGCACCATTTGCTGAAGAGGCAGTCTCTTTCCCAGTGTATAGGCTTGGTGCCTTTGTCAAAAATCAGATGGCTGTAGGTGTGTGGGTTGATTTCTGGATTCTCTATTCTATTCCATTGATCAGTGTGTCTGTTTTTATGCCAGTACCATACTGTTTTGGTTATTATAGCTTTGTAGTATAGTTTAAAGTCAGGTAGTGTTATGCCTCCAGCTTTATTTTTTTTGCTCAGCGTTGCTTTGGCTATGCGTGGTCTTTTGTTATTCCATATAAATGTCTGGATAGTTCTTTCCATTTCTGAGAAAAATGTCTTTGGAATTTGAATGGGGATTGCATTGAATTTGTATATCACTTTTGGTAGTATGGACATTTTCACTATGTTGATTCTTCCAATACACGAGCATGGGATATCTCTCCATCTTCTTGTATTGTCTCTAATTTCTCTCAGGAGTGGTTTGTAGTTCTCATTATGGGGATTTTTCACATCCTTGGTTAACTCAATTCATAAGTATTTTATTTTATTGGTGGCTATTGTAAACGGGCAGTCTTTCTTGATTTCTCTTTCTGCACATCCACTATTGGAGAATAGAAATGCTACTGATTTTTGTGTGTTGATTTTGTATCCTGCTACTGTGCTGAAATCATTTATCACCTCCAAGAGTTTTTTTGTAGAGGCTTTAGGCTGTTTGATATATAGGATCATGTCATCTGCAAACAGGGACAGTTTGACTTCATCTTTTCCAATCTGGATGCACTTTATTTCCTTCTCTTCTCTGATTGCTCTGGCTACTACTTCCAACACTATGTTGAATAGGAGTGGTGAGAATGGGCATCCTTGTCTAGTTCCTGTTCTTAAAGGAATAGCTTTCAGCTTTTCCCCATTCAGGATGATATTGGCCATGGGTTTATCATATATGGCTTTAATTATGTTGAGATACTTCCCGTCTATACCTAACTTGTAGAGGCTCTTTGTCATGAATGAGTGTTGAATTTTATCAAATGCTTTTTCACCATCTATAGAGATGATCATATGGTCCTTGTGTTTGATTTTATTAATATGGTGTATCACATTTATTGATTTGCATATGTTGAACTAAACTTGCATTCCTGGGATGAATCCCACTTGATCGTGGTGAATAATTTTACGTATGTGTTGTTGTATTCTGTTTGCTAGTATTTTAGTGAGGATTTTTGCATCTATATTCATCAAGGATATTGGCCTGTAGTTTTCTTTTTTGGTTATATCTTTACATGGTTTTGGTATTAGGATGATGTTTGCTTCATAGAATGAGTTTGGGAGATTTGTGTCTGTTCCAATCTTTTGGAATAGTTTGTAAAGAATCAGTGTCAATTCCTCTTTGAATGTTTGGTAAAATTCTGCTGTGAATCCATCTGGTCCTGGGCTTCTCTTTTTGAGAGCTTTCTGATAACAGCTTCAATCTCCTTTATTGTTATTGGACTGTTCAGATTTTCTACATCTTCATGGTTCAGTTTTGGGAGCTTGTGTGTGTCCAGAAATTTATCCATTTCCTCAAGATTTTCAAACTTGTTGGCGTATAGTTGTTTATAGTAGTCTCGAATGAGTCCCTGTATTTCAGATGAATCAGTTGTAATATCACCTTTTTCATTTCTAATTTTTGTTATTTGAATCTTCTCTCTTCTTTTTTTGTTAGCCATGCTAATGGTTTGTCAATTTTATTTATCTTTTCAAAAAATCACCTTTTTATTCATTGATCTTTTGTGTTGTTTTTTGGGTTTCAATTTCATTAAGTTCTGCTCTGATCTTAATGATTTCTTTCCATCAGCTAACTTTAGGTTTGGATTGTTCTTGTTTTTCTAGATCTTTAAGGTGAAGTGTTAGGTTGTTCACTTGCCATCTTTCCATTCTTCTGAGGTGAGCATTTAATGCAATAAATTTCCCCCATAATACTGCTTTTGCAGTATCCCACAGGTTTTGGTATGATGTATCATTGTTTTCATTAGTTTCAATAAATTTTTGATTTCCTGCTTGATTTCTTCTTGGACCCATAAGTCATTAAGTATAATGCTGTTTAATTTCCATGTGTTTGTATAGTTTCCAGAATTTCGTTTGTTATTGATTTCTAGTTTTAATCCATTATGGTCTGCGAAAATACATGGGATAATTCCAATTTTTTTGAATTTATTGAGACTTGATTTGTGACCTAATATGTGATCTATCCTGGAGAATGATCCATGTGCTGATGAGAAGAATCAATATTCTGAGGTTGTTGGATGGAATGTTCTGTAGATATCTGCCAAGTCCAATTGGTCTAGAATCTTGTTTAGATCTTGTGTTTCTCTGCTGATTCTTTGCCTAGATGATCTGTCCAATATTGACAGTGGGGTGTTCAGGTCACCTGCTATTATGGTATTAGTGTCTATTTCCTTCTTTAGGTCTAATAGAGTTTGTTTTATAAATCTGGCTACTCCAACATTGGGTGCATACATATTTATGATTGTTATGTCTTCTTGATGGATCAGTCCTTTTATCATTACGTAGTGTCCCTCATTGTCTCTTTTTATGGTTTTTAGTTTAAAGTCTATTTTGTCAGATATAAGAATAGCTACCCCAGCTCGTTTTTCTTTTCTGTTTGCATGGTAAATCTTTTTCCATTTTTTTCACTCTTAGTCTATGTGAGTCTTTATGGGTGAGGTGGGTCTCTTGAAGGCAGCATATACTTGGGTCCTCCTTTTTAATCCAGTCAGACAGTCTGTGTCTTTTGATTGTGGAATTTAAGCCTTTTACATTAAGAGTTGTTATTGAAAGGTGTTGATTTATTCCTAGCATTTTATTGATTGTTGTTTGGTTGTCTTAGTGTCTTTTGTTCCTTGCTTTCTGATTTACTGTTTGGTTTCTGTGTTTGTTGGTTCCTTAGGTTGTAGATAGCCTTTTTGTTTGTTTGTTTTCTCTTCATGAATGCCATTTTTATTATACTAGTGTGTTTTGATTTTTCTTGGGTTTTTATGGCAGTGGTAGTTATTTTTCAGGAACCAAAGCCAGTACTCCCTTGAGAATTTCTTGTAAGAGTGGTTGTGTGGTGGTGAATTCCCAGAGTTTTAGTTTGTCTGAGAAATATACTATTTGCCCTTCATTTCGGAAGGATAGCCTTGCAGGGTAGAGTATTCTTGGCTGGCAATCACTATCTTTTATTATTTTGAATATATCATCCCATTCCTTTCTGCCTTTTAGGGTTTGTGATGAAAAGTCTGATGTTAGCCTGATTGGGGCTCCCTTGTAGGTGATTTGACACTTCTCTCTTGCACCTTTTAAGATTCTCTCTTTGTCTCTGAGTTTTGCCAATTTGACTATAACATGTCTTGGAGAAGTACTTTTTGGGTTGAATATGTTTGGAGATCGTTGAGCTTCCTGGATCTGAAGATCTTTGATTTTTCCTATACCTGGGAAGTTTTCTGCCACTATTTTGTTGAATATGTTTTCAATGCAATCTCCTTTTTCCTCCCCTTCTGGAATACCCATGACTCGGATATTTGAGCACTTTAGGTTGTCTGATATCTCTCTCAGATTTTCTTCAATGCCTTTGATTCTTTTTTCTTTCTTTCTTTTTTTTTTTTCTGCTTGTGATATTTCAAACAGCCCATCTTCAAGGTCAGAGGTTCTCTCTTCAACTTCGACAAGCCTGCTGGTTAAACTCTCCGTTGTGTTTTTTATTTCGATGAATAACTTCTTCAGTTCGGCAAGTTCTGCTACATTTTTTTTCAGGGCATTGATTTCCTTGTACATTTCCTCTTTCAGGTCCTGTATACTTTTCCTCATTTCATCATGATGTCTAGCTGAGTTTTCTTGTATCTCATTCAGTTTCCTTAGAATTATCACTCAAAAATCCTTGTCAATCATTTCAAGGGCTTCTTGTTCTATGGGATCTAGAGCTTGAGATTTATTATCTTTGGGTGGTGTACTTTCTTGATTTTTCATATTTCTGGTATCTTTTCTTCGATGTTTATTCATTGTGGCAGGGGGTTTCACAGTCCACAGGTTTGATACTATTGTCTGACTAAGATGTTGCTGGGGTTACCAATTTGGTATGGCTACCTCAGTGACTACTCAGTTGGTCACTAGTGCCTTGCGTGTGTGGTTGCCTCGGGTCTTGGGCCTCTCCGGGGAGCCACCTCTCTGGTCAGCTGGGACTCTGCTGGGCTCCTAGGTGATGGGTCTGTACTGCAGGGTGTCACTCCTGCTGCTGCCGCTTCCCCCACTGCTGCCACTGCCACCACTCACGTCGCTGCCACTGACTCCACTGCCAGCGGCAGTGCTCCGGTTCCACCACTTCCCCTGCTCCCACTGCTACTGCTGGTGCTGCTTCCCCCACTGCTGCCACTGGCGCCACTACCACCGGTGCCACTTACGCCGCTGCCGCCACTGCCGCTGCCACTGGCTCCTCTGCTGCTGCCACTGCCACCAGTTCCGCCGCTGCTTCTGGCTCCGCTGCCGGTGGTTCCTCCACTGCTGCCACTGCCGCTTCCTTGGGCGGGCACAGAGTTGCACGGTCACTGACTGCAAGTAGCGGTGGCTCCAACCTTTCTAGGGGCCTGCTCTGGGGTTCGGCTGGGGCAAGTTGCTATCTTTTCTTCTTTCCAAGTAGGCACGATGATTTCTTCCATTCCCTGGGGCCCCCGAGTCTTGTATTTCCACCACTGCCGCTGGCTTCAGACTGCCATCTTACCACCGGAAGTCTTCTCAGAGGAGAATCGGGGGCAGCGTGTGGAGTCCCCAGTCCGAGTGCAGCCGCCACCTGTCGGCTCCCAGATCAAACATTTTAAATGAGCAAAGGATTTAAATAGACATGTCTACAGAGAAGATATGCAAATTATCAATAAGTATGTGGAAATATGCACAACATCGTTAGTGATCCGAAAAATTCAAATCAAAATCATAAGGAGGACAATTAACAGCCAATAAAATGGCTATATATACAGACAAACAAGTTTTGCAAAGATGTAGAGAATTTGTATCTGTCCTAGTTTTGAATGAGAATGTAAAATTGTGCAGCCACTTTGGAAAACAATTTGACAGTTTCTCAAACACTATTTATGAAATCACCATATTATTCAGAAATTTCACTCTTGGATATGTACAAAAAAGAAAAAGTAAAAGATGTATGGCTACAGAAAGAGTCATATATGAATGCTCATATCAGCACTATTTATAATAGCCAAAAGTAAATGGAATCCAATTATTAATCCACTAGTAGAAGGAAAAATATTTAGGTGGCATATTTGTGCCATAGAATACTATTCCCTAATAAAAGGGCATTCAGAATTGTCTAGAGCTCAAGTGGTAAAGGACAGTAAAAGCAATGAGATGATTGATGGACATATTCTAAAGTTTAATTGGGATTATGCTAAATAATTGTGCTTTTCACTATTCCACATGTCTATATTTTTATGCTTTGGACTTAGTAATAATTGAAAAAGAAAAGCTTTTAAAAAATGAAAATGAACCTAAAGTTGAATATGCTATACATGTAGGTCTTTGGCTAGAATTCTTGGAAGAGTCTCCTCATTTTTTTTGTTTTCTGATTGACTGATGGCCACTAATAAGATTATACAATCAGAACTGGCCTACTAGATTCCTTTTAATCTAATCAGAACAAATCTTCAAGGGCCTGCATTTGAATACAGAGTCTATGAATGTGCTGCCTAGGTTCCCACCTGCCATTTTCTCCTCTCTCATGATTGGCTTCTCTGCTCTTCCCTGCTGGGCTCTGCTATTTTTCAAACAGTGTACAGAGCATCCACCCTGAACCTCAGACCAAAGAGGTGAGCTGCAGAAAGTGACAACAGCAGGATGGGTGAGTCCACAATTACATCAGAGATGAGGGAGCAGATTCTCTCAGATGTGAACTTTCCTGGATCAATGTATTTCTCCATCATTCCCTGACAACTCAAGTCTTGCAGTAGATTGGATGCCCACCCCCAGCCTCATTAAAGCTTAAGTCTCCACTGTGACTGTTAAGAGGGTAGAAAATCATATTATGATAATTGGAACGTGGAGTCTTGAAGAAGTGATTAGATTGTAGGACCGTGCCGCAGTGAATGGATTAACAATGGTGGTCAGGAGCATGATTCTGAGGCCTTTAAAAGAGGAGCACAAGAAATGTTCCCTCTGCTTTGCCATTTTCTGCCATGTGAGACACATGGGTCACTGTCACCACCACCAAGGCCTTCAACTGCTGTGTTCCCTGGACTTTGGACTTCCCAACCTCTGAAACTGTAAGCAATAAATTTTGTTTTCTTACCAATTACCCATTTCTATGTATTTTGTTATAAGCAATAAAAACAGACTAATACAGAAAATTGCTACTAGAGAAGTGGGATGTTGCTTATAATAAATACTTGAAAATGTAGAAACAGCTTTGGAACTGGGCATTGAAGAGAAGCTGGAGGAATTTGGAGGAACAGGCTAGAAAAAAACTAGATGCTGGTGAAAGTTTAGAATACAAAAAAACCAGGGGAAGTAAGGAAAAATGTTTTTTAAAGATGACCAGAAAATAAATAAATTAATTAATTAAACAAACAAACAAACAAATAAAATAAAATAAAATAAAATTAAATTAAATTAAAAAATGACCAGTAAAGGGATCTTAACTCTTGACTTGATGTTGTCAGCACCACGCTCTCCCAAGTGAGCTAACCAGCCATCCCCATATAGGGATCTAAACCTGTGGCCTTGGTGTCATTAGCACCACACTCTCCCAAGTGAGCCACAGCCCTCTTTTTATAATTTCTAAAATTGAGATTGTTTTTTCTCTCTGAAGGGCCCTTTCTTCATTTGTGGCTTTCTCTCTCTTTTTTTGGGTTTTGATATAGTGTTAGGTTGATTTCATTTTGATTAGACACTGTATCCTTTCCCTCTTTCTCTGGAAACTTAACAATATTTTTATCTTCACTTTGTATTTCTTACTCTCCTAGCTGAATGTATCTTTTCAGCTGTGTTGTTGCTATTCACAATAGTAATTTTGAATATCCATCTATTCATTTGACATTTTTTCTACTAACTTTAGTGTATGGCCTTTGATCTCTGATAAATAAATTCAGTCTCATCACTTTGAGTCTCCAGGTATAAGAGTATACATAAAATATTAAGGTGAATCATGCAACGTATTTAGCAGCTCTAGATTACTAAAATTTTAAGAACAAAAATTACTGAAATAGTTTTATATAATATTAAGAAATTATTTGTATTTTTCTTAGGTATGATAATGATATTTATACAAATCTCATTTTTATCCATTACAAATAGGTAATAAAACACCTACAAACTAAACAATATGGTATATTATATTCACTGTAAATTACTGCCATAATAACTACAGTTGGTGTTGAAAATGATGGCAAAATAACTGAAACACTTGAGGCCTTTTGATTGGTACTTTTGACGTGTTTTATTATATAATTATCCCTACTATTGTAAAGATTTTCATATTAACATTTTAAAAAAGCACATAAGTAGTTTTTTTTAAATAAAAATCTTAATAAGCTGCACATTAACTGTATTCCATAATTTTAAAAGGCAAACATCTTTCTGCATACGGTAGTAATGAAGTTTGAGGTTCATTATTGGATCTGGGTATGCAATTGCTGATGAATGTGTAGATGACAGTTCAGCATTAAAACTTGGACAAGAGTACTCTAAAATTCCCTCCAGCTATGGCAATGCTCTGTCAAATATATTTGTGTTAGATTTTTTCTCTGAGTTTATTTCAGAAAGCATATTATTACCTTGACATCATAACATTTTTCTACATTTTACTGAAAATCTCTGAGTTAAATCAATATCTTCAATAAGTTAGTATTATATACTTCATTTTTTTCTGGACTGGTAAAACCACCAATGAAACTTGTCCATTAATAACTCCTACAATCTTCTGTTTCTCTTATATATGTAACCATTAAAAATATTTTTTAATGTTCTGTTTTTGTCCTTTCAATCTCCTATTACCTTACATATTTCTCATGTTTTATGGTGAGAACTTTTGTAATCTATTCTCTTAGAAATTTTCAAGTATAGAGTACATTGATAACTATAGTCACCATGTTGTACAACAATATGTCTCTTGAAATTACTCTTTCTGTCTATCAGAAATATTTTATTCTTTGACCAACATGTCTCCATCTGCCCCCATCCTCTCCCCCAGGTAACCACCACTGTCCTCTCTGCTTCTGTAAGACTCTTTAGGATTCACATGTAAGTGAGATCACACTGTATTTCTCTTTCTGTGCATATTTCCCTTAGCATAATAACCTCCAAGTTCATCCATTTTGTTACAAGGGACAAGATTTTCTTTTATTAGTTTTAACACTGAAAAGTATCCTTCTGTTTATATATACCACATTTCTTTATTTATTTAGTCCTGAGATTAATCTCTATATTTTTTCCTCTGTGTCTGGCTTATTTTACTTAACATAATTTTCTCCAAGCTCATCCATGTTGCTGCAAATGGCAGAATTTCATTCTTTTTTATGGCAGAGTAGTATTCTATGGTGTATATATACCACGTTTTCCTTATCTAGTCATCCATCGATGGACATTTAGGTTGCTTCCATATCTTGGCTATTGTCAATAGAGTTGCAATGAACATCAGAGTGCAGGTATCCCTTTGGCGTGATGATTTTCATTCCTTTGGGTATATATCTAGAAGTGGGATTGCTGCATCATGTGGGAGATATATCTGTAGTTGTCTGAGAAACCTCCATACTGTTTTCCATAGTGGCTGTATGAACTTACAATCCCACCAATAATGTAGGAGTGTTCCCTTCTCTCCACATCCTTGCCAGTATTTGTTATTCTCCATCTTTCTTACTAAAAGCCAGTCTAACTGGGGTGAGGTGATATCTCAGTGTGGTTTTAATTTGCATTTCCTTGATGATTAGTGATGTTGAGCATTTTTTAAAGTTCCTGTTGGCTATTTGTATGTCTTCCTTTGAAAAATGTCTATTCAGCTCCTTTGCCCATTTTTTAATTGGGCTATTTGTTTTTTACTGTGTAGTTGCTTGAGTTCCTGTGAATTCTGGATATCGATCCCTTGTCAGATGTATAATTTGCAAATATTTTCATTCTGTAGGTTGTCATTTTACTCTGTTGATTGCTTTGCTGTGCAGAATCCTTTTAGTTTGATATATCCCATTTGTTTATATTTTCTTTTGTTGCTTGTAGTTTTGGGCTCTCATTCATAAAGTCTGTGCCCAGTCCTAGTTTCTGAATTGTTTCCCCTATATTTTCCCTTAGTAGTTTTACAGTTTAAGGTCTTATACTTAAGTCTTTAATCCATTTTGAGTTGATTTTGGTATATGGTGAGAGGTGCAGGTCTCGTTTCTGCATACAGATATCCAATTTTCCCAGCACCATTTATTGAAGGGATAGTCTTTTCCCTCAAGGTACATTTTTGTTGCCTTTGTTAAATATCAATTGGCTGTAAGTCTGTGGGTTGACTTCTGGGTTTTCTATTCTGTTCCACTAGTCAGAGTGTCTATATTTATGCCAGTACCATGCTGTTTTGGTTACTATAGCTTTGTAATATAATTTGAAGTCATGTAGTGTTATGCCTCTGGCTTTTTGTTTTGTTTTGTTTTTGCTCTGGATTGCTTTGGCTATTTGGGGTCTTTTGATGTTCCATATGAATATTAGGATTGTTTTTCTGTTTCTGTCAATACTTTAAATACTTCAGTCTACTCTTCTGGTTTGCATGGTTTCTGTGGAGAAGTCAGTTGTAATCATTATGTTTGCTGTTCTATAGGTAAGGTGTTTTTTCCTCTGGCATATTATTTTCATTTTGTTTTTGTGTTTTTGTTTTTAATTTTAATGTGATATGCCTAGGTGTAGTGTTTTTTTCTTTTTGTTTTTTGTTTTGATTTGTTTTTGTTTGTTTTTTTGTTTTTTGTTTTTGCATTTATCCTGCTCGGTGATTATGGGCGTCAAGATGAACTTCATGTCTTAGCTATTGTGAATAATCCTGCAATAAACACAGGAGTTCAAATATCTCTTTGACATATTGATTTCATTTGTTTTCGATGTATACTCGGGCATGAAATTGCTGGAACATATGGTAGTTCTATTTTTATTATTTTGAGGAATATCCATACTGGTTTTCGCAATACCTTTAGCAATGTAAATTCCCACCAACAGTGTACAAGTGTCCATTTCCTCCACACCCATTCCAAGTGTTTTCTTTTTTTTTTCTTTTTTGGTCATAGTCATGGTAACAGCTGTGAGGTAATATCTATTAGAAGTTTCTTTAATTTGTCTTTTCCTGATGACAAGTAATGTTGAACATTATTTTTTTCATACGCTTGATGGCATTTGTATATCCCCTTTTGAGAAATATATTTTCATGTGTTTTTTGTTTGTTTTTTCACCACTTTTAATTAGGTTGTTTGTTTTCTTGCTATTGAATTCAGTTTCTTATATATTTTGGATATTAACCACTTATAAGATATATGGTTCCCAAATGCTTTTCTTAGTCTGTAGGTTGTCTCTACTCTGTTGGTTGTCTCCTCTGTTTTACACAAGCTTTCTAGTTTTATGAAATCCCATGTGTCTTTTTTACCTTAGTTGCCTGTGTTTCAGGAATTATCTTCAAAAAATCTTTGCTCAGGCCAATGTCATGAAGCTTTTGCCCTGTGATTTCTTCTAGTAGTTTTACACCTTCAGGTCTGAGGTTTAATTTTTTAATTTATTCTAGGCTTTGTGTGTGTGTGTGTGTGTGTGTGTGTGTGTGTGTATGACAAAATGTGGTCTATTTTTATTTTCTTGGATGTGGATATTCAGTGTTTCTCCCGAGTGCGCCATGGGCTCGGCCCTGGATATTCAGTGTTTCTGACACTATCAAAGAATCTGTTATTTTCCCATTGTGTGTTCATGGCATTTTGGTCAAAAATTAATCTAACAGGAAAGCATGGATTTATTTTGGGGCTCTCTATTCTCTCTATTCCACTGGTCTATATATCTGTTTTTATGCTAATGTCATGCTCTACTGATTACTGTATCTTTATATTATATTTTCAAATCAGGTCATGTGATACCATCGGCTTTGTTCTTATTACTCATTTATTTATCTATTTGGGGTGTTTTGTGGTTCCATACAAATTTTAGGATGTTTTTTCTACTTATGTGAAAAATGGCCTTAAGATTTTGATAAAGGTTGCATTGAATGTGTAGATCACTTTGGGAAATATGTATATTTTAGCAAATTAATTCTTCAAAATAATAAACACCAAATATTTCCATTTATTTTTGTCTTTTTTGTTTTCATCAAGTTTTTATAGTTTTCAGTGCACAGACATTTCACCTCCTTGGTTAAATTTATTTCAAAATATTTTATTTATTTATTTTTCTTTCTGATTTGGATGGTTTCTTTTTTTCTTTCTTTTTCTTGCTTAACTTATTTGGAAAGGACTTCCAGTAATATTGTAAATAGAAGTGAAAAGAGTGGGTATTCTTGTCTGTTTCTGAACTTGGAGGAAGTCTTTCAACTTTTCACCATTGAGTATGATGTTAGAATTACTTTGTCATAGATTGCCTTTATTCTGTAGAAGTACATTTTTTCTATACCTAATTTACTGAGTGTTTTTAGTCATTTGTTGAGAGAATTTTTAATTTTGTTAGCTGCTTTTTTTGTGTCTATTTATATGAGCACATGGTTTTGTATTTTATCCTGTTAATGTGGTATATCACTCATGGATTTGCATATATTAATACACTCTTACCTCATAGAAAAAAATCTAACTTGTTCATAATGAATAAACCTTTTAATATGCTGTTGAATTCAGTTTCATAGTATTTTGTTGAGGATATTATGCATCTGAATTTATGATTACTGTAATTATTTTTCTTGCAGTGTTCTTGTCTGACTTTGGTGTAAGGTAATGTTGGCTTTCTAATGTGAATTGGGAAGTGTTCCAACCTGGAAATTTCAGAAGAATTTGAAAGGTTGATATTAGCTCTTCTTTAAATGGTTGGTAGAATTTAACTAAGAAGCTCTTGGGTTCTGGGCTTTTATTTGGTGAGAATTTTATTATTATTATTATTAGTAGTAGTAGTAGTAGTAGTAGTATCATTATTATCATTATTATTACTTATTAAATATCCTTGTTATTGGTCGATTCAGATTTTCTATTTCTTCATAACTTAGTCCTTGTAAATTTTATGTGTCTAAAAATGTGTTTATTCTAGTTATCTATTTTGTTGCTGTAAACTTCCTGAGAGTAGTTTCTTAATTTATTTTTTGCCTGACATCAGTTATAATGTCTTCTCTTTCATTTTTTATTTTCTTTATCTGTGTCCTCTCATTTTTCTTATTAATGTAGGTAAAGATTTATCAGCTATGTTTATCTTTTAAGAAAACAAAAACAAAATCACACCTTAGTTCTGTTAACCTTCTCCTGATTTTTTAATCTCATTTTATTTATTTCTCTGCTTATTTTTATTTCATTCCTTCTACTAACTTTGGGCTTTGTTTGTTCTTGTTTTTCTAGTCCTTGAGCTGTAATATTCAGTTGTTCCCCTGAGATCTTTTTTAATGTAGATTTTTATTACTATAAACTTTCCTTTACTTTACAGCTACTGTCCTGATCCAGTAAGTTTTGATATGTCATGTCTCCATTTTTATTTTTCTCATAATATTTTGATTGATTAATTGCTCAATTGACTGATTGATTGATTGATACTTTGACCTTTCAGGAGCATTTTGTTTAGTTTAACATATTTGTGAATTTTTCAAATTTCTGTGACTTGAATATGTCCCTCCAAATTTTATGTTGAAACTTAATCTTCATTGCATTTCAGTAAGAGGTGGGGCCTTTAGGAGATGATTAGAGCGTGAGGGCTCCTTCCTTATGAATGGTATTAGGGCTTTTATAAAAGGAACTCTTCATACAGTGTTTAGAAGAAGAGACCCTTACCATTAATATTTTGGCTATCTCCTACAGGATTTTTCCTTGTCCTTACCAGGAGGCTTATATAAAATATTTGATAGTTATATCATCTTAATTTGCTAAAAACTGAAAACAGCTTAATTTTCATTGCATACAAAATCTACATACTTTTGATCTTGGTCCACATTTCATGCTTTTGATGTCACAATTTACATCATTTTTATATAGCATATTTCTTGACAATTTTTGTCAGTATTAAAATTTTTAATACTTTTGCCTTTATCTACTATACTAGAGATATGTGATTTACCCATCTCTTTTACAATATTAGAGTATTCTGAATTTGACTACACATTTATCTTTACCATTGTTATTTTTAGTTTCATATATTTTCATGTTTTTGATTCGTGTCCTTTCATTTTAATTTGAAGGACTCACTTTAGTATTTATTATAAGGCAGTTGGAGATATTAAATTCCCTCAACTTTTTGCTTGTCTGGAAATGTTTCCATTTCTCCTTCATTTCTGAAGGACAATTTCCCCCTGCCCAGTATTATTGTTTGGCTTTCACTCCCATATTCAGCACTTGTAGATATTCATCTTATTTTCTCTTGGCTTCCAAGGTTTATGGTGATAAGTCAGGTGATAGCCTAATGGAGGTTTACTTATATGTGATAAGTCTTTTGTTTGCAGCTGCTTTCAAGACTCTCTCATTGTTCTTGGTAATTTGTTTCACATTATTTTTTGTGCATGTTTGTCTTGCTTGAGGTTTTTTGAGCTTCTTGATGTCCACATTTTCCCCAAGATATGGAAGTTTTCAGACATTAAAGAAATCTTCCCCCCACACACTTTTTTCTCTCTTTTCCTTCTGAGATGTCCAGACTTTCTGTGTGCACACAGTTGGTGGTGTTCCATAGGTCCTTTTGCTTTCTTCACTTTTTAAAATTTTGTTACTGTTGTTACTCTCAATGGCTAATTTCAAATAATCTGCCTTTGAATTGGTTTGGTCTTTCTTCTGCAGGATCAAGTCTTCTGCTGAAACTCTCCATTAATTTTGTTTTAGTTCTGTCATTTATTTTTCTACTCCAGGATTTCTGCTTGGCCCCCTTTTTATGGTTTCTATTTCTTTTCTAAACTTATAATTTTGTTTATGCATTCTTTTTCTAATTTTATTTAGTTCTCTATATGTGGATTTTTTTGTGTGTCATTGTGTTTGCTTCCATCTGCTTGAACTTCCTTAAGATGATTATTCTGAATTATTTTTCCAACAACTAGTAGATCTCCATTTTGTTGAAGTCAGTCTGGAGATTTATTAGCTTCCTTTCATGCCATTATGTGTCACTGATACTTTGTTATCTGTCTATGTATTTGATGGGATAAACACCTCTTATCATCTTTATAGGCAGGTTTTGGCAGGTTAAGGGCTTCTCTTTTTTAGTCCTGAGTACATCTTAACATGCACCTTTCTATCCTGCCAGTCACGATGTGAAAACATGATAGGAGGAAGAGGGTTCCAAACCCCTAACAACCTAATTATTTCCAGAAAGGGCCCTTTCATCTCTACTACACAGACACAGACACAGACACTGTAGGGAATGTAGAAAATTGTAGAAAATTGTAAGGGAATTGTAGAAAAATATAACTTTAATGTACGCAGTTTTGTAACAAATGCTTAAGTAAAGCAGCTTCTAAGGGGCCAAGGCTATAATTTTTGTCCACTTCTCAGTGAGGATATCAAAAATCCAACAAGAACTGGCCTTATCTCTGGACTCCAGATTCAAAGTCCAGTGTTCTGATAGATTCTGCACTACTCCAAGTATCCTCCACTCAAGTCACAAGCCTCTCTGTGCTTTAAAGAACCTGGAGAGAGTGAAAAGAATTTATACCAGGGAGTCAGAACACAGTGGATTTTGATGGAGAACCAAAGCCAGTAGACACCTCCTGAGCGTCTGAAATCCTTGGGGTCACTTACTCCAAGCACCAGAATTTATATAGATAGAAAAAAACTGATACTTTTTTTCTATAGCCCCTGTCTACAACAGGGTGGGTGGACTCATCCTAGTTCCAGAAGCCCACATAAATATACTGCATGACTTCAGCTCAGTCCTTTCACAGCTGTGGCGGTGATGGCCCTGGACCAGGCACAACCTTGGGAACATATCAGATCCTTCTTCCCATTCTCTGGGACCCTGGACATGTAACCAGGAGAATGGGTGCCACTGCCCCATGTCAGAGCTGCCTGCAGTGCTTTCTTCCCACCTCTTGTTACTTTCCTAGTATTTGCCTCTTCAGTGGTTCCACCTTCATGGTCTCCACTTGAGAAGGCAGTATGTGTGTATGTGTGTGCATGTGTGTATGCTCATGCTCATATGGACATGTGGAAAGTAAAAGTCTGCATGTGAAGAGGGAGTGAGCAGGGGTCTTTTTGGTTCTTAGTAGCTCTCATTTTCAAAGAAACCCTGATGGGAAGAGGAGGGGCCCTGCCTGATATCCTGGACTCTGCCCAATTCCTGTGGTTTATCCCAGTCTCAGTCTCTTTCTGAGCCTCAGTTTCTCAACTGTAAATGAGGAGCTGGATGTGGACCAGCATAAATGTGTGCTCAGAAAAGACATGAATTAGGGCTCCATCAGCACCAGTTGGAGTTTTGATGTGGGCTGGGCTTAGATGCACACAGGTTTACAGGCCTCCTGACATGGCCAGTGCAGGTGGACATGGGGCATGGAGCAGCTACATTTTTTTTTCCAGTTCAAGATGTGCAGGCACAGCCACCCACGATCTGCTCTTGAGGTAAGTCTCACATAATCTCCCCACCTCCAGCCTCTAACTGCTCTGTTAATAATAAGAAAATTTAAATTTAAATTTAACAATTCACAGGGGAAAAATATGGGCAAATAATTTGACTAGACATTTTACGAAAAGATACCAAGTGTCTAACAAACGTATGAAAAGTCTTCTACAATGTTATTCATCAGTAAAATGCAAGGTACAACCACAATGTGACACCACTGTGCAACTGCAAAACTAAAAACCACTAACAATATCATGTGTTGTGAGGGTGTAGAGCATCTGACACTCTGACACACTGCTGTGTGTCACCTGTTACACCCACTTTCCCAAGGACTTTATTAGTATCTGATAAAGATGGATGTGTACATACTCAGTGACACAACAATTTCACTCTTATGTACAAATGCAATAAGAAGGCCTGCATGTGCTCACCCTGCAGAAGAATGCTCATAACAGCATTATTTGAAGCTTTTCCAAACTGGAAACAACTGAAATATTCATCAGTAATACAAAGGATAAATAAAATGAGTTTCATTTTTTATGATGGGGTATTACACAGAAATAAGAACAAACTACAGCCACATTGGAAAATATTTCTCACTTGGGCTGGCCCATTAGCTCACTTGGGAGAGCATGGTGCTGGTAACACCAAGGCCATGGGTTCTGGTACACACACTGGCCAGCCACCAAGAAAAACAAAACAAAACAAAACAAAAATTTCTGAAACTTACAGACATAATTAAATTAACCAACATCAACCAGTACATTCTGTTTGATTCCATTTATATAAAGTTAAAAACAAGTAAAGATAATTCACAAGTTAGCCAATGCATTACTTTGGGGGAAGGCAGGGTAGGATCTTGGAAAGGGAACACAAGGGGCTCCTGCAGGGTTGGGGATGTTCCATTTCTTGTGGGCACTGGTTACCAGGTGTGTCCCATTTAGTCAATTTATTGAGCTATAAACGTACTTCCATACATTTAGGTATATCTGCTGTGCTTCAACACATGAATCCAGTTTATTAAATCCAGAACTCTCCCTGGCTAATTTCAAATCCAGCAGACATAGTGGTTTGTTCAAGACTCTGGAATTACAAGGTGTAGATTTGTATCCTGGGTCTTACTACTTTCTATCTCAGAGATTTTGGTCAGATTACTAACTCTCTGAGCCTCAGTTTCTTCATCTGTATATTAGATTATGGTTTCTTTTTTATATTGATGAGATTAAATCCTCTGAATAAATATTAGCTCTTGGGGGGGCCTGTTGTTCCTTATTCTATGGACTATGGACAAGATGAACAAAGGCCTGGGGAAGAGGAAGGAGAAGGATGAGGTTTCAGTCAAAAACATTTTCTGGGTGAAGAGTGAGGGGGAAGATCAGAGACGATGCTGAGTTACGAGAAGAGTCCAGCAGCCTTGCGTTCCCTGCCTCTGGCCTCCTGCTCATCTGTAAACACAGAAAGCGGACTAAAGTGGTGATCTCTGGCTGGTTAGTTTTTCCAGCCATGATATTGTCCGGTTGGCAGGGCAACAGAAATGCCATCCAAAAGCAAAACATAAATGTCTACATGTGTCTATTTATTTCCACATCTGTTCAAATATTTCTGGAGGATGCAGCTGTAGGATTTGAGTTCTTGCAGTGTGATGGCTGGGCCCTCCATCACTTCTTATGTCAGGAGGATGTAGAAACCATCACACCTGGGAGGAAGGTAGGCGAGACCACTGTTGAGCGGATTTGGGCTGAGAGTGGAAGACCCTGGTCAGGAATCATGACCCTGACCCCATCGGGGTGGGGGGATGGAATCTCGCATGTAGCTCTTCATAGAGCTGTCATAGAGCTGTTGTGTGGTGTTTCTTTTAAAGCAACAGTCCTTGATTAGGTTTGTCATTTTTTTTAGTAATACAAGAAATGAATTTTCTTTGGAGAAAATGTGAGAAACACATGAGAGAGTTTTCTGCTTGTTGTGATATGAGCTTTCTATTCCTGTTTAGTGTCCTAGCCCTATCTTTGAGCTTAACCTACACTATCTCATCAAACCTTCAAACTCCCCAAGGCCCAGACATTTATCTGTTTCTTAGGTAAGGAGGTCAAGGCTCAGAGGGTTACTTATTTGCCTAAAATTACACTTTTGAATCTAAGTACTGCAATTAGTTGGCAGTACAATTTTATTTCTGTGAATGGTAACTGCAACACTAGTTGCACAAAGGCACAAAGATAAAGGAAGTTCACAGAAAACTGTAATATTCAGAAAATGAAACCAATTTTAAAAGGCAAATCAATTGGAAATAGTCAGATAATTATGAAGCATCTATATTAATGAATTTCACATGGTCATTTAAACACTGAAATATATCTGCAGTTATAAATCAACTTGCATAATATGATTAAGCCTTTATTTAAAGAACATTGTATATGTGTATATATCTATCTAAATATCTATATCAATATAATCTATATCTTTCTACCTATTTACATGCATATATCCATAAAAAAATAGTTTGGTAGGGATGAGGGAATTTTCTACACATTGGTATTTGTTGGTTTTTTTCTTCTTTAACAAAGACCATGCATGTTTAAATTTTAAAAAGGAAGGCCCACTTTTCTGAATTTTCACAATATGGTTTTGAGCCATCTCTCCAGCAACTTTTAAAAATTCTCCTTGGAAGCTTCTGTGTTGGCTGAGAGCAGACTTGCTAAAGAGCACAAGTTTCTCAGTTAGAGGCAAAAATGTAATCTTCAGCATTCTGGGAGCACTCCTGGGATTCTATGAAGGCTGCCTGTGGACTTAACTATGAGTTTCAGGCCATTCCCTTATGATTTGGGGGATCTGGTCAGCCTACCTGTATTTCATGTATTTCAGAAAATATTTAGCCTTTGTTTATGTAAAACTTCAGTGTTTCCTTGTGACCTTGCTGTCTCAGTTGATCCAAGAGCTCATCAAGGTGGGCCTCCTGGGTCTGGTAACCACCCCCATGGCAAGAGGAAGCAGAAGGGAGCCAGCAGAACTTGAGAATGTAAGTGTCATGCAGAGTCCCTGCTGCTGGAAATGAGGTTCAGGTGAGCAGGGTAGGCCCAGGGCTTTCTTTTCTATAAACAGACCAACAAATTTGTCATTGCTCTCACTCCCTTGGCTCCAGGTCCTTGAGCTCCTCTCTTTGTCTGGAATGTTCTTGCCCATTTTATATCCCCTGAGACCCACTCACATGGGACTCTCCAGAGACACCCACTCCACCTGGTTAGTCCTCTGCTATACCAACCCACAGCACCATCATCTTGCTTTCCTCATCATGAGTCATACTCAAAATCAGACTGAGTATGTTTCCCCTCCAACTTTGTGGGGCAGCATGACTGCAAGGGGCAGATGCTCCGTGTTTCTTGTCTGTGGGTCTGTCTGTCCTGCACACTCTCTTACAGACATACTTCACTCCAGGAACACTACACTCAGCCAGGATCTGGCTCAGGGAAGTCTCTGATGCTTGCGTCCAGTCCTGTGAAAACAGCAAACCTCACTTTCCTCACCTGTATACATTTTATAGCATTAGGTTTTGCATTTAAGGCTAAATTTGATTTTAGGTATTTTGTTTATTTCTGGTT
Organism: Cynocephalus volans; assembly: GCF_027409185.1. Lineage (NCBI taxonomy): Eukaryota > Metazoa > Chordata > Mammalia > Dermoptera > Cynocephalidae > Cynocephalus > Cynocephalus volans. The sequence continues at coordinate 48,061,279 of NC_084463.1, read as the reverse complement.
TAAAATATGGATAAAAGCTCTCTCTCCTTTTTTTTTTTGCATCTGAATCCTGAGTTCACAGGCCACGATGCTAAGCCCTGAGGGCAGATGACAGTCTGAGTATGGCCCATCCCTCATTCCCTGTGGGATTCCCCAGGTGGTGGGGCTGCACCTGGTTCTCCAGGCTGTGCTTCTGCAGATGCTGCTCCATCCTCTGCTCATGCTCCATCTCCTGTACCAACAGCACACTCTGTGTTTCTCCCACAGCTGCACGGACTTCTAGAAACAGCTGAAGAGCTTTGAGCTTTATCATGCCATCCACTTTATTAAGAAATCAAATGATTTCTGAAGTGGTGGAAATAAGATAATGCAGCTTTAGGGCTTAGCTACCCAGCATGATGAGGAGGACCACACCTAGGGCTTCCTCAGTGGCCAGTGGAGGCTGCACATCTACAAGGACTGTCACTGCCGGGGCACCATCCCTCAGAGTCAACTTCTGGGCCATACCTTGGATCATGGTCCTTCCTCCTCTAGGATAGTATTTCTGGTCTTCCCAAAGCAACACCCTTGGAATGGCTGACCCTCAAGTTTCATATCCAGATCTGAAGTCATTGACAGAACGAATATAAAGTTAGGGACTTAGAAAAAGCCCCAGAAATAAGCCTGGGCTCTCAAGGTGGCCATACAGACCTCAGTCTAGGTCATCATTCCTCCTTTGTAGTTCCCCAGCTCACATCATCTTTCCCAAACATCACACCAGTTGTTAACTTATGACCCCAACTTCTAAGCTTAAAAAAAAAATCTTATGCCACCATCTGGATTACGTAAATGCCAACTATTGCCTGAGAGCTAAATGTGGCTCTCTGCTTATTTGTTTTTATTTACTTTTTTATTAGAACATAGTTGATTGTACATATCTGTGGGACTCTATGACTAAGTATAGATTTTACATTTTTTAAATAATTGAGAAAAAATAAAAGATATTCCATGATGTGAAAGTATATGAATCCACATTACAGAGTATATAAATATTTTTGGAGCAAAGCCACACCCATTCATTTCTGTTATTCTGTTAAAAGATAAACTTAGGCACATTAGAATTTTAAAGGGATTGTTTGAGCATTTAGTAACTTATAAATCCACTGGCACAAGACAAGAAGTAATTTAGTGCTCCACTGAGGGGGCAGTAAAGGAAAACTTTCTTAAGGTATTTGCAGAAGCAAGACAAAGAAAACATTTGATTGGTTAAACTTGAAAGGCCCTAGTTTGAAGTTACTTGGCAGTTTCTAACTGGGGAAGCTTACATTTCCTTACATGGTTTATACTGAGTTAGGTCTTGTTTTTCTTAGGTCAGACCCTAAGGTGTTGAAGTCTTCTCAGCCTAATATTCTCACAATTAATAACTTTAACAATTTCCCTTGTTTAGTCACCTTATCACTTGTTAGAGACTGACAAAATCTCAGGCATAACTGCCACTCTTTGTGACCATTATGGCTTATTTGTCTCTGTTTCAACATGGAATACATAAGTCATGATGTCAGGCTTGTGGAAATTTTTTTTTCTTTATTTTGTTTCCTTTTGTCATTCTAAGTAGAGTAAGACCATTTTGCCCAACTTTGGCTGTGAACATGAATTTATGATTTTTGAGAGAATGCAGTGTACAGGAAAGAATACAGTGACAACCGATAGAAGAATAATACCTAGAGACTGAAATCAGATTTTTAGCCAAGGCCACTACAAACCAAGCCAACTACAAAATAGGAAAAACAAAGGTGGATGGCTATAACAAAGTATAAACTCAATCTCTGAGTCCAGAGGGCATCATTCAAAAAGATTTTTAGATTTGAGCTGGAAGCATATTTCCTGGTTTTCAGTTTAAATGTCTCTAGTTATGGTGTGGGGCATTTCAGTGAATTCTCTAAGAGGCTCATGAGTCAGCATGTAAAAGGTTGTCCTCTGAAGTTCATATGAAATTATCCAGTCTAGCACATAGGGCTTCAGGAAGAGAACAGTAGGTAGATAGATAATAAAATTACAAGGGCAATAAACAAGAATAAAATATTTTATATTGTACACTATACTTATCTACTAAAACATGATTTGTACCTACAGTAACCCCCACTTCCACCAAATATAATCAAAGTAAGACTAATTTATTTTGAAAATAGGTTTCGTCTCATTAAACTTGGCCTGATTGTTTGCATAAGTGCAGTAAGAATGGTTGTATAGAGCAAGACCAAATTAGCATAATTAACTCCAGTCTGCTGATTACAAGGTTTCAGCTTTATTTTGATGTTTTTAAGTGTAAAAGTGTTTACTTGAAACTACAAGAGGGGAGTCACTGAACACACCCACTTGCTTGTGCAAATCCATGAAATAAACAACTTGTGGCAAGAAAGATAACCTACAATCTGCATTTATAAAAACAAACTGCTTCTGCCTTAGCATATGGCCAACTCTTGCTTGGACTCACTGACCATCACTCTACTGCACTGATTCACCAGATCTATCTTCAAGAAGCCCAAGTCCATGAACATAAAAAGGACTCCTCTGTAGACCCTGCCTTGCAAGATGCAGACTGTCCAGACTCCCAGCCAATTGACACCAAAGACTGAAACTGGTTCATTAACACCTGACCATTGACTGCTTAGGCAACCTTGAATGACTGAGTTTGATACTTCTTATTTTCTTTCTTTGATTTCCTCTTGCTTGAAGTGTGAATTTGGTGATTGTTTGTTGAGATCTCTGTGTGCTTTGCCACGGTACTAAGTGAAATGGACAGTACTCAGGAAATAGCTCCTGGTGAACTCCACATAACATAGCTGAATTGAATTCATATTATTCAATCAAGCTTGACTTGTGGAAAGACACAATTGTGGTCATGTTGAGTTAATCATAACCTCAAGTCTATGCTCAAAATAATAATTGATAATATATGCTCTTTTATAGTCTGCTTTTCTTAAACTTAAGAATTTTAGATTAGACTGTTAAAACACCTCTTCAGATTACAACATCATGACAAAGAGTTGGCATCAAACTTTGCCTGCAATACCTGTAGTTTGGGGTGAATTCCTCGTTTTGAGGTCTTCAAAATACTTGTTAAGGTTTATAGGCCTTTCTTATTCAAACTGTAAGGTTGGAAAACCATTAAAGCCAGGTAACAGGACAGTTTTCTCCAAGATAATTTATTGGCTTTCTAAAGTCCAACTTAGTTTCTTAAAACTTTTTGGTTCAATGCACATTCTCAAATATGGCATTCTTGTCAAAATCTTGGTGATGTAAAAAATGTTTCCAATTATGTCCTGTTGTAAAAAGCATAGATTCTTATTAAACTTATCTTCTTATTGCACTATATATTTTAAAATATGATGTATTGGGGCTTGTATTAGTCAGGGTTCTCCAGAGATACATTTATAACATAGGATATGTTCTAAATATATCAGAAGGATTTCTTAGGGGAATTGGCACACACAATTGTAAAGAAAAGTCCCATGATAGGCCAGCTGCAAACTGGATGCTGGTAGCATGGCTCAGTCTAAGTCTGAAGGCCTCAAAACCAGGGAAGCTGATGGTGTCCTTGGTGTGAGTCCTGGAACCCAAAATCTGAAGAGTCTCAAGCTCTCATGTCCATGGACAAGAGAAAAGAGTGTATCCTAGCTCCAGTGGATGGAGAGAGCTTCACCTCTCTCCTCTGTCTTTTGTTTGGTCTGGATCCCCAGTGGATTGGATGGTTCCCACACACATTGAGGGTGGGTCTTTCCCACCCAGTCCACTCAGACTCTCAAACTAATCTCTGCTGGAAACATCCTCATAGACACACCTAAAAAGATAGCTTTACCAGGTTTCTTAGCATTCTTTCATCTAACCAAGTTGACACACAGAATTAACCTTCACAATTTCACCCCTTGTCAACTTGGTGTCCATACTACCTCCTTAAATTACACTTAATTTTCAAGTAGTACATAACATAATAGTTTCACCTAACATGATACACTATCCTGCATAGGGATATATATGTGTAAGTAGTTCAGAAAATGCATAATATGATTTTGTAAGTATCAACTATTCTGATTTATCAGATTATCAACCATTGATACCATTCTTCACTTACAGTCATCTTTTCTATTTTTTTCTAATTACAAGGTTTTTCGTTTTATTATCTAAATTTTGATAAAGAAAAGATAAAGGCTTAGTCTGCCATGTTGATAAAATCCAAAGTCAGATGCCATAATCTCCTAATGTATGTCACATGCAACCTGATTTGTCTCTGAGTGGTAGGTACAGCAATTACAGTCATTTTCTCTTTCCCGTATCAGAGGACTCTGAGATATAGGTTTTTCATAGGTTAACCCAAAGTCTCATTTTCTTTCATTATTTTTATATGTCAAATGCCATGAAAATTTAGAAACAGGAAATACTTCAAATTATAAACAAATTTCTCTAACGGTAAAAATTATTAAAACAGACTAAAAAAGTAACTAATATATTAATATGCCTATATAAAGATATTAAATTAATTAAAATCTTTATACAAAGAGTATCTCAGATCACTGCCACAGTCTACTAATTTTAATGAATTAATACGAATGCTTCACAAAAGCATTCATAAAAATAGGAAACACTTCGCAATTCATTCTTCTAGGACAATATTACCACAGTAAAGACCACATGAAAACATCACAAACAAATAAAACCAGAGAACATATCCCTCTTGAAGATCGACTAAGAAATTTTAATACTGACATACTAAATCTAACAATGTATAAAAAGAATTATAAACCATGACCATGCCACAGGTATGCAGTTTGTTTGTAGTATGTGTTCTGTCATATACACCACTTTCAGAAGTTTTCTCATTCTGTGTGTGTGTATGTCTGTGTATGTGTGTGTGTGTGTTTTGTTAAGAAAACTTAATATGGATATGTTTACCACCTTGATTGTGCTGAGGGTAGCATGGGTGTATGCATATGTCCAAACTGAAACTGTATAATTTAAACATGTATTTTGTGTATAAATTATTCCGTAATAAAGTTGTTAAAAACAATAAAATATATCATATTAAGAAAAGAAAATAAAAATCAAGATATAATACTATCAATCAATGCACACACGCACACACAAAATTGGTTAAATCCATTACCCTTTTATGAATAAAACCCTAAACAAACTAAGAATCAAAAGGAACTTCTACAAACTGACAAAGGGCATGTCCAGAAAGCTTACAGTAAACATCATACTTAATGGCAAAAGCAGAATGTTTTCCTCATAAGACTGGGAACAGACAGGAATATTCACTTTTACCCTCTCTATTCAACATTTTACTGAAGGTATTTGCTAAAGAGATCAAGGATGAAAAATGAGGAAAAGGAATCTGATTGCAAAGGAAAAAGTAAAAGTGCCTTTTAATACCCGAAATGTAATCCTGTATATGAAATAAATTCTGAAGCATTCACTAAGAACCCACTCAAAGAAATAAATAAATTTGACAATGTCACAGGATACAAAATCAAGAAGAAAAATCAATTGTTTCCATACACTACAAATGAATATCTCCAAAATGTGATTAAGGAAACAACAGCATTCAAAATAGCTTAAAAAATTTTGGAAAATTTTTTGGTAAATTTGCCCCAATTTTACAGTGAAAACTAATTGTGGGGAAAATAGGATAATTTAGTCAGGCTCCTTCCACTTAGGTCTGGTTGGGGGTTGAGCAGCACATTCTTAATTCTTTGTAAACAAGCTGTGTGTGGGTGGAGTTAGTGCACATGTGCACCAATGTATCTTTCTAGTTAATTGCTATTGTGTGTTCTTGAGTTTGTTAGCAGAGCTGGCCAGCAGAGCTTGCATCTAAAAATAGAGCATGTTCACTCTGCTTGCAGCTGCTCAGTTTTTCTTTAGACTTTGCCAGTAGCAGTTGAGTTTCAGAGTTTCTCTTTGTACTGCCTAGGTATTAGATGTGTGTGTGCTGAATAAAGACTATTCCTTCTTCAACCAAGGCTCCAAGGACCTTTTTGCTGGTTACATAGCTCATAGACCTGCATGTGAAGGGTTTGTGAATGGGCTCGAGGGGTCTGTGAGATCTAGACCCAACCCTAGCTCTACACTACTGAATATAATAAAAAGGTATAAACATCATATTTTTAACAGACGTCTTATTCAAAAGACAAAATTCTCAGTAAGTATGAAAATGAGCTTAACTTTAATCATTATGGAAATGCAAATTAAAACTACAAAGAGATACTACTTCACAACTAGTGGAATGACCTAATCCAAGAACAAAAAACAGTAAATCAGGGATTTGGGGAATATCAAACCCTCATACATTGCTGGCAGGAGTGTAAAATAGTGCAGCCACTGTCAAAAATAATTTTGTAGTTTCTCAAAATGTTTTATATGGAATTACCATATTGATACTGTAGTTCCACTCCCAGTTTTTTTACGTAAGAGATAGGAAAACCTGTGTCCCCACAAAAGCTCACTATAAGCACTACTCATGTTGGCCAGAAATAAAATAACCACAAATAGTGTCCCATGAATCAAAGGAAAAATAATATATGGTATATCTTATATCTTTATCCTAGAACACTATTCAGCAATCAAAATGGATTAAATAATGGTGCATGCTACCACAAGAGTGAAACTCAAAGCTGACAGAAAGAAACTAGACATGATAGACCATAGGCTGTGTGATTCCAACTGTGAGACATGTCCAGAAAAGATCAATCTCTAGGGACAGAGCGGACATTAGCAGTTGCCTAGGGCTGGAGAAATAACATATAAACAAAAAATAACAGTAAATTTGGGGGCGGGGGATTAATACACACGTGCTTAACTTAAACAGATTATGGTTTCCTACCTCAGCAAACAGTGTGGACTACAAGACACGGAATGTGCACTCAAGACGTGATTCCTGCAGCTCCGCAGGCTGGGTCCCCACCTGCAGGCTTCCCAGACGCTTCTGTAGGCCTGGAAGTGCCCGCGCATCTGGGACGCCCGGTGAGCAGCAGCCGCGCCCGCAGCACCCACAGCGCTGCCCGCAGGGCCCAGTCCTTGCGAGGGCGCAGCAGAGCAGCGACAGTGGCGGGTCAGCGACTGGTGGTGGAGCCCATGAGTGGCGGTGGAAAGGGCCCTGCTGGCTACTGCCTGGCACCATAGCCGGTTGCAGGGCCTGGGTGCGGGGCCCGGGCTTGGCACTGGTGGCCTGACTTCCTGGGCCTCGGTGCTCTCCCTTGAAGAGTGGACCCTCCTTGGTGGGGATGGCCTTGGGACCTTCTGCCACCTCCACGAAACTCTGTGGGCGCCTGACCCGGCCCTGGCCATCTGCTGGCAGAGGGACATAGAGCAGCCTCCCTACAGGGGGCGCGGTGGCCTGGGAGCTCTCCCGCATGTGGGCCTTGGAGGCAGCAGTGATGGGGAAATCAAGCCCCTGCGTCGGCCTCCAGCTCTGCAGCTGCTGCGGCCCAGCCCCCTGTAGCTGGAGGTGTTTGCCTTTCTCCATGACAGAATAGGGCGATGTGCAGCGTGTGAGGCATTCTTATAAAAAGCTTATGTGCTTTATTTAAATATTAAAATAAAAATAAAAAGCTAACATGCTGCACAGTAGTAGGGATAATTACATAATAAAACCCACAAGTACCCATCAAAGGGCTTCAACACTTCCTTATTTTGCCATTAGTTCCAGCTACCAACTCCAGCAATCCTAGTGGTATTTCAAAGCAAATGTGAGGGTACTCCAAAAGGTTCATGGAAAAGTAGAATTGAAATAATTTAAAAGTTTCATGAACTTTTGGAAGACTCCTCATAAACACCACATACGATTTAGTTTGTAGATGTTTTCTTCCCTATTTCTAACAGATAAAAGAACAAAACTAATAAAAATGTCATTATCATACCTAACAAAATAAAGTTTTTTATTATCATACAGAAACTCTGTTCCACCGTTTTTTTCTGATTGAAAATCTAGGGGTTTACAACCGCCGTAGACTTTTGTTGGGAAAATAGAATAATTTAATCAGGCCCACTCACCTAGGGGCAGGTTGGTGGTGGTGCAGCATTCTTTGTGGGCAGGTGGTGTGTGGGTGGAGTTAGTGCGCCTGTGCAGCCCCACCACCTTGGCTGGAGTTTACTGCCTCCAGTGGCCACCGCGTCCTGTGGCCACTGCACTGTGTGGCCATGTTTTCCAACCTACAGCTTCCAAGGACCTGTTTTCTGGTTACTTAGCTCATAGACCTGCATGTAAGGGGTCTGATGACCCAGCCTGGAGTGTGAGGGGTCTGGTGACCCAGGCTGGCATATGAGGGGCTCTGGGGACCCAGCCTGAAGTGTGAGGGGTCTGGTGACCCAGCCTGGAGTGTGAGGGGTCTGGTGACCCAGCCTGGCATGTGAGGGGGTCTGGGGACCCAGCCTGGCATGTGAGGGGTCTGGTTACCCAGTCTGGTGTGTGAAGGGTTTTGTGACCCAGTCTGGAATGGGCTTGAGGGGTTTGTGAGCTCCAAACCCAGCCCTAGCTTGACCACTGGCCCAGTCATGGCAGGATTACTGGCAGGTAAAAGAGACTGACAACTGGCATGGTCCTGTAGTTTTACAATTGGCATCATGAACAGGATTAGTATCTCCACAATTGGCTATGTCAACAGGATTCTGACATTAGCCAGAGCACCACAACTTTGCGTGACCCATCCTAATACTTTATAAAAATATTTAGCCTGGACACTCAAAGTGACAAAATTGAAACTATAAGGTTTCCATACAGCAAATAAAACAATCAACAAAATAAAAAGGCAACCCAAAGAATGGGAGAAAATATTTTCAAGCCATACACCCGAGAGGGGGTTAATAAACAAAATACATAGGGACTCACCAGTCCTGAGTCTTCAGGATGACCTAGAAGCACACGGACCCAAGAAAGTTCTCCAACACCGGAGAACCAGATCCTGCATCTCCAGCACACCTGCAGAGCTTCCCTTCCTGCAGCTGTCACTCTCTGCAGCTCATCTGTGCTGCTTCTCCAGACACCCTCCTGTAACAGCAGAGACCAACAGGGCACAGCAGAGACCACCAGCCTCTGAGAAGAGAAAATGGCAGGTGAGGACAAGAGCAGCCCATTTACAGAATGGATATTTCAATAAGGGCTCCTGGAAGATTCTCTGATCGAATGAGAGGGAGTCCTATAGGCCTCTATGATCAGATAATCCTTGATGGTCATCAACCAATCAGAAAAGAAAGGCTTGAGGCTCTGCAAGTCTGGCCTGGTATGATCTGGAGGCTGTTCAGCTGTGAATGCTCTGGAGCTGGGTTTGCTTCTGCCTTTCAGCCACTACCTGAGGCTGTGAGGAGCAGCAAGCCGAGCATCCTTGTGCATTAGGCAGTGTGGCCATGGAGAGTTCGGCTCCAAACTGCACATCTACTGGCCTTAGTGACATTGGGATCTCTGTCTTCTTGTGGAGCAGAGTGATGGGCAGAATCCTGCCACTAGCATCACTGAAAATGTGCTGCATTTCTAAGCTCAGGGACATGGAACCAAAGGAGACAATGTGTAGGAATTTCACCTGGAGTTCTTAGATCAAACTGACCCAGAGGCAGATAATTATTAAGGTACAGAAGAAGGTGAGTCGCTGGTGGGAGAGACTCTCCAAGCAAAGAAGCACCCACTGGTTTGCCCCTGACTTTGATGACTTGCTGGACAAGGCTGATGTGGAAATGGAACTCAGAGCCAAGAAAGAGGAATGCCTAAATAAACTCAGTCTTGGAAGCCAAGGCTTCCCTGAAGCTCTTACAGGATTGAAGAAACAAAATCTGTTCAGGTGGTTTTCTATCCAAAGTTCCCACTCTGTTTTCAGGGTTCTACTGCAGACACGCACGAAAACCAACATAAGAACAGCTGGAGAGAAGCAATGTTTTTGATGTCTATTAAAAAACAAACAGAGCCACCACTCACTCTGACAAGTACACAAGTAACAGACTCAGCCAGTGCAGGAGAAGAAAGACAGAGGTATTTTTTCATGTTCATGCACAGCTTCAGACAGAGTGCTGTGGGCATGCTTGGCCTCCTCTGATCAGGCCTATCGGATGTCTGCAGCTGCCACAGGCTGCATCGCCAGCAGCTGTGTCACTGCCGGTTTGGCCCACATTTATGTTCCCTCCTCACCCCTGCAGCCATTTGAGTTCGGAACCCTTTTAATGCCATTGTTTTGTAAATAATGCTTTATCTTTCTTCAGTGTTGAAAATAGTTTTGATTTTAGCTAGAAGTGAAGTAATCATAGTGTTTTAATTTTCTGATTGGCTTCTCTTAAATCATTCTGTGCCTCTCCAGTGCTCACACTGTCAAGCACTGCATCACAGAGGTTTTAGTACAAAAGATGTCAGATGTAATGCATGGTCTCTAGCCCCACTCTGGCTCAGAAATGTTTTGTCAGTTACTGGTCTCCTTGATTTTCTTTTTCTTTTTATTAATTTAATTTTATCAATATACAATGTGGTTGATTTCTGTGTCCCTTTACCGAATCCTCCCTCTCCCTCCCCCTCCCCTCCCCGCCCATCAACATCGTGTCTGTTCATTTGTCTTAACAACTTCAAGGAATTGTGATTGTTGTGTCTTCTTCCTACTCACACCATTTGTTTATGTATTTATTTATTTATTTATAGCTCCCACAAATAAGTGAGAACATGTCATATTTCTCTTTCTGTATCTGACTTATATCACAATATAATTTTTTCTAAGTCCATGTTGCTGCAAATGGCAGTATTTTCAACCACTTAATGCCTCCACAAGAAACAAGTAACCCATTCGGCACAGAATAGATTAGGTCCTACCTGAATGACTTTTACAGCCTCTCACAGAACAACATAGATTTGTTTTTTGTTTTTGTTTTTATTTTTGTTTTTGCTTTTGTTTTTCACGAGCAATAGCTGAAACGAACAAATCCCAACCATGAGAATGGTCAGCACCTTGTAGGAACAGGGCACTGAAGAACTACCTCTGGCCTGTATGGAACAGACTGATGGGACGTGAGAGGGAATGGGGTGGGGCTGAGCCTTTTGCTGTCACTAACTGAACACACAGGGATCAGCTTATCATATTTCAAGAATTCATGCCACTTGAGTGCTACACTAAGACACTACAGTATATTCAGGAATGCTACTGGGGGTAAAATAGCCTCACTGATAATTTAATTATTTGTTTAAAAATAAGTTTTACAAGAGTACTAGAAAGTAAAACTGTGAAACTTATAGATGAGTATCGAACTGGCAAGAAACCATCTAAACATATTTTCAGTGGATCATTTTCTTTTGTGTCCAGCTTTACCAAGAGTGCTTTCAAAGGACCACCATCTACAGCATATGTGTCTTCATAGAGTTTGTTTTCACAGTTTCTTTAATTTTTTTCTCTAAATTGTTACTACGCACAATGCATAGAAATACAGGCAAGCAGAAACATACCAAACTATTAAAGCAACATTAGCCTCATGAGGTGCTGTGAAGTCAAGTCAAGGATTACTTCAAGTCATTCTGTCTCATTCGGGTCTTTTTTTCCTTTCCTATTTCATGATTAACTCTGTTTTTCTCCTTTCTCTTAGTTTCTTCCTATCCCCTTTCTGTTTATCTTTCTTTTTAAAAAATACTGTTTCTAACTGACAAGTGTATCATGACCCACAGATTGTACAAAACACAGGGATGCTGGAAGCCAGAGCAGCCTCCCTCCCACATTTCCGTGAGTTCTGTGGATAAAGGAAGCTCTGCTTCTCCAAAACACAGGGACCAGTCAGAACAGCAGATATGTACTGGAAATACCTGAAGACAGTATTTTATTGAGCTGTGTTGACTAAAGATACATTCATTAGTGCCACATTGAGTGTTGTAGTGGATTGAATTATGTCCCCCACAAACTCACTGAAGTTTGAATTGTGTTCCCCAAGTTTTATGTGTTAGAAACTTAGCCCCCACTGTGACTGATAAGAGGGTGGGAAATCCTATTATGATAATTGAAAGGTGGAGCCTTGAAGAGGTGATTGGATTGTAGGACAATGCAGTAGTGAATGGATTAAAAATGGTGGTCAGGGGCGTGGTTTTGAGGGCTTTAAAAGAAGAAGAGTCTCTCTCAGCTCTCTCTGCTTCCACCATCTTGAAATGTGAGACCCCCTGGGTCACTGCCACCAACACCAGATGGATTTTGGACTTCACAGCCTCAGAAACTGTAAGCCATAAATTTCATTTTCTTTATAAATTACCCAGTTCCGTGTACTTTGTTATAAGCAACATAAACAGACTAATACAAGTGTCCAGGTTCATTTTAGATCTTAAGTCTTTAGGTGTTTTATAAAAAGGCTTTGAAATTTGTAGAACTATAGTTTTAAGCTTTAAGAAATCTGCAATATTTCATATGCTATTAAAAATTATTTGTATTTTATTATTTCATAGATGTATTTTCATTATCTTTTTTCTTTATACACATAAAAGTACTAAAATTGTTACTAACTTAACAATATTTTGTCTTACATTTACTTTAAAATATGACCAGGATAACTTGAGTTGATAGTTTAAAATGAAAGGCAAATTAACGAGAATTGCTGAAGACTAGTGATGGTAACTTATGATGGATCTTAATATATGATTAATTCTGCTTTGTTAATATTTAAATTTTTTTGTAATAACATAAATAATTTAAAATTTTCTGTGGGAGATGTCACATAATACACATTAGCCACTTAGCATAATGAAGAGGAAACATATCACACCTTGTAGTGACCAATTTTGAGGTGCAATATTTGATTTGTATGTCAAAGTTCATTGTGAATGAATAACCACAGTGCCTCTGTAGAATTGGGAACAGTCTTCTAATAGTGCCTGCAGGTACAGACAGGGTACCACTAATAAACTATATCAGATTGCTTCTTTGAGTCATATTTAATAAAGGATACTCTTAACCCTGTGACAACACCATTACTTGCTTCTAACAGTCTGTGATTCAGAACAGTGTTCTGTAAGTATCATTGACTTCACTTCTCTGACCTGGTAAAATCAATCATCATATCCTTGTCCATTCAACCCCCTTACAAGATTCTGGGGTTATTTTGCTTTGTTGTGTTTTGCTTTATTTTGCATGTGTAGCCACTTTAAATATGTTCATGTTACATCTATGTACTTGCCTCCACCCCTACCTTTAATATTCATTGAAATGGACAAGAAATAGATTTGGTTTTCAGTCTGTGACTTGGTTTTTGAAAGTCAGAGACAACTTTACTAATTTTTGCCATGTTTGTTTTTGAAAACGTTTATTGGATATAATTTATGTAACATAATGATCATATGTTTTAATTCCAAGCTTTTCAACCTATTTGCAGAGTGTGGTAACCATACACAAAACCTAACTTTACAATGTTTTCATAACTCACCACCCAAGCCCTAGACAATTATTAATCTATTTTCTGTCTCTGTAGATGAACCTTTATGAAAATTTCTTATAAACAAAATAACGAATTTTGTTTTCTCTTCGGTCTGGTTTCTTTCATTTAGCTTAATATTTCTGAGTTTCTTTTCTGTTGTAGCAGGCATCATTACCTCATTCACTTTGATTGGGGAATAGAATTCTGTTGCATGGGGATATCACAGACTATTTCCTTTCTCTAGGTGATGGACATTTGGGTTGTATTTACTTTGGACTACTATCAAATAGTGGTGCTGTGAGCATTCACATAGTAGTTTTGTGTAGTCATAGATTTTCATTTCATTTGGGTACATACAAAGGAGCAAAATTTCTGAGTCATGCAATGATTTTATGTGTAATATTTTTAGGAATTACAAAATTGTTTTTCAAAGAGGCTGTATTATTTTACATTTTAATTTTCAATATATGTGAGTTTTATGTTCTCCATATCTCATCCACACTTGTCACTATCTCTGTGTTATACCTATTATTTTTATTTACATGTCTCTAATAACATGACATTGAAGATATTTTCACATGATTATTGGAAATTTGTATATCTTCTTATGAAAATGTCTATTCAAGTCTTTTTGCCCATTTTTATAAATTGATCACCTATCTTTTTTTATTGACTTAGAGGAATTCTTTATATATGTCCTGCACAGTAGAACCTAATAAGTTAAAGAATTTGAAATATTTTCTCTCATTTGGTGACTTGTCTTACATGTTCTTCATGGTGTGTTCTGAGTAAGAAAAGCTTTTAAATTTTAGGAAATGCAGTTCATTAATTTGTTTTTTCATTTCTTGATTGTGGCCAAATTCACAGTAACAACAATTTACTTCAATATTTCTCGAAGAATTTTATAGTTTTATCTCTTACACTTAGGTATACTTTCCAATTTTCCTTGATATTTAAAATATGACTTATGTTAGGCTTTCAACTTTATTCTTTGAGTGTGGATATCCAATGATTTCAGCATACTTTGTTGGATAGATGGTTCTTACCTCATTGAAATTTATTAGCACCTTTGTCAAAAATCAGTTTACCATAAATGAAAGTGTTTCTTACTGGACCTTTATTTCTATTCCATTGAGCTATGTGGATCTAACCCTATTCTAGGACTGCACTGTCTTGGTTAGTGTAAATGTGTGGTGAATTTTTTATCTGGAAATGTGAGTCATCTCACTTTGTTTTTCTCTTCCAAGATTGTTTTAGGTGTTCAGTTTCCCTTGCATTTTTATATAAAGTTCTGAGTGAGCTTCTTAATTTCTGTAACAATGACAATGGAAATTTTAAGGGACGTTATTTAATTTTTAGATCAATTTGTGGAGTATTGCCAACTTGTAAGCTATAGACAATATTAAGTGTTGTTATCCTTGAACTTTGAATGTCTTTCTATTTATTCAGTTCCTCTTTATTTTTTAGCAAAGTTTAATGTGTGTGTGTGTGTGTGTGTGTGTAAAAGACTTACATTTGACTTTTAAAATTTACTCCTAAATATTTCTATTTCATACTGTTATGAATAGAATTGTTTTCTTACTTCTCTTTTTAGATTGCTTGTTGCTAGTACATACATATGCAATTGAATTTTGTATCTTGGTCTTGTAGCCTGTGACCTGGGTCAAGTAATTTATTGGTTCTAGTGGGTTTTAGTAAGTTCCTTACAAACATTTATATTCAATTTTATTTCATATGCAACAAAAGACAATTCTACTTATTTTCCACTATGAAGCATTTTGTTTATTTTTCCTGTGTAATCTCTCTGCATGATAACTACAGTTTCATGAGGAATAGAGTCATACAGTGGACTCAATTGTCTATTTTCCAAATGTCAAGATACAATGCCCTGTATTTTACCACTATGATGTTAGCTGTAGATTTTTCATTGACTCCCTTTAGCAGGTCATGGAAGTTTTCTTGCACTTCTAGTTTCCAGGGAGCTTAAGCATCAATGAGTATTAGATGTGTCAAATGTTCGTCTGTGACTGTTAAAAGGATCATTGTTTTGTTATTTAATCTATTAGTTTTGTGGTTTGCATTGATTGATTTTTGGATGTTAAGTTAGCATTGTATTTGTGAATAATCCCATTTGGTCACAGTGTACAATCATTTTTATTTGTTCTGGGTTTAGTTCACCAGAATTTTTGTAAGAATTTCTGTATGTATATTCATCAGGGGTATCCATCCACAGTCATCTTTACCTGTGATGCTTTTGACTGGATTTAGTATTAGGGTAATACTAGCCTTATAGAGTGAATTGGAAAGGGCTTCCAATATTGCTTTTCTATATCCTCAAAAGGTTTGTGAAAAGTTGTCATTAATTCTTTACTGCATTTTTAGTAGAATTTACCAGTTAAGCCATGTGGAGGATTTTTAATTAATTGAATTTCTTTACTTGCTATATTTATATTCATATATTCTATTTTTTCCTGAGTTTATTTTGAAAATCTGTGCCTATCAAGGTATTTATTTCTAACATGTAGTATTTCATGTTTTGGGCTTTTCTAGGTAGTTGACATGGAAGATCCAGAAAGTTTAATGTAGAAGAATGAGGTGTTTCTGTCATCATTGAATGACCCAACATTTCCTCTGTTGTAGAAGGAAGAACAGGACTGTAACTTCTGTAGTTAATACTCATATTTGTTGTGTGAGTCAAAAGAGTTATTTATTCTAAAAGAAACTAATGAAGTATGCCATTTGACTTCAGATTTTATTAAGAAATCACAGGGAGACTGCCTCCTCTTCATCAAAATTTAGATAGGACAAAATTTTTTGATGAAAACAAATAATAAATAACATAATAAATAATACATTGTATTAACAAATGAAAATGTAATTAATCAGATTGGTAAATACATATTTAGTTCATTCACTGTCTTAGTCACTATTCTGAGTCATTTATACACACAGATTTAGTATCTTATAGTTTAAAATGTAGAACACAATGATTCATGGGCAGTGACACATTAACACATTTATAATCATATTAGGTGACATTGAAAGGATCATAGAAATAAAAGGTTTTGTTTTATTACACAAATGAGCATAGATAATATTAAAGAACTTTATTTAGAAAGATCGACTAATGAGGCCTACTGACAAATGGACAGCATTATTCACCAGTAAATATGGGATAGGAATTATTTTTTAAATACCAGAAAAAAAACTTAAATGGAAAGGTTTTAGGCCTAAAAATGCCATTAATATCACAAAAACAGATCAAACAACTTTCATTTTCTAGGCACTGTGAAATGACTGTACAAAGTATGAGTTAATGTAATATTACATTACATTAATGTAATAAAACAACTAGTAATATCTAGTCACATACAAATTTTATGTAAGATCCTTTTAATTAACTTCTTTTTTATTTTTATTATTTATTATCAGCATTTTCATTCTTACAAATCATATATCTTTATGCCCTTTACCCGATTGAGTTGAACAGAAAATCCAAACTGAGATTATTTTTTAGAGTCAAGAAAAATTGCTAAAAATAAAGCATGGTGATTTGAGCCAGGAGACCTGAGTCCAGGTAAATAATTCTAATCTATTGGCTTAGTGTTTTATAAAAATAGCAATTCTGGCTGTAAACCAGAACTGTTCACTGCAGTGGAGTATATATATTTAGAAATTTGTATAAAACAAAATAAAATTTTATAGTTTAAAAATAAATCACCCTCTACAATTTATTGTTAGCATAAGGTATTTTGTAAGAGTGATGCTCATTAACAAATAGGTTTGAAAGAAAAAGAGAGAACAAGAAAAGTTAGTTCATATGGGGAAAAGCAAAAACCCAATAGGGAGAAATAGAAAATATTTTTTAAAAAATAGATCTTGAATTACCTGCTTTTAATAAGCTGAATTTTGATCACAGAGCTCTAAATAAATTTTTTAAATATATTATTATCAGCTTTAGTCAGGACAAATAGCCAATATTCCTTGGTTTTTGAACTGTTTTAAATGTAGATTGGTATAGTCACTGTGGGAAACAGTTTGGAGGTTCCTCAAAGAACTAAAACTAGATCTACCTTATGATCCAGCTATCCCCCTACTTGGTATATACCCAAAGGAAATAAAATCAATATATCAAAAAACAATAACAACAACAAAAAACCCTAAACTCCCAGGTTTATCACAATGTGACATAATAACCAAGAGATGGAATCAATCTTAATGCCTATCCATGGATGAATGGATAAAACATATCTGTGTTATATATACACAATGGAATGTTACTCAGCAATGAAAAGAAAGGGTATCCTATCATTTGCAACAACATGGATGGAACTAAAAACCATCATGTTAAGTGAATTAAGTCAGGCACAGAAAGTCACATATCTATGGTCTTACTCATACATGGAATCTAAAAGAAAAATGGCTCTCATGGAAGTAGAGAGTACAATAATGGTTATTAGAAGTTGGGAGAGGAGGTGGTTGATGGGAGAAAGAAGGGGTGGATTAACAGGTGCAAAACTATGTTATCTACCCTAAGTGATTCATTGTGCAGTGTATGCATGTATTGAAACAACACTCCGTACTTCACAAAAATAAATATAAGTAACATTGAAAAAATAACCAAAAAGTACATCCTCAAACAAAAAGAAAAGGGCGGGGGAGAGAAACACCCTTCTGTACCAACAAGCACAATGTGTACTGTGCACAGACCCTTAGAGGTAGGCAAGGACCACTCGAGATAAAGATGTTAGATGCTTGAATCACACGGTTTACTGATCACACATATCACACACAACACACTTTTAATTACTCTATGTCATAGCCTACTACTAACTTAAACTAAATGATCCCTTAAGAGCACACTGCACAGAACTCCTGTTTTTTATACTGTTAGGAACAGGTCAGGGATCTTACATCTCCACTGCAAGGTCCTTTCCTGAGTCACATCCACCATCAACTGTGTACATCTGATGGAGCATGATTGATGATCCTTGAGAGCATGGCTTGAGTGAGATGTACACTTGGGTCCCTTCTCAGTGTGGCAGAGGCAGTGCTCAAAGTCCTTACCCTAATGGGCTAAAGGTTCTGTGGGTTTCAACAAGACCAGCTTCCACCTCTCTGTGAGAGTAGCCCACACCAAGAAATGTCAATTCCAATCTGTTTCTGTCCACTAGACCAAGGATCCCAGTGGCTGGCCAGCAACCTTCCACAGCTGACACTTGCACCAACTTTTGGCTTTTGCCTCTGTTTCTTTACACTTTCTTTGAAGCCTGGCCTCGGCTGATTAGATAATCCTTGTCATGGCCTCCCAGATGCTCCCTCCAGGACCAGATGGTGATGTCTCAAAAGGGCAGAAACTGGCAGAGTGTGTCATTATCTCTTCATGTGAGTGGTGTCCCACTTTGCCTGACAGGTCCTTTATGTCGCCAGTGATGTAAATGCCTTGACCAAACTTCCTCCATGTTCTCTAGCTAACTAAATCTATTTCTGCTATAAAAAACCACAAATTAGTAAAAATATCACACAAATTGCACTCCTAACAAATGGGTCCCTTTATTTTTCCTGAATTGAAACTCAAACTAAAGAACACTTGGCAGTCAGTGAAGTTGCTCTTGATCCTCCTTCACTGTCAAGAATGTTGATTTTAAAAAAAGAAACTGAGGTTCAACATATAAATCATATGATTTATTGAGCCAATATGACCATTGCACCTGTTGAGTAAATTTCTCAGGGTGACTTAACCTACACATTTTACTGGTTGCAATGGTCATATTAGCTCAGTAAGTCATATGCTTTATATGTTCAACCTCAGTTGTTTTGGTTTTAGGTCAACTATATATTACAATACCATATAAGGCTAGCCACCATGTATAGGCCTCACAGTCAGCTTAGCATAAGCACAGCCATGTTGACCACTCCCTCACCCTGTCCCCCATCCCTTCCCTTTCCCTCAAGGCCTGTGCGTTCTGATAAGAAAATCTGGTACAAAACAGAATCTTGTAAAAAGTAGAAAAACCACAAAGCCATTAGTGCTTGGAATAGCTGTCCAACCCCTTCTCAGAACTTAGGCCATTCCCCTTATCCCCTCCTTCCCAAATTAAACTCTGTAAAGCCTCTGCTAGCTTGTATGGGGCAGAAAGCTGATCTTCCAGTTTCCCTCCAGGTTCACTGGAAATAAACTCTCTTACATGATAACATTTGGCTCAGAGTCCTTTAGTCTGTTTGTCTCACTGACCTAACACCATGGAGTTATTTTTCTAGCTGAAAATTTTTGTAACAGAGATAACTTACTTAAACTGACTCACCACCTACTAAACCAAGGTAGAATAAAAGTTGTGTGTCTGCATGTGTGAGGAAAATAGAGTAGTTTGGTCAGACCCCCTCACCTCAGGTCTGGTAGGGGGTGGTGCAGCACATTCTTTGTCAACAAGTTGTGTGGGAGTGGAATTAGTGTGCACTCACACCCAGGTACTTTTCTCTTGTTGCTATTGTGTGTTCTTCTACAGTATGTGAGCAATGGCTTGGCAGAGCTCTTGTCTAAAAATAGAGCACATTTACTTTGCTGGCAGCTACTCAGTTTTTCCTTGGACTTTGTTGGCAGCTGCTCAGTTTCCCTTTGGACTGCCTAGCTCTTAGATGTGTGTGTGCCGAATAAAGCTTATTGTCTCTTGAACCAAGGGTCCAAGGACCTTTTTCCTGTTACCTAGCTCATAGACCTGCATGTGAAGGGTTTGTGAATGGGCTGGAGGGGTCTGTGAGATCTGGACCCAGCCCTCACTCTACAGTTGGCATAGTCTGCAGAAGGATTCTGAGCAGGTACAGGAGGCAAAAGCCTTGGGAGAAGGAGAAATGTGGCTATCCTTGAACATGTGGTGCCCAGTGGCCACTTTTCTGCTTACTGGAGCCTAGCTACTGCTTACTATGCTGCAAACTGATCTGAAGAAGTAAGCAGAATTGTTGGAAGTGCAGACAGTTGTCCTTGATGTTGAAGTGCAGTGACTGGAAGATTTGAAGTGGATAGCAGAGTTGTTGGAAGCATGGATGAATGTCCTGGAGGATGACATGCAGTGACTGGCCACTCCTGCTTCTCACACCAGGGAGGATGACAAACCAGTGGTGAGTTTGGGGAGACTGCATCTCCAGGCATGACCTTTTGTGCATTAGAAAGTGAAATATGAGCTGCCTATGGGATCAGGTGGACTACTGGTGGGCAATCCACAGGTAACCCAATTCACTACCTATGTCCTGTATACCCAGGTTGAATTGGTTGACCTGGGGAGACAGTTTTGGTAGAAATGGGGGAAGCCCCTTGCTGCTTGGCTGTTGTGGTTATGGGACCTAGGGGTGGATAGTGTGATATGTTCTGGTGAGGAGATGGAAAACTTGGCCTCCATCACCATGCACCCATCCCTGAGGGGGCAGCTACAGAATAGCCGTAGATATGCACAAGGGCCAGGTAATCACTCCTTAATGGAATGGGAGAATGCAGCTTGCCAAACCATGTGGGTGAATGCTGGAGAACTGCCCAAGATTGTTAGTAAATGGTAAATGTATGCTGAGTTGATTCAAATAATTTGGGAACTGAGGATGCAGCAGTCCATGTTTAATGTGAACACCTGTGGCCCAGATGATGAAAATTTTACAAGCAGCATGAGAGACATAGTGCTGCAAAATGCCCTGTCAACACCCTTTGGGTCACTGATAGTCATACTAGCCCCATAGATTGGTCATCCTATACATGAGGTAACAACCATGAGAGCCAGCTTCGGTGAAGTAGAGGACAGGAGACAAGCAAGAGGGGTCCAAAAGGTGGCTAAGACCAAACCCCCAAGAAATGCTTGGGATTTTATCCCAAAGGGACCAAGCAAGACTAGCCATAAGCAGATGTGGCTTGACTTGCTTGCAACAGGGGTTGATAGTAAGAAAACTGACCAGAAACCAAATGCGGTTCTGTTTGCCTTGTGGCAGCAATTGCGCCCTGAACAGTGCTTCACTAAATGTCCAGAAGCAAGTAGCAAGGTATGCTTAGTGGATTTAAATGATTTTTTGATTGCTCCTGAGGAGGCAGAAGAACTGTTCCATTCTGATTAGGGAGCAGGCCAAGTTGCTTGTCTTTTGGGAGTGGGCAAGGACTGGAGACTTCATGTTGAATTGGCAATGATGAAGCTGATGTGCTGGCTAAGGTAAGGTGGCTGGAGAGAGTCCAGCAGATGATGTAGCTGGGTGGCTACATTGGAGAATGCAGCATGCTGGCTGCAAGCCTGGGTGGTCAGTGGCTTACTGGGTGCTGCATAAACCCAAGAAAAAAATGCCCCTGATGGGCAGATGTGTTCCTGATGAGCAGACAGGTGCCCCTGATGGGCAGATAACTCATGTGAGAGTGCCCCGACACAGTGGCAGGTGGATCTTGTGGGACCACTGCCAAAGTCAGAGAGTTACTGGTCTTCTGTTTGTATGGCTGTGTGGGGCCCCAAACAATGTAAGATACCTATTCCTGCAACCATCCTTTCTCAGGATGGCAAACTGGCATGTATTTTACCAGAGGGGTGAGAACTCCCTCTATTGGTACCAGCAACCCTCTGTCTTTTTGCCCATAGTGTTCTGGTAGTGTTCTGGCTGCAGGCACCACACCAGAGTCATGTGATCAATGTGTCAGTTTACTGAATATGCACCAAACTTCCCATCAGAATGACTACAGGATTCACATGGAAAATAACACCAATGATGACTACTATCCAGACATATGCAGCTAATAGTTGAAAGGAGAAAATTACAAGCTTAAGGACAAACTTTAAGGCATATTGAACAGACAATTGGTTATATGAATTTAAAGGTCATTTTTACTAACTAAGGGAACATCACAGAAGATTTCAAACACATAGATTGTATGGTGGATTGTAAGGAAAATAGAGTAGTTTAGTCAGGCCCCCTTGCCTCAGGTCTGATAGAGGGTGGTGCAACACATTCTTTGTCAACAAGTTGTGTGGGGGTGGAGTTAGTAGGCATGCACACCCAGGTACTTTTATCTTGTTATTCTTGTGTGTTCTTGTACAGAGTGTGTGAGCAGCAGCTTGGCAGAGCTCTTGTCTAAAAATAGAGCAAGTTTACTTTGCTGGCAGCTGCTCAGTTTTTAATTGGACTTTGTTGGCAGCTGCTCAGTTTCTCTTTGGACTGCCTAGCTCTTAGATGTGTGTGTGCCAAATAAAACTTATTATCTCTTGAACCAAGGGTCCAAGGACCTTTTTCCTGTTACCTAGCTCATAGACCTGCCTGTGAAGGGTTGTGAACAGGCTTGAGGGGTCTGTGAGCTTCAGACCTAGCCCTAGATCTACAGTATTATATATTAATTAGTTGCTTTGCCCCCTATGGATTTGTCACGCCTCTTCCCCTGGGTGACAGAGCTACAAATGATTACTCAAAACCCATCTCTTCTGAGCAGTAAGATGCCCCAAAGTATTTAATTTCCTGGAACCCTCAAGAGAGAGGCACTCCTTTCATTTGGGAAATTAACTGTGAATTAGGGTTCTCTTCCTGCATTTATTTTCCAGCCCAGGAAGTTACAGGAAGACACATAGGTGGGCTTAAAGTTTTAACAAGTTTAACAATAGAAGCTGGTAATATTCAGTAAAAACAAATCAGATGACATTCCATTAACACAATTAAGTGGTCCACCAACAAAAGCTTCATCTTAGCAAAGGTTTGCTTCTTACAGCAATTTCCCAGTATCTTTACATATCAATCAGTAACCTGTCTGTCTTTGAGCCAGCAACCTTGCTGTGTTACAACTCTTTATATTACAACAGAGACTCAATAGCCTGGGGGAAATTTCCTGTTTTTTGTAAGGTCAATATTTGAAAACCAGGCTTTGGAAAACCAGGCCCTGTGAAATACATTTGCTTTATAGTATACTCTGTGGACCTGAACCCCTTCCCCCACCCTTGAATATTAACTGACTAGATTTTCTGCTTCTGTAATTAGCTTGTGCAAGGTTTTACAAGCCCCTGCGGGTGGGACTTCCCAAACCGCCCAAAGTACACCCTGTTCCAGGAAGGGAGTATGCTCACCCGATTCCAGGAACAGCATGACCACTTCCTTATCTTTGGACACCAAGGGAAGAAAGAGGGGAGAAGGGAGGAGTAGACTGTTGGTCAATACCTCAGTCCTTCCTTTGCCCACCAAAAGCTAAAAGCCCAATGGTTTTAAAAATTGCTTAAAGTGGCCAATAAATGGCATACAACCCATCCTGTTACCAAAGTCTTCCTACCAAACTGTATAAAGGATGCTTGAATTAAGAGCTCGGGGCCATTTCTGTACTGAAGACGGAGCGACCCCAGCATGCTGGAAATAAAAAACCTCTTGCTTGATTGCAGCGATCTCTGTCTCCTGGTCTTTGCGAGATGAGCCTTCCCAACAAGTAAGATTCGTGCTTTCGGGCCAGTCTTCCAACTCCACATTAATTCTGACAACAATGAAGGCAAGCCTGTTTTAATTAAGCAAATAAACTTTAACTAACTCTTATTTACTAAAGATGACTCCAGATTACATGAATTGAAAAACAAAACACATTATGGTTCATTCCTATACATCTGAGACCTTTAAAAATACTCAATTTATATAAGCAATTATTAGCCTTAAAATAAATTAAATAAAGAACTTATATAAATAAATTTTGTTGATAGCAAATGGTAGTAGAAAAGTCTCATAGATCTATAGGCACATATACATGATCATACACACAGAATCTGATCTTATAGTTTTTATTCTAAAACTTTAGCCATATTTCAGGTACAGTAATAAGAACTTACTATTTTATAAAATATTTGGATGCAAATTGTGTTTCTGTCTTATAGAGTATGTTAAGCTTACTCAATCCAGTGTCTAATGTTTTTCTTCAATATTTATGAACAAGGCTTAAGACTTTTTATTTATCTAATTCCCAAATCTATCTTTTTTTCTTCTTTTTCTGATGAGTCATATTCCCTAAATTTGCATTTTAAGGGAGATAGGTATCCTCTTCTAGTGAAGACAAGGCAGGAAATTTACTTACAAAAGGCAAAAAGCATAGCCTTCAAGTTAAAATACCATCATTTGCCAAAACAACAACAAAAAAGAACAATACAGGTCAATGCCTGCTAAGACAAGATGGCCAGGAAAAGAACCTTCAACAAAAGTAAGATTTAGATTTATGTCAATGCTTTTTTCCTTTTCCAGTAATTTAGTACTTTTTATTTTTTTGATGCAGAGAACAATACACTCTTAACAAATGGAGATCTACTTTATAGATGTAATTTTTTCTTAACAAAACTTCAGAATTATCCAGCAGAATACAATTCTTAAGCCAGAGAAAAATATTTTGGAGACTACTTCAGCAAAGTTGATGGTTTTCCAACCATCAACTATGTGGGGGGCTTTTTGTTTATTTTGTTTTGTTTTTTAACTAGACTAGTGACTTCAAGGTTGTACCCATTGAAGAATAGGACAAGTGTTTTTTATGCCTGGACTCAGCACAGATACTTCTGATCTTGCATTAAAGTCAGAGAGATCAGCTTTCCCCCTCCCAATATAAAGATTATGGATATAGCAAATATTATACCAACAAGAAGAAAGAGGACACAGATGATATTGCATAACATTATTAGTGGCTCAAGGAGAGATATTTCAGTTAACTAAAAGGTTTACTTGAGAGAAGCAAAATTGAATACAGACAGGGAGGACTAATTCTTATAAAATTTTACAGAAAATTGTCCAAATGTTAATAGGACAGTTTTGCACATGAGAAAGTTTGGGGCTTGATTTGAGATCCCCAAAATAAATATTACTTATACTCCAAGAGACTGGTTGTTTATTACTCCAGGAAACAAACATTTGGAGGATTTTTCTAGTGGAGAAACAGTCCAGGCCAAAGGGATTAGGTTCACCATATGGCTGATGTGAAAGAGGACATTTCCCCTCAAAGGCCTTATTGTTTAAAATAAAGGCCAACATCTCAAGACATAAGGTTTTTTAAATTGGGACCTCTCATTTTGGGTTTTAAATACCTACAAGGATGTCTTTTTGGTCCCTTAGCTGTTTAACTGTAAAGACTTATGTCTTCTTGTCATTTGTAAAATGTATTTTAGAGAGGTATTTTTTAAATTTTTTCTTTATTTGTTTAATTTTAGATTTATTTATTTACATTTTTAGTTTACTCTCTGTACTAATCAGAAAATGTATGCCATTGTTTCTTAGGCATTAGAATGTTTGTTTTTTACATTTTGCGCCATAGTTGAATAACTTTGTTTAGGTTAAAAACATTCCCATATGTCCACTTTAATTCAAAATTATATTTAGTAAGATTTACCTATTGATGGATCTTGGATGTGACTGGAACCATTGTGCACACAAAAAGCACAAAATAGCTGCCAGCCTTGTCTTCCACTCCAGCACCAAACGCCTCCTCCCTTCCCTTTACGAGAAGCCTCATGACTTAAACAGAAACCCTTTTGCTTCTGCAAAGGTGCAGTTCTCCACCCTGGTCACACAGTTTCCACATTAGCATAATGCCCCTCCTTGATGGTATCAGCCAGCCCTTGGCACACTATATAAGCTCTAGCACACGCACGCCTGGTGCTGTCCCCCATTCTGAGGGCAGCCCTGGGCTTCCCATCACTTTGAGCACAGCCCCACAGATTCTTTTCCTTTAATAAAACTTGCATTGTACCTGGCATCTTGGCTCACTTTCTTTCACCTATACCTCTAGAATAACATAGTTCTGAGATAGAAAACTGTTTGGAATCCTACTTCTGATACCAAAACTGTTAAAAATAAGCATAGCACACTAAAGTTTTAAGGAGTTTATTTGAGCAAACAGCAATTCATGAATTAGCACCAAACCACAAGTGGTTTAGGGTTCCACTGAGCAAATGTGAGAGGAAATGTTTTATAAGGTCTTTACAGTTGTCAAATAAAGAAAGTATTTGGTTAAAGTGGAAAGTCCTTTGTTAAAAGCTAGTGGACTGTTTCTGATAGGTTAAGTTACTCTGAGTTAAGTGTCCATTTGCTACTTAGGCATCAAGAACAGTAGAGCCATCTCAGCCTAATGGCCTCACAACTAATTATTTAAACACTACTAATTATTTAATTATTCCCCTACTCCCCAATTGTCTTCTTACAACTTATAACATTTCTCACTAAAAGCGTTCATGTTACTGAACTCAGATCTGGCTGCCCGCACCCTTGAGAAGGAAAGAAAAAACTCAGAAGTCAAATGGTTGGTGTTAGAAAAGCAGATGCATTCAGCTGAAGGAGATGGTAGGCTATCCCATCGCAAAGATTTACATTTACTGGGCAGGGCGGTTAAAGGAAGGGTTGAGGAAATGGAATGTGGGAGACGAAAACAGGAGAGCAGGTGGCAGCTACAGCCCTTAAACAAGGCAGCCATCCCTTGGTAGTTTGTTCCAGCTGCTCAGTGAAGTGTGCTATATGTTGGGGCACAGTTCCAAGTAACTGGATTAAAACCTCCAGTCCAAACCCTTTTTTCATGTACATACAGGTTGAAAGGATTTTGAGAATTGGGAAAGCCTAAAACAGGAATCATCATCAATTTTTCCTTAAGCTTTCAAAGAATGGCTGATGGAATTCCTTAGTCCAATACAGAGGCTCAGTGTCTAGTCCATTTAATGCCTCATGTAAGAGTCACACTATTAGCCCATAATTTGGAATCCAGATGTGCAAAATCTGTCCATTCCCCAAAACCCTCACAATTGTCTCCTATTGTTGGTGGCTTGATTGCTGCTACAGCTTTCCTTCTTTCAAGGAGAAGACTGCATTTTTCCTTTGCTTAGTGTAAACCCTAGGAAGGTAACTTTTTCCTTACAAATTTGAGCTTTGGAAGAAGAAAGTTTACATCCACATTCAGCTAAATGATTTAAAGTGATAATGGTATTCTTTAATCATTTGTCATAGGTAGGGCTAGCAATAACTAGATCATCTACATATTGTGAGAATATTCCTTCATCAAGCTGAAGGGGTCTTAAGTATCTAGCTAGTGCCTCACAAAATATCTCTGGAGGATTTCCAAATCCCTGAGGTGACACAGTCCAGCAACATTAGAAAACAGTTTTGTTGGGGAGGGGGACTTGCCATGCAAAGGCAAACAACAATTGTGACTTCTCTTCAACTGGTATCCAGGAAAATGCATCCTTAAATCCCAAACTGAAAACCAACCATAATTTCCCATCATCATGTACAAGGACTTGGAGCAGTGGTGTGGATATCTTGTATCATCTTATTCATAACTCTGAGATCTTGCATAAAGTGACACTCACTAGTATGAGGTTTCCTTATCGGCAATATAGGGGTATTATTAGGAGACTGGCAAGGCCAAATAAGCTCATGTTTCAAAAACTTCTGCAGCACAGGCTGAATACCTTCTAAGGCTTCCCTTTTCAGGGGATATTCTTTTTTTCTAGGAACTCCTGTTCCTGTCTTCAGTTCTAAAGACACAGGAGTTATATTTTCAGCTCGGCCAGGGACTCAGTCTAATCAAACTGTTTTATTCTCTTGATCATAGACTTTGGGTGGAAACAGTTCACATTTTGGATGTCTGACTCCTAACACTGTTGCTGGAATTCAGAGAGAACTCCCCAGAACAAATGGCCTTGCTCCCACCAAAGTGTGTGGGTGGGTGCTAGGCCACCCAATGCACTCAATTCCTGGCTGGCTTGACAAAATCTGTTACCCTACTCAGGTCCGGCTGCCCATCCCCTTGAGAAGGAAAGAAAAAAACCCACTCAGAAGTCAAATGGCTGGTGTTAGAAAAGCAGATGTATTCAGCTGAAGAAGACGGTAGGCTATCCCATCACAAATATATAGATTTACTCAGGAGTTTTTAAAGGAATTGTTGAGGGAATGGAACATGGGAGGTGAAAAGCAGGAGAGAAGCGGATGTGAGTTCCAAGGGCTCCATTTCTATGGGTCAGGTTCAAGGTCTCACCAAGTCCTCATCTGGTTTCTGTTATCATCTTTGCTGTGATCTCAGGACCCTGCAAGATTTTGATTTGCCCGGGCATACTTGGCTGGTGCCCAAGTTCAGCTTCAGTCATTTGGCCTTGATCATTTCTCAAAACTCTACAAGTCTCAAAGAAAGAACTGTTTGTTTTGCAAAGCAGTAATTGGCTTCTTGGCCTTGTTTTCCTACGTAGCGAGCAAGATTAGAAAGTCAGGGGATGGGAAGAAAGAGTGGAGAGAAAAAACTGTCCTTTAAAAAATCCTCCCTGCCTTCGCAGCCCAGGCAGTTTTAGGTCCTAATATGGCTTCAGTCCTGCTCACTCCAACATCCATATCCCTCATGCGTAAGTTCCTGATAGGATGATACTCCTTCATATGAGCTTTAGACCCCAGTCCTCCAAGTGTCCCTCCTCATCCCACCGAATGGGAAAATGATGTGACCCTAAATTATGAAACACCCTCGTGATGAAGCATTCTGGAGATACCAGGGGAGTCCCTGGTACCAGCCTTTCTGGGAAGAATCATCTCCTATGTCACCACATTTCTATGCTCCTACTGGCCCTTGGGCACCACCAAACAGTTCCTGGATCACATGTTAAATATTTGAGTTCTCATTTCCAGCAAGGCACTGTGGTGTCTCTGCCACCTACTAGCTGTGTCTTGAAAATGCCACCGCAACTCTCTGCACCTAAATTTCCTATGCTAAATAGTGAGGTGGAAACAGGGCGAACTTCATTTATTTTTGTTAGAAACTAAATAAGACAGGCCATAGCATCTAGAGTTGGGGGTGGGGTGGACTGCTTTCTGGAAGACTTTCTAGGTGTGGGGTTTGCATCATGTTCTCCCCTCTGTCCCAAGGAAGTAAAAGTACTCCCAGAAATACCACCAATCCAGGGAGGGCCAACAAATATGATCCTGGCAAACACTACCTTAACTAAGTGATGAAGGTTAACAGCACCTCTGATAAGTCATGTTTATGTCATGTATCCCCTGATATGATATAGTATCACCTATACGGCTGTCTTAGTTTTTTTGTGCTATTATAATAGAATACCACAGACTGGGTAATTTATAAAGAACACAGAGTTATTTCTTATAGTTCTGAAGACTGGGAAGTCTAAGGTTGAAGGACCAGCATCTGGTGGGGGGACCATCTTGCTGTCCCATTGTAAAAAGCATGTGGAAATGAGAGAAGACATGAGAGAGAGAGAGAGAAGAGAAAAGGCAAAAGTCTTTCTTTTATCAGTATCCCACCTCCACGATAATTCACTAACTCCTGTGATAATGGCATTAATTTATTTATGAAATCAGAGCCCTCCTGACCTAATTACCTCTTAAAGGTCTCATCTCTCAACACTCTTGCATTGAGAATTAAGTTTCCAACACATGAACTCTAGGGAACATATTCAAGTCACAACTGTGGCAGTCTACCCCAAAACACATAACCCCAGTCTAGTAATCACAAAATATCAAAGAAACCTGTCACCTCTCCTCCAGGGTGATGGAGATGCAAAGGATTACTCAAAGCCCATTTCTTCTGAGCAGTGAGTAGCCCTGAAGGGGTTAATTTCTAGGAACCCTCAAGAGAGAGGCATTGCTCCTCAGAAAATTAAACCCAAACTATGGTCTTCTGTCTGTATTTATTCTTCAGGCAGGAAAGTTACAGAAAAGAAACATAGTTGGTTACAAAAGAACAGTAAGATAATTGTCATGGCAACAGTCATTAAGTTTAGCTGCACCAAGGACATCTGCCCTTGGAGCCCACAATTTTGCTGTGTTACAATTCTTTATCTACAACAGAGAGTTGAGCCTGGGGAAAGTTTCCTGTCTTTTGGAAGCTTAAATTTCTCTGTGTAATTTTAAAAAGTCAGGTTGTACCTGAAGGGCCTTGGAAGGTAGGCCCTGTGAAACACATTTGCTTTATAGATGTTAGTATTTTCCACATTTGCCCTCCCCTTTTTGAAAAGAAAAAGCAAAAGCTACAGATCAAGGTTTCACATTTAAGACAAAAACATTTGGTTAAAGCAAAGTAAGTATCATTTAGCATGGCAAGTCCTTTTAAATTTATCCCAGGTGGGGACTGATGATGTCATCATCTCTCAGGGCTGTGGCGTTGGCATCACTCCTGGTGCTGTGAATTGGGGTGTAATTGCCAGTTGTTGAAACTCCAGAATGGGGTTCCATTCCATGTAATAGCTGATTTTGCATCCAGAGAGTTTGTAGATGTTCACCCGTCCAGGACACTGCTGCTTCCAAAGCACACAATCTTTGTAAAATTTCTTGATCAATTACAAATCTTTTGCTTAGGAACAGGATGTCTCATCCAAGTCATGAGCACCCTGTTTAAGGCTGTGAAACTTTAGAGAATTGCTTTTGTAGACAAGATGATAGAAACCCAATTGAAGAATATTGTACAATATATCAGACCAGTGTTCTTCAAAACTGTCAAGGTAATTTTTTAAAAAAGAGACTAAGAAACTGTCATAAACCAGAGGAGACTAAAAAACCGTAAATACTAAATGAAACATGGTATCCTGGATTGTATCCTTTAATAGAAAAATTGCATCAGTAAGAAATTGGAGAGATCCAAATAAAGTCTGGGGTTTAAATAATAGTAATACATCAATGTTCATTTATTAGATTTAAAATGTTCACCATGGTGGATGGTAAGAGAAGCTAATATATTGAATTCTTTGTATTATTTTTATGTCTTTACTGTAAATACATAATGGTTTCAAATTTAAAAGTTTATCTTTAAAAGCCAGAAAAAAAACCCCAGAAAAACTCATATATGTGCATATTACATAGCAACTAATTAAAAAGATACATACCATTTTGTCATTATTAATTACTTCCAGGGGGAGAGGTGGAAATAGGTCATATAATAAGTGGCTTTAACTAGTTATTCTTTATAATTATGTGTTTTCAAAAACTTTTTTCACTAATAATATATATTTATATTTTACTTGTGAGAAGCCATCAAAAAAAAAAATTACTGGGAAAACCAGACGGCCAAGTTGCATGATAGTGAAGAGCTATGTTTGTTCTGAAGGACAAATCTTTTTGACACTACAGGAAACTTTCCTTCCCTATGTGGCTGCTACTGGAAGAAATTAAATTTTTCCACATCTTCATGTAAATTAAGCAAGGATTTACAAGAATGTCTTATCTTGTGGATGAGTCAAAAATCAATCTCAATAAAATAATACCCTAAGACAAGCCAAAAATGTGGGAAATCTTTAAGCACCCAGGAGAATAAAATTCTGGATACACAGGGTAATCCCCACCCCAAACCTTGTTTTGAGCAAAATCCAGTGAGTTGGAGGTAAACACATCAATTAGTGGATGTCCAGGGACTCACGTCCTCTGTGGTTTCCTATTTGCCTCAAGTCCTCTGGGGCACTTGCTGTTGCCATGTGCACTTGGAATTGTCTATATAATGTCAAAAATACTTCCTGCAGGTGAAAACCAAAACACTCAACTCTCCCAGCACAAGGCCTCCTTCAGCAAGTGTCCTGAAGCGTCACCACTTGAAGGAAGAAGCATGATGCGCTGAGAACCCAGCATGTGTAGGTGCACAAAGGCAGGTAATCTGGGAGAGGCCGGCCTAGCTGCCTTCATTATACCTGCTGCTTTGCCCCTCTGAAGTATAGTTCTTCCCCTTAATAGAGTCCTTTGTAGCAACTTGAGAACCAGGGGAGAATATTTAGTTTAAATAACTGGGGGCTAACATTATGAAGATTTTTACTAAATTAAATTACCTTCTGGGCGGGTTTTTTTTTTAATCTTTCACCTCCTTGTACCCAAGAGCTTTTCATGCCTTCTGTCTAGAACTGCAACAGTTAGCTGATGGAATGACACAGTTGTGGCCCTAGAAGTGAGCAAGCCTAGTAAATATCAGTGAAGCAGAATTAACAGTAAATTCTTAGAGTGTCTTCATGTTTTCAGTGGGAATTTAAACCCTTCATTGTTTCTGCCAAGAAGCACCGCTCAATCAGGGCTGGTTGGGAAAATGGGAAAATGAGAAATCTTAATGAACTCCTCATGTCATGATCAAAGTTTTGTTTGTTTGTTTTTTGGGTTTTTTTTTTTTTTTTTTTTTTTTGGAATCTGTCTCTTACCCAAACTCTTAAGTACATTAATTTCCTTACAAGTATGTTTAAAATATCCGATTTGCAAAAGTATCATCTGTGTAATTAGTTACATGGTCATAAAAACTACATTCCAGGTTTAATTTCAAAGCTGTTCCAAGCTGTGTAGCATAGAGGGGTTTTTTTCTTCCCATTTCTACTGCCATAATTTTCTGGGATGGGTATCTTCCAACTGGAATGTAGGCATAAGATAATTTCTCATTTACAGTTGATGCAATCTCATTTAATGATTATTATTAAATTATCCTGATGTGGTTTACATTGGGATGCTATGAATGAATCTAGAGAACAACACAATCCTAACTGTATCAGCTCATTCCTCTGTTGATGCAACCTCAGGTAATTGGCTGTAGTAAAATTTGTTTGTGATCACAGGAAATGGGTTTGTCTTCATCACTGGGGCTTAACAGAACATACTAAGCAGAAGTCCAAGAAGTAAATAATAAAATATCCGAGAACGCAGCATCTACACCATGAAATCGAGAAGAGTCATAATAGAAGCTCTGAGAAGCATTGTAATAGATTGCACTGACTGCTTCAAATTCCTTCTTCACCCCCCATTACCACGATGATTCACTGTGGGTGGAGTTTACTTCCCCACTTTACTGATATTGCCTTCTACATGTGACTTGCTTTAGTCACGGGAATGTGGTTGAAAGTGACAGAGTTTGTTCCAAGCTCAGGCCTTCAGCTGAAGCATATGGTTCCACTTGCCTGTTTCTGGTTTCTGCCGTCCCCCATGAGAGCAGCAGGCCCCAGGATGAGAGACGTGTAGTGGAGTATGCCTGAGATTGGCCGTCAGTGTACAGCAGAACACCCCAGCTGACTCGCAGACGTGGAATTTTAAAAAATTACACATTTGTTCTCATAGACACTGAAATTTGGAGAACTGCCTTTTACATTACATTATTGAAAGAATAGCTGACCAATAAAGCATATTTCAAAAGGTCTTATAACATTTCATTTGCCTTTTCTTTTCCTTGCCTTTTTCTTTAATAGGTTCAACCAGATCAGTCACAGCCAAGGAGGGAGGAAATGAAACATTTACAACAGATTTTATCCTTCTGGGACTCTTCCCCAATATGAAGTACGTCTGTATCCTTATTCACACTATCATCCTGATCTACCTCGCTGCAGTCACCGGGAACTTTACCCTGCTCCTCCTGATATGGATGGACTTGAGGCTCCACACCCCCATGTACTTTCTTCTCAGCCAGCTCTCTCTCATAGACCTGGCCCTCATCAGCAGCACTGTTCCGAAGATGGCAATCAGCTTTTTCTCTGGAAGGAGGAACATCACACATCTTGCCTGTGGAGCTCAGATATTTTTCTTCTTTACTCTTGGAGGTGCTGAATGCATCCTCTTGACCCTCATGGCCTATGATCGTTATGTAGCTGTATGCAACCCTCTGAGATACGCAGTCATCATGAACCAGGGGGTCTGTGTGCAGATGGCCATAGTGTCTTGGATTGGGGGTATTTTAGCTTCAACAGCTCATACAATCTATACCATGAATATACCTATCTGTGGCTCCAGGGAAATCCACCATTTTTTCTGTGAGATGCCAGCGATTATGAAGATCTCATGCACAGACACTGCCACCTATGAGCTGGTTGTCTTTGTGATGGGCATTGCCTTTATTGTCATCCCTTTTGGACTTATCATGA
Source organism: Cynocephalus volans (assembly GCF_027409185.1). Lineage (NCBI taxonomy): Eukaryota > Metazoa > Chordata > Mammalia > Dermoptera > Cynocephalidae > Cynocephalus > Cynocephalus volans. Next base: position 48,027,110 of record NC_084463.1, on the reverse strand, counting down.
CTTCCTACACCCTCATTTTTCTCACTGTTCTTCATTTGAAATCCCTCAAAGGTGGAAGGAAAGCCTTGGCCACATGTACCTCTCATCTTATGGTAGTAAGTTTTTATCTAGGACCATGTGTTTATATGTATATGACACCTGGTTCCTCCCACACCCCTGAGCAGGAGCAGGCTGTGTCTGTATTTTGCACTGTCCTCACACCCATGTTAAACCCCCTCATCTACAGCTTGAGAAACAAGGATGTGCTGGAAGCTCTTCAGAAGGTCCTGGGAAAACATCCAGTAATTCAACAGAACACATAATAGACAAGGTAGAAAACAAAAATCTAGAAAATCCAGAGGCAAAGACTAAAGGAGTGTTCATAATTGCATTTTTCAGCATAAGGGCATTTGATGCAGCCCTATGGGTAAATCTCATGGTTGAATTCAATCTACAGTTTTAATTCAATCATAAAAAAATTGTTAAAAGCTTTTTCTTAATCAGTTTCTAATTGTTTACACAAAGGATTAATCCAACTGCTGTTCTTCAAGCCTGTTGATGAGCATAAAGCACAACCTTCTCTTCCTGCGCCTGTAATATTGAGACATTCATCAGCGTCCTTGAGACTCATCTCTGTTCAGTGTTGCTGGTGATTCAAATCTTGCTAATTCTCAGCATTGGAAGCACCAACTTTCTGGAAATACAAATTTGACTAATAAGTTTAAAAGTGGGTCTTATCATGGGCAATCATAACATAACTTTTCTATCTCTTGAACGCCTGGAAAACCCAAAATTTGGGGTCTGTTTCCCTTACCTATATTGGGTGGAAACTTTCCTTATCATTCTCTGTTAAGAAAGTTTTCAGATCATTTACATTGTAGAAAAACAGAAATTATATGCATTGTTCAAAAACTAATGCACCTAAACTTTAGTAACAACAGCAAGTCTGCTGTGGGTGAGTGAGGCACAGATGCCTTCTCTCTCGGCAATTTTCAAGCCACTCTTACCAGCTCCAGGTTTAGACCCTTCTACAGGAACTCAGGAGAGAAAGGGAAAGTGAGGATCTGGAAACACTTTACGTACCTTCTGCCTACCTACCTGTCTGTGGAAAATACTAAGCAATCTCTCTGGGATAAGTACATATTCACAGCTACATTTCTTTTTCTTGTAAGATATTTTAACTTCTTAACAACTCTCATTCATCAGTAAAATAGTGTAGATAGGTCACCATGAGTAAACAAAGATAAAAGTGACTGGATTCTTTATTGGGGTTGTCAGTGAAGGTAAAGTAATTGCCATAGAAGGGAATGAGTTGAAAAGAATAGAGGGCCATGAGTAAGGTTTGGTTAACCAATAGAGATGAGTGAAATTTCAGTGGGTTATATGAGCACGAGACAGGTGTTGCACAGGGGACCTCAGAAGGTGATCCATGCTGGCATGTGAAAGACACAAATTGCTGCCTCAGGCCAGAGTGGAGCTGTCTACCTCTCCACGTAGATCACAGATCAAAGGCAGGGAGGCCAACCGGATGCTACAAGATCAAAGGCTGAAAGGGGCAACTATGCAAGCTCTATTTTTGTGACTTTGTGACAACTTCTTTTAAGACAATATCATCCTCATTATGAAAAAAAGACATTAAAGTCTCATTGGAATTGGTGAGTCTCAAAGCTAGGGCCCTAGTCAAGTTTCTAGATGAAGTAAGGTTTTCTTGATTTTTTTCTGTGACTAATGAAATGTCTCCAGGCTCTCAGCCCACATGAATCACAAGGAAACTGTGCAATGAAAATATACTTCCATAATCATTATCAACAATAACCAGTGTTATTCCCACACAGGAAATAAATTTAAATTGCATTATGTAGTATTTAACACTCCCCAGGTCACCAAAAATCAAAAAGCAGTCAAATCTGTTAGGGGATAGGATGTACAGAAAAGGGCATATCTTGTGTATGGCTGGTATAAATGTGCAATGTTATGCCTTTTTGGAATACAATTTAATATAATTAAAAATTGCTTGCCCTTCTCTGCAAGAATTCTAATTTGGGGAATTTTTCCAAATAAATGAGATATAAATGTTAATAAATAACATGTTCACATGCAAGATTTTGGTGAATTATTATTCAAACATGAGAATCACCAGAATGATAATGGCTTAATAAATTGTGGTACATTCATATCATGGAAAATTATGCAGCTTTTGTAAACAATGATGGGAAACTATACAAGATAACTAGGAAGATCTTAATAGTGGATTTGGAAAAAGAAAACAAGATTCAAGGTCAAATGTATATAATAATAAAAATTAATTTTTAATAAAATAGTGATCCCAATCCTGCTAAGTGCATGTGTGCGTGTGTGTGTGAGTGAGAGAGAAAGAGAGAGAGAGAGAGAGATTTTATTAATAAAAGTAATTAGATGACTTCCATGGTTTTACAGGAAGATGGAGCTTGATCTGTGGGTGGGAAAAAGGGAAAAAGTGATGTCCATAATTAAGTAAAGTTAAAAGTAATGTGTGTTCCCATTTGGGTATGTAAATTGTGTATCAGTATGTACGTGTTTTGAATAATGTGCATAAGAATACGCAGGGTGTGGTAATGGCGCTCACCTATGGCTAAAGAAGTTTTAGGTGACCTTTACTTTTATACACGTCTTTTACTATATTTACATTTAAATCTGACAAATAAATACTGTATATATTAATGTAGTACAACATGATGTTTTGGTGTATGCATGCATTGTGGAATGGGTAAACCAAATTAATTACATATTTATCACCACAGATACTTATCTTTTTTTATGGTGAGAACACTTAAAAATCTATTCCTTTAGCAATTTTCAAGTATACAATCCATTGCTATTAACTATAGTGACCATGTTGCACAATAGATCTTTTGAAGTTATTTCTCATATTCAACTGATCTTTTGTATCTTTTGACAGACATCTCCCCATTTCCTTCCCCACCCCCCACTTCAGACCCTGGCAACTACCATTCTACTCTCTGCTTTTAAGTTTGACTTTTCTAGATGATACATGTAACTGAGATCATTCAGTGTCTGTCTTTCTGTGCCTGGTAATTTCACTTAACAGAAAAAGCTATACATTTATCTGTGCAACAAATGACAGAATTTCATTTTTTAAAAATTTCAGTCCCTGTTTATTATATTTTCTTTAACCATTCTTCCATTGATGTGCACTTAGTTTGATCTTATATCTTTGCTACTGTAAATATTGGTGCAATAACACACATTAAAGAAAATATAGTCTCTTCAATAAATGGTGCTGTAAAACCTGGGTTGCTACATGCAGAAGAATAAAACCATACCCCATATATCATTATCTACAAAAATCAACTCAAAATGTATTGACCACTTAAGTGTAAGGCCCAAACTATAAAACCACTAAAGGCAACATAGAGGGACTCTTCAGGACATTGGTCTGGGAAGTGTATTTTTTATTTTTTTATTTATCATTATATAATGTAGTTGATTTTTGTACCCCTTTACCAATTCCTCTCCTTACCCCATCCCGTTCCCCCTTTCCCACTCTCATCAACATCATATCTGTTTTCTTTTTTTGACAAGTTCAGGAAATTATTGTGATTTTTGTGTCTTTTTCTATTTGTTTGCTTATTTATTTATTTGTATTAGCTCCCACACATAAGTAAGAACGTGGTATTTCTGTTTCTGTGCCTGGCTTATTTCACTTAACATAATTTTCTCTAAGCTCATCCATGTTTTTCTTTTGAAGTTTTTAATGAGACCTCAAAAGCACAAGCAACAAAAGCAAAACCACACAGATGAGATTACATCAAACGAAATCTTCTGCACAGCAAAGAAAACAATTGACAGAAGTGAAGACACAACCAGAAGAACAGAAGAAAATATTTGCACACTTTGCATCTGACAAGGGGTTAGTATCCAGGATATGTAAGGAACTCAACCAACTTAATAGCAGCAAAACAAATATAATTTAAAAAACAAGTAAAAATCTGAATCAACATTTCTCAAAATATGACATACAAAAGGCCAATGGGTATAAAGAAAATGATCAACATAACTAATCATCAGGAAAATGCAAATAAAGAATATAATGAGGTATCATCTTACCACAGTTAGAATGGCTATTATCAAAGAGACGAAAAATAACAAGTGGTGGTGAGAATGTAGACCAAGGGGAACTCTGATAAGCTGTTGGTGGGAATGTAAATTAGTACAGCCATTATGAAAAAACAGTATGGAGGTTTCTCAAAAAATTAAAAATAGAACTCCCATATGATCCATCAATCCCACTACTGGTAATATATCCAAAGGAAATAAAATCAGTATGTCAAAAAGATATCTGCACAACCATGTTTATTGCAGCTATATTCACAATAGCAAAGATGTTGAATCAACGTAAGTGTCCACAGTGGAATACTGTTCCACCATAAAAAAAAAAGAAATCCTGTCATTTGCAGAAACATGGATAAAACTGGAGGTCATTATGTTAAGTGAGGTGAGCTAGGCACCTAAAGACAGATACTGCATGATCTCACTCACATATAGAATCTAAAAAGTTGATCTCATAAAAGCAAAGAGGAGACTTGTGATTGCCAGAGGATGGGAAGGGCAGGGGGAAGGGGAGAACGTGCAGAGGTTGGTCAAGGGGTACAAAGTCACAGACGGATGGGAGGAAATATTTCTAGGGTTCCCTTACACACTGTGGTGACTATATTTAATGATAATGTGATGTACATTTCAAAATAAAAAATGAAATAAAATTGCTGATATCACTTTGACATACTGATTTTCTTTGCCTTAGATATATACTCAGTAGTGAGACTGACAGGTCATGTGGTGGTTCTGTTTTCAATCTTTTGAGGAAAACTCGTATTTTTTATAAGGCCTGTACTAATTTCCATTCTCAACAATAGTGTACAAGGGTTCCCTTTTGTCCACATCCTCACTGTAGTAGATTGAATTATGACCCCCCAAACTCACTGAAGATTGAATTGAATCTTGTGTCCCCTGAGATTTACGTATTAGAAACTTGGCCCCCACCGTGGCTATTAAGAGGGTGGGAAACCCTATTAAAATGTTATTGAAAGGTGGGGCCTTGAAGAGGTGATTGGATTGCAGGACTGTGCAGTAGAGAATGGATTAAAAATGGCAGTCAGGGATGTGGTTCAGAGGGCTTTAAAAGAAGAGAGGAGAGTCTGCCTCTCTCACTGCTCTCTCTTGCCCTCCCCACTCCACCATTTCTGCAGTGTGATGCCTGCCATCGCTGAAGCCACCACTTCACAAGATGTGTTTCCTGGACTTTGAACTTCCCTATTGTATGGCTAAACCACATATTACTTTTCCTTCCACTAGTGGATGAATATTTTGAGTTGCATTCATTTCTGGCTATATAAAATAGTGCTGATATGAGCATTCATGCCTGAGTCTTTGGATGGCCAGAGATGTTTATTTTGGGGGGTGTCGGGTTGGATCACAGACCCCTCTGCCTTGTCCTGTGCATCTCCTGAATCAGGTAGTTGAAAAAAGATTCTGGCAGCTGATAACAAGATAGACATGCTTTATTCTGACATGAGCCCTGCCAGCCAGTGGTTCAGAGCTGCTGCCTTTTATACTGAAAGTACACAGTAGTGGCCATGAGCCAAGGAGTACATATGGGCGCACATGTGCAGTTATGCTACTGTTACATAACTTGCCTGAAATGGATGTGCTGAATCATACCCAGCCAGATATGAGGCGAGGGGGCCTGACTATACTGACTCCATTTTCACCCCCCCAATGCTTCAGGATCCCTCACTGTACAATCTATGTGTCTGAGATCCTCCATGACATTCCCTTAGTGAGAATGGCTGACCATTGCATCCATAGGCCGCAGCAGCAATATAGGCTGCAGCAACATGCCACCAAAACACAGGCACTTCCTCCCTGTACAGCTAACACCCACCTCCAGGAGGACAACATATTGGCTCACCATTCCTGGAGGGGATCTCTAGTCATTTGTGGACAGTGTGAGTTTCACCGGTTCATTGCTGCAAACTTTGCTAAGCAACATTATGTGACAGTCAGGCTTATACACACAGCATTCTGTTCAGGCCAAGTTCAGGCAGCAGTCGTCAGTGGGATGATCTCCCACAGGAATCCTGCGGCCACACTGGTAGGAAACTCAGTGCATATATATGCTCCCAGTCAACTGTGCTGTTGGCAGCCACAAGACTGTTGGCAAAAAGACAAAAAAGTTGTTGGCACCAATAGAGGGAGTTCTCATCCCTCTGGCAGAACACGTGCCAGCTTACCATCCTGGAAAGAATGGTTGCAGGAACAGGTGCTATGGCTCTATGCAACAGAGCCTCCACTGGGGAGGGCCTGCCCTTGTGGGGTCTGTCATTCAAGATTCTGACTGTTGGCCATAACGCCATGTCCACCCCTTCAGGGAAGGGGGTTGGATGGATAGCCTTAGTCCCTTTTTCAGAAGATCATTGCACTATTCAATCATTCCCACTGCTGGGGATGATATGGCATGTGTAATTTCCACTTAATAGACAACTGGGAAGCCCATGTCTGTACTTCATGTCTAGTAAAGTGCGTTTCATTATAGCTCTCTGTGACCAGGTGCCGACAAGGCTATTCAGTGCCTTAATAGTGCTTACTGGGTCTGGGGACTTACAGGGCTATACAAACAGAACACCTGTAGCCATATCAATGGCTGTATAGATATACCTGAAATTCTCTGACCTGGACAGTAGTCCCCCAATGTCCTCTTGCTGTCAAGTCAGGGGCACCCTTCCATGAGTTATCTGCTTGTTGGTATGTGGCACCCACCAGGGATGTGGACTCTCTTGAGTGTACACCAGACAAATGTGTCATCCTATTTTATGAGCCATTGACCACATGGTCTTGCAGCCAGCATGCTGCATCCATTGATGTAACCAGTGGCCTACATCAGTGGCTGGATCTCTTTCTATCTATCTTATCTTAGCCAATGCATTGGCTACATCATTGCCCAGACAGGCTAAGGGGAAGTATTCTGTGACATGGAAAAGAGTTACTTTCTTCTCATGTCCTAATTCCCATAACTCTTGCCACGTGGCTTGTCCCCACAGGGGTCAGTGGCCTGCCACTATCTACTTGGATATTTCCAAATCGATATCCAAAGGGAAAGTCCCTCATGTATGGCCTACTCACATTATTCCAAATGACCTAGGAGCATTGGAGCCAACTTGGTTGAATCTGTAAGAGAATCAGAAGTTAGTAAGACATCATCTGTAATGAAACATTGTAACCATGTTGGGCCTAGTCCACTTGGCTAGGTCCCCAGCCACTAAACCATGGCAGATGGTTGGACTATGCAGGTAGCCCTGGGGCAGCACTTAGAAAGTCCATTGCCTGCCTTCCCCAGTGAAGGCAAATTGATCTTAGCTATGAGCCAAGGTTGGGATAGAGGAAAAAACATTTGTAAGGTCCAGTACATAATGATAAGTTCCTAGCTCAGTCATCAGCTGATCCATCAAGTTGTGACCTGAAGGCACAGCCACATGCAAAGGTTGTACTACTTTCTTCAGTTCTTGACCATCCACAGTCATTGTCCAGGTCCCATCAGGTTTTTTCACTGGCCATACTGGGTCAGTAAGCGGGCTATGTGCAGGATGAATAATGCCAACCTTTTCTAACTCCAATATAGTGGCACCCATCTCTGCATGTCCTCCCAGCAGGTGATACTGTTTCACCTTGACTGCGCGTATTGACTTGGGTAATATTTGTGGGTCATGTTTAGCATGTCCCAGAACACAGGCTTTACTCTCTGTATCCACAGCCAGAATTCTCTGATCAGCATGTGCAGTTGTAACCCATAAAGTACATCTATACCCAACATGTATTCAGCTAGAGTAGATACATACACAGTATTTACATGAGGGGGCAATCTTCCTATGCCCAGCAGCAAGCACACAGCTTTGACTTTAGTATCATGTCCTCCATAGCCATCAGCATTCACTGTGGCCCCCAGAAACTTATCTGGGTTGCCGTGTATCAGGCTACATTCTGTGCCGGTATCCACCAGTGCTAACACACACTGTATATCTGTCTCTGACCAATGTATTGCCAGTTCACCATGAGACCTCCAGTCCTCATCTGTCCCCAAAAGGTGAGCACCTCAGCCTGCTCCCTAGCTGAAAGAGAACAGTCCATCCACCTCTGTGGAAGTAGCCATGAAATCTTTCAGATTCGCTGGGAATACTTGATCATTTGCCTCTTTAGGAAGTTTGGTGTAATGCTGTTCAGGGTGCAATTGCTGCCACAAGGCAAACAGGACCACATTTGGTTGCCAGTTGATTTTTTCCCTATCAATCCCTGCTGTAAGCAAGTCAAACCACATCTGCAAATGGCTGGTCTTGCTCAGTCCCTTCTGGGCAGCATCTGGACATTTTGGGGGAACTTGGTCTTCACCACCTTTCAGATCCCCTTTGTTTGTCTCCTTCCCTGTGCTTCACAGACTGGCAATGAGGGTCATTACTTCATGTATAGAATGACCAATGTACGGGGTCAGTATGGCCATCAGTGTCCCAAAGGATGTTGATGGAGAATTTTGAAGCACTATCTCTCATGCTGCTGGTAAAACATTCATCGTCCAGGCCATGGGTGTTCATATTGAACATGGACTGCTGCATCCCGCACTCCCAAGTTATTTGGACCAGCTTGGCATATGTTTGCCATCTACTCACAGTTTTGGGCAGTTCTCTGGCATTTGTCCACATCTTCCAGATGGCTGCATCCACCCATTCCATCAAGGAGTGGTTATGCTGTCCTGGTGCATGTCTGCAGCTGTTCTGTAGCTGCTGTTTCAGGGATGGGTGCATGGTGATAGAGGCTAAATTTTCCATCTCATCAGCAGAGCACATCACACTATCCATCCCTAGGTCCCACGGTCACAGGAGCTGAGCAGCTAGAGGTTCACCCTGTTTTGCCAAAACTGTTTCCCCAAGTTAACCAACTCAGTTTGAGTGTAGGGGACATAAGTAGTAAATTGGGTCACTTGTGGGTTGCCTACCAGTTGTCTGTCTGAGCCCATGGGCTGTTCATGCTTCACTTTCTGATGTACAACAGGTCAAGCCAGGGGATGCACAGTCTCCCTCAACTTCTCCCTCAACTCACCATTGGGTTCGTCATCATCTCCTATGTCATAAGCAGGAGTGACAGGTTGCTGTACTTCAGCCTCCAGAACAAGTACCCATGCTTCCAACATGTCTGCTTTCGGCTGCAAATCTTGAAGCCACACCACTTCATAGAATGCCTGGTCCGTGTTGACTCATAGTACAGTTAGCAAAGCCAGATGCCAGTCAAAAAGAAAGTGGCTGCTGGGTACCACATACTTGTGGGTAGCCACATTTTCTCCCCCTCCTGAGGGACTAGTGGCTTCCTTACCTGCTCAGAATCCTGTCTACTAAACCAATTGTCAGGCTGGATCACAGACCCCTCTGCCCCATCCTGTGCAGGCTGTGAGTCAGGTAGTTGAAAAGATTCTAGCAGCCAATGATAGGATAGACTTGCATTATTCCAATGCAAGCTCTGCTGGCCAGGGGTCCAGAGCTGCTGCCTTTTATACCGAAAGTACACGATAGTGAGAATGAGCCAAGGAGTACATATGGGCGCACATGTGCAGTTATGCTCCTCTTATGTAACCTGTTTACAATGGATGTGCTGAATTATACACTCTGGATATTAGGTGAGGGGGCCTGACTATACTGACTCCATTTTACTCATGGGGGCACTTAACTGGGAGTGGAATTTCGAGGCCATACAATAGTTCCATGTATAACATCATGGAGAACTGCCTTTTTTCACAAGTTGGCTGCACTATTTTAATGACCACCAACAATTGTGAGGCTTCCGCATTCTTCACATCTTTACTAACACATGTGATCTTTTTGATATAGTCATCTATTGGCAATTAACTATTATCTCATTGCTGTTGGTTTTTAACTAGAATTTCGTTGGAAACTTGCATATATCTTTTTTGAAAACATGTTTATTCAAGTTTCTTGCTCAGCTTTAAAGACTGACAGGTTGTCCATTTTATTATTAACTTGCATTGTTCTTTTTATGTTGGGTACAGTAGACCATAATTAAATATATAATTTCAAATATTTTTGCATATTATGTTACATGTCTTTTTATTTTATTCTTAGTGTTGCTTATAGAACAAAAGAAAAACTTGTTAAAGTTCAGTTCATCTTTTTGCATTTTTTTTTTTTTTTTAAGTGGCTGGCCGGTATGGGGATCTGAACCCACTGACCTCGGTGTTATAACAGCATACTCTAAACAACTGAGGCAGCCAGCCAGTCCTTTCTTTTTCTTTTCCTTTTTTGTGCTTTTGGTGTATTCTAAAAAATATTTGCTTAATCCAAAATTACACAAAGAAATATTCAAATGTCTCAGTAAGAATTTTATAGTCTTTAGCTTTTATATTTAGGTGTTTGATCTGTTTAGAGTACTATTCATCTGTGATTTGAAGTAGGAGTCTAACTTCATTCTTTGCATGTGAACATCCAATTTTCTCATCACTTGTCAATAAGGCAATATATTTTGCACTAAATTTTCATGGTCTCTTTTTCAAAGTCAATTTACCATAAATTAAAGTTTTTAATACTGGACCAGTGTAACAATGAGCAATGAATATATTGATTTGATCATTACACATTGTACACAGATATCGATATTCAATACTATACCCCGCAAATATGTATAATCAATTAAATTTCAATAAAAAAACTACACCTGCAAATTTATTCCATTGATCAACATGAGTCTATTTTTATGCAAATACCACACCTTATTACTGTAACTTTGTAGTAATATTTGCTTGTCATCCAATCTTTTTCAGATCATTTGCATATTCAGTTTTATTCAAATTTTCATGTAAAATTTAGGATGAGCTTATCAATTTCAGTAAAAAAGAAAGTTGGAAGGTTGAAGGGATTGCATTGAATTCGTAGGTCAATTTGTGGAGTATTATGATTTTAACAATATTAAATATTGTTATCATTGTATATTTGATGTATTTTGTTCATTCAGTTTTTTGATTGACTTCACTAATGACTTTTTAAAGTTTTTCAGTGTAAAAGATGTGCACTTTTTGTCATTTCTATTTTTTTCCTGTGATGCTTTTATTAATAAAATTGTGGGTTTTTTTTTTTACTTCATTTCAGATTGTTCATTTCTGGTATATAAAATCACAGTTGAATTTTATATGTTGTTCTTATATTTTGTAACCTTGCTAAACTTGTTTATTTGTTCTATTAGGTTTTTAATGAATACCTTACATGGGATTAGGTAATGAATATATGACAATTATAACTTTTATTTTGTAATCTGCTTTTTGAATGTTAAATGAACATCACATTTGGGAAATAATCCCAATTGATCACTGATGGAGTTTGGATGTATTGTCCTCCCAGAACTCATAGAAATCTGATCCTCAGTGTGGCAGTTTGAGTCACAGGGGCAGATCCCTCATGAATGGGTTAATGCTCTCCCTAGGTGGGAGGAGTAATGAGTGAGATCTCGCTCTATTAGTTCCCATGACAGCTGATTGTTTAAAAGACCCTGGCACCTCTTCTCTCTTGCTCCCTCTCACCATGTGATCTGCTTGTACCCACTGGCTGCCTGCCACTTTCCACCATGAGTAGAAGCAGCCTGAGGCCCATGCCAGGTTCAGCTGTCCCCGAATCATAAGCCAAATAAACCTCTGTTCTTTATACGTTACACAGTCTCAGGTATTTCTATTTTAGCAACATGAATGGACTAATACACAAAATTGGTACCAAGGAGTGGGGTGTTGCTATACAGATACTTGAAAATGTGGATGCAGCTTTGGAACTGGGAATTAGGCAAAGGTTGGAGGAGTGTGGAGGACTTAGAAGAAGACAAAAAGATGAGGGAAACTTTGGAACAGTTTAGAGATTGGTTAAATGGCTGTGACCACCAGATTGCTGATAGAAATGTGGCCAGTAAAGACCATGCAGATGATGAGGTCTCAGATAGAAATGAAGAACTTATCTGGAATTGGACAAAAGATCACCCTTGCTACACCATAGCAAGGAGCTTGGCTGCATTGTGTCCATGCCCTTGGACTTTGTGGAAGGTGGGACCTAAGAGTTGTGAACCAGAATGTTTGGCAGAGGTAATTTCCAGGCAGCAAAGCATTAAGTAAGCTGCCTGGTTACTTTTAACAGCCTACTCTGAGTTATGGTGGCAAAGGCATGATGCAAAGCCAGAATTTAAAAGGGGAAGCAGAACATGAAGATTTGGAAAATTTGCAGACTGGCCATGTGGTAGAGAAGCTGAGAGCAAGAGAAAAATGCAAGGGTGAAGCAGATAAATTGGTTGCTAAAGACATTAGCTTGGTGGTGAGGCAGCCAGATGCTAATAGCCAAGACAATGAGAGAAAAATGCCTGAAAGCATTTGAGAAGTCTGGAAGGGTGCCCCTCCCATCACAGACCCTGAGGCCTAGAAGGACTGAGTTGTCCCAGAGGATGGACCTCAGGAACCTGCTCCCTGCATTCCAGCTGATCCAGCTGGAGCAAGCCTTCCTCAAACAGCCCAAAGTGTAGTTCATGGAGCAGCTCTAGAGAGTAGAAGCCTGAAACCTCAGTGGCATCCACATTAAAAGTCTGCAGGCCGGCAGGACATGAGAGCAGTGGAGGCATGGCAGCCTCCACCCAGAATCCAGAGGAGGTATGGAAAAGTCTGGGGGCCCAGGCAGAGACCTGCTGCAGGGGCAGAGCTCCCACAGTGAGCCCCCACCAGAAAATGTCTAGTAGACCCAAGGCAGTGGGGCTGCCACCAGTACCCCAGATCTGTAAGACCACTGGCAACATGCAGCACCAGCCTGGAAAAGCCACAGGTACCAGTGCAGCTCAGTGGACTGCACATCACAGAGCTGTGGGAGGAAGACTGCCCAAAGCTTTGGGGGTCCAGATGCCCCATTGTGCCAGGAAGCAGGAGTTGTAGTCAAAGAAAATTATTTGGGAGTGTTAAGACATAATGTCTTTTGTGCTGGGTTTTGGATTTGTTTGGGGCCTGTTTCTCCTTTCTTTTGGCCTATTTCTCCCTTTTGGAATGGGAATATGTAGCCAGTGTCAGTTCCACCATTGTATCTTGGCTGTAGATAAATTTGGTTTTGATTTTTACAGGTTCACAGCTGGAAGGAGTTTTGCCTTTGGTCTTGGATGAGAGTTTGGACTTTGGACTTTTAAATTGGTGCTGGAACAAGCTAAGACTTTGGGATGGAATGATTGTATTTTGTATGTGACAGGGACATGAGTTTTGGGGGACCAGGGGTCAATTGATGGAGCTTTTGATGTATTGTATTCCCAGAACTCATGGAAATCTGATCCCAAGTGTGGCAGAATCGTGGGGATGGATCCCTCATGAATGGGCTAGTGCTCTCTCTAGGTGGGGGGAGTAATGAGTGAGTTCTTGCTCTATTAGTTCCCACAAGAGCTGGTTGTTTAAAAGACTCTTGCACCTCCTCTCTCTTGCTCCCTCTCTGCTTGTACCTGCCAGCTTCTTGCCACTTTCCACCAAGAGTCGAAGCAGCCTGAGGCCATGCCAGATGCAGCTGTCCCAGAATCATAAGCCAAATAAACCTCTGCTCTTTATAAATTACCGTCTCAGGTATTTCTGTTATAGTAACACAAAATGGACTAATACAATCATGCTTTCTAACAAATTTCATATTTTTCTAGATTCAATTTGCTAGTATATTTGTGGATTTTGGTGTCTGCATACAAGAGGGATAATAATATATTATCTTCCTTTTTTGTAATGCCTCTACTAAATTTTGGAATCAGGATAATACTAACCTGACAGAAGAAATTGGAAAATATTCTCATCTCTTCAATTCTTTGGCAGTGTTTGTGAAGAATTGGTATTAATTCTTCATTAAATATTTGGCAGAATTTGCGTTAAGCTACTTGTCCTTGGGCTTTTCTTTGTGGAAATATTTTAAATTAATTTAATCTATTTCCTCATTATAGGTTTATTGATATATTTCTCTCTATGAAGGGATATTTATATATTTAATTTCTTAAGTTTATTTGCATAATTTTTGCTTGTTAAAGTATTTATTTTTAACTTGTAGTATTCTGTGTTTCTACATTTTCTCTGCAGTTGACATGAAAGAATCAGAAATAATAATGTGTAAAAACAAGGCTTTGGGGCAATCAATGAATGAACCATTTGAAGAATGTAAATTATGACTATAGCTGCTATACTTAATGCTTACATTGATTGTGTGCACAAATGATGTACTGAAAATAAATTAAGTTAGTAGAGCATGTTTGAATTTGGATTTTATTAAAATGACAGATTAAATCTGCCTCCTCTTTTAGATAGGATGGAAAATTAAATTTTCAGTAGGAAACAAATACAAAACAACAAAGTAAATGAAGAGTAGCATGAACAAATAAAAATATGATGTCAGAATGGTTAATACTAATTTAGTAAATAAAATGTGTTACACACTGTTCTAAGTCATTGACACATACAGACTTAATACCTAAACATTAAAATATACAACTCAAAGATTTATAAAAATGACAAATTGATACACTTGCAGTCATGTTAGGTGACATTAATACCATCATATGTATCTAATGTATTGTGGTATAGCTAATAAATGAAGATAAAGGATGTTAAATAACTTCATTAGAAAATTTGACCAATTAAAAATACAAATAGAAAACCATTTCTCACCAGCAAACTGAGGATACACATTATTTTCAAATGCCAGAGAAAATTATTAAAAATGGGAGGTTTTAGGCCTACCAATTATAAGTGTCTTCATAAAAGCATAAACACAACAGACCATATTTTCCAGGCACAATGAAATAACAATAGAAACAATAGAAACCCACAAGTACTGTTAGCTTCTTGTGTTAGATGAGTAATATTTACCATACACAGTAATATTTACCATCCATAGGTACTGTTCCTGTTGTGGAGCACTGTTATTTCAGAAATGTATGCAAAACATAAAACAAAATTTTAAGTATTAAAAACCAATTACACTGAACAAATTATTATTACTAGAATGTATATAGGGTTGTGTGTGTTCCAAATAAACATCAGAAATTTCAAGAGTGTCTCTGATGAGATACTGTTGTCTGCCAAAAAAATCTATGTGAAATATTTTACTTATTTATACACTGTAGATATTTGTGCTTCTGTGAAAATATTATATATTTCAAAAACTTTTAATGCATACAACTAAAAATACTTAAAACATTACAAGAATTTTTAAAATGCTGAATAAATTTAAAGGAAAGTATAAGCAATTCCTAGGAGCTGAAGTAAATAGAGAAACATGGAGGAGACTATTCAATCTAAGAATCAAGTGCTCCCTTAAGATACTGCCTGGTTGCAAACACATCAAATTTATGTGGGTTTTCTATTTTGCCCCCAGCACAATTGGAATAAATAAAGAAATTAGCTGACTGCAGAAATCCTAAAGGTGCTATCTCCCAAAAGCAAAAACCAAATGAAAAATGATAAGGCACAAAAGGAAATAAGCTACATGAATAAACAGTCACAAGAAAATAGATGCCACATAAACATTAATATTGGCCTTATTTTTAAAATATTTAAGTAAATAAAATGGGAAAGTAGGAAATCAAAATAATTTGGAAAGAGCAAGAAACTCTAAACATGGTAAGACATGTATTAAAAACAGAGAAATCTAAAAAAAATGTAGTAAACATTAAATTTATGAGTTAAACGTGAAATTAGACTGAGCTGATGACAGGACTAGTGAACTAAAATATTGAGCAGAATGAATATAGCCAAATAGAGTAAAGAGGGGAAAGTGATACAAAATATAAATATAGTACTGTATATTTTTATTTCAGGTAAAATTGGTATACTGAGTATAACATATAAACATTAAAGATAATCAAAATGATGCTTATTTATAAATTTCCAAATTTTGAAACCAGTTATGAATCTTTGAATTCAGAAATTTTTTTTATCAAAAAAGCTTTGTATCAGTATTCAAAACAAATATTAGCAAAACTGCATAAAAATAAAATAGAAAAAATTGCTTGAAAGAAGTGACAGAGAAAGAGAGATCAACTACAAAGGTAAGAACAAAATCTGCATGATTTTTTTGGAGCCAGAATATAGGGAAATAAATATTGAGTGCTGAGAAAAATTATTATTAAGGGTAAAATTGGATACTTAACTAAGATATCTTTAATAGACACACATAAATTTAAACATTTTCAAAAGGAAAAACACCAGCATTTAATTACCAATATAAGATTCTTAAGAGTTCACTTCAAGGAGAAACATTTTTTGTGTGTGAAGGGCTGAGAATCAAAATAAAAAAATGAAGAGGATGATATGGGAATATCAACTTATGATGAACATTGAACTAAAAAGAACCAAAAAACAAAAAATAAAAAACATGTCTTTGGCAGCACTAGTTCTGAACATATTTAGATGTAACAAAATTATAACCACACATTTTAATTAAATTAGTGGCAAATCCTGCACTATTGGAATAATTTTACCAATGGCAGAAGAATCTATTCCTTAGAATTTTTTTTCATAACTAGCTGTGTAAAGACTGATGTCACTTCTGTTATAAATTTTACGGAATTGTGGTTTCCTTTTTATCAAAACCGATTAGCACAAAAGGACTGACAGTGGCATAGACATTAAACACATGCTTCTGGACATGTGGGAGGACTGGGTCCTTTGTCCATAGCAGAGTTGAGAATGATAACACGACGAGGTTCATCCGGTACATGACCACAAAAAAGCTCAGCAGCAGCAGGACGGTTTGGGTGGCCTTTTCTTTTAGGAGGCTCTTGGGGACAGGTCAGTGCTGTGAAGGTTCTGGGATTGCCTCTGATGCCTGCACAAGAGAACGACTATGTGTGCACATGAAAGCAGCATAATTCCCACAGAGAAGACACTGCTGGATAGTTTCAGTGTGAAAAACAAGCTCCTGACAATGGGCTTCACGGGGAAAGTGAGCAGCCATCATTGAGGACCAGCAAGTTGGTCTGGGTCACATTGGAAATAGCCACAGTGTAGAAGATCAGGTCACTACTGCAAGACAAACTGAGGGACCCAAAGAAGACAAAAACATGGATGGTGTAATTTATGAATTTATGTTTTAACCTCACCAACCAGGAAGTGCTGGCTTTAAAACATAAAGTTTGATCTAATTATATACAATAACTTGAAAAACAATTAGAAAATTAGGAAAAACACAGTTCCAGTCCAAATTCAACATCATAAAATTATAAAAGTCCTTTCAGAAATCTATACATTTAGTGCCTCATAAGACTTATGAAATTGATCTTTTCATCTGAAGACAACTATTGTATTTAGTGATGACTCAATGAGAGAGGAGTAAAGTTATAAAAAGAGAATTATCTTAACATATTATTGAGAAAATTCTGGTTCATTTCACCACCAACCCAAGTCTTGAGCTCTCTCTGTTAATGAAGCTGAAAAATACACACTCACCTGTCACTTCTCTCTGTGTGGTGGGGATGCAAAGATTACTCAGAACCCAAATATTAAGAGCAATGAGAAGGCTGAAGGGACTACACCAAGACAACTCCCTCAAGAAGGGAGAAACAAGACACAGCCCTGAGTATTTGTTTCAGCTTTTATTGTACAGACAAGGAAATACAAGAGAAAAAAAAAACTGAATCAATAATTTATCAAGGGAATAAAAAGAAATTGGCTATGGGACAATCCTGGGAAAACATCTTGAGAAATAAAGGAAAGGGAGTAAAATGGATAAGAAATGACTTTAATGTTCTTATCTAATCTAGCAGAAACCATTTGCTGTTTTCAGCATTTAGGTTCTGCATAAGTGCATTTAGGACTTTTGCCCTTTGTGCACTCCCTGTTCTTTGTCAAGCATGTGTGCTCCCACACTCACCCAGCTAAGTTCTTGGACTGAGGCTGTGTATGTGAGATGAAACCCCAAAGAAGTGGTTATAAGAAAGTGATGTTGTCAGCCCATTTTCCTCCAGGCCTATAATTGTCATGTCACCTACAGAAGCAGAACAAGCCCTGTCCCTGGGATTAGTAGAAAGGGGAGCCACCAGAAGAAACACCAAACTTACCTAATTATTGGAAAGCAGCAGATTAAGAAGTGCCGAATTCCAAAAATTTAGGATGCAAGCTCATTTTTCCAGATAATCTTGTTACAGGGGGTTTTATTGTCATATACATTATCATCAACACATGCTTTTTAATAATTGTTTTTTTGTATAAAGAATTGAAATTTATTTCTCACAGCTTTGGAGGCTGGGAAGTCCACAATCCAGGGGATACATATTGTGAGGGGTTTCTCCTGTGTAGAAACTCTCTACAGAGTCCCATGGTAGCAAGGGTGTCATGTGGCAAGAATGAACTGAGCAAGACAGCTAACCTTCTCACTTGCTCTCCTTTCAAAGCCTTTGGATCCATGCCCATTACTGTATGAACGGATCAATCCATTCAGCAGGCACAGTCCTCACAGTCTAATCACCTCTTAAAGGCCTCACTTTTCAAACTCCATAATTGGATTTCCCACCCTCCTAAAACTGTTACACTGGGGGTCAAGTTTCCAATATATGAACTTTTGGGGGACATTTTTAACCCATAGCAAAATCCTTGTTCTTAGGAAATACACATTGGAATATCTATGAAAAAACTTCCAGAAGAAAAAAATAGTATTATGTATATTTTGTACACGTACAAAGTGCATACAGAAATATTCTGTCTCTCTCTCTCTCCCATTACTGCTCAAATCTATTCACTATCTCCTAAAGAAATTGGAAAAGTTGTTCCCTCACCTGAAAATAGAAATAAATACAGTTACCCCTCGGTATCCTCAAGGAGTTGGATTCAAGACCACAGAGAATACCAAAATTCAGAGACATGCAAGTCCCTTATATAAAATGGCATAGCATTTGCATACAACCAACAGAAATGTCCATATACTTTTTTTTTTCTTGGGCTGTTGGGGTAGTGAGTGAGTTTTTGCTTTATTAGTCCTGGGGTGGGGCAGGAATGTATTACAAATGCAAGAGGACAGTATGTCTCTGAAATATCCATATACTTTAAATCATCTCTACATTGCTTATAATGCTTGTCAATGCTATGCAAATAGTTCTTATACTGTATTTTTCAAATTTGTATTTTTTCTTAATGCTGTCTTGTGATTTTTTGTAAATATTTTAAATTTTATTTATTATTATTATTATTAGCATATTCATTATTACAAGTCATAATTTTTCTTTATGCCTTTAACAAACCTGTCACTCCCCAACCCCCATCTCTCCCCCCTCCCCAGTTCTAGTGTTATTAGGTCTGTTCTCTCCTTCTGAAAATTCAGCATATTATTGTGGTTCTTTCCTTCTTTCTTCCTTCCTTCTTTCTTTCTTTCTTTCTTCCTTTCCTTCTTTCTTATTACCCAGGTATGAGTGAGGACATGAGGTATTTCTCTTTCTCTGTCTGGCTTATTACACTTAATATAATGTTCTCCAGTCTCATCCATGTTGCTGCAAGTGGCAGAATTTTATTCTTTTTTATGGCTAAGTAGTATTCCATCATGTGTATATACCACATTTTCCTTATCCAGTCATCTGTGTTGGACATTTAGGTTGGTTCCATATTTTGGCTGTTGTATATAGAACTGTGATGAACATGGAAGTGCAGGTATCCCTTCAACATGATTTCCATTCCTTTGGATATACACCCCATAGAGGGATTGCTGGATCATACGGTAGTTCTGTGTGTAGTTGTTTGAAAAACCTCTATACTGTTTTCCATAATGGCTATGCCAATTTACCATCCCACCAACAATGTAGAAGAGTTCCCCTTTCCCCATATCCTCACCAGCATTTGTTATTCTCAGTCTTTTTCATACTGCCAGTCTAAATGGGGTGAGATGATATCTCAATGTGGTTTTGATTTGCATTTTCTGGATGACTAGTGATGATGACACTTTTTCATGTACCTGTTGGCCATTTGTATGTCTTCCTTTGAAAAATATCTACTCATCTCTTTTACCCATTTCTTAATTGAATTGTTTGTTTATTTGTTTGTTTTTACTGTATAGTTGTTTGATTTCCTTATATATTCTGGATATTAATCCCTTGTCAGATGTATAGTTTGTAAATATTTTCTCCTACTCAGTAGGTTGTCTTTCCTCTCTGTTGTTTTTTTCCTTTGCTGTGCAGAAGGTTTTTAATTTGATATAATCCACTTGTTTATTATTCCTTTTGTTGCTTGTGATTTGGGGACCTTATTCATAAATTCTTTGCCCCGTACTGCTAACTGGAATGCTTCCCCTATGTTTTCTTTTAGTAATTTTATGGTTTCAGGTCTTATATTTAAGTCTTTAATCCATTTTGAGTTGATTTTGGTATATGTTCAAAGGTACGGATCCAGTTTTATTCTTAAGCATATGGATGTCCAATATTTCCAGCATGATTGGTTGAAGAGGCAGTCTTTTCCCCAATGTATGCTCATGTAGCCTTTGCCAAAGATTGGTTGTCTAGAAGTCTGTGGGTTGATTCTTGGGCATTCTATTCTGTTGCATTAGTCTGAGTGTCTGCTTTTATGCCATTGCCATGTTTTGTAATATTATTTGAAACTTTGTAATGTTATTTGAAGTTGGGTAGGGTTAGGCCTCCAGTTTTATTGCTTTTTGATCGGGATTGCTTTGGCTATTCAGAGATTTTTGTTGTTCCCTATTAATGTTAGGATTGCTTTTTCTATTTCTGTGAAGAATGTCATTGGAATTTTGATGGGGATTGCATTGAATCTATAGATTGCTTTGGGTAGAATGGACATTTTCATGCTGTTAATTCTTCTAATCCAAGAGCATAGTATGTCTTTCAATTTTTTTGTGCCCTCTTTAATTTCTTTCAGCAGTGTTGTATAGTTCTCATTGTAGAGATCTTTAACCTCCTTGATTAAATTGATTTCTAGGTTTTTTGTTTGTTTGTTTGTTTTGTTTTGTTTTGGCAACTATTGTGAATGGGCTTGCTTTCTTGATTTCTTTTTCTGCCAGTTCGTTATTGGAGTATAAAAGCACTATTGATTTTGGGGTGCTGATTTTGTATTCTGCCACATTATTGAAATTGTTAATCAGCACTAAGAGTTTTTTGCTAGCATCTTTAGGTTTTTCTATATATAAGCTCATGTCATCTGTGAACAGGGACAGTTTGATTTCACTCTTTCCTATCTGGATGCCCTTTCTTTCTGTCCCTTGACTAATTGCTCTAGCTAGTACTTCTAATACTGTGTTAAATAGGAGTGGTGAGAGTGGACATCCTTGTATTTTTCTTGTTCTTAAGGGAAAAGCTTTTATTTTTTCCCCTTTCAGTATGATATTGATGATTGATTTTTCATATATGGCTTTCATTGTGTTGAGATAATTTTCTTCTATATCTAATTTACTGAGAGTATTTATCATGAAGGGATTTTGAATTTTGTCAGATGTTTTTTTCTGCATCTATTGAGATAATCACATGGATTTTGTCCTTGGTATTGTTGATGTGGTGTATCACATTTACTGATTTGCATATGTTGAGCCATGCTTGCTTCCCTGGGATAAATCCCACTGGATCGTGATGTATAATTTTTTTGATGCATTCCTGTATTCTGATTGCTAACATTTTGTTGAGATTTTTTGCATCTATGTTCATCAAAGATATTGGCCTGTAATTTTCTTTTTTTGTTGTATATTTGTCTGGTTTTGGTATCAGGGTGAGGCTGGTCTCATAGAGTAAGTTTGGGAGAATGGCTTCTGTTTTAATTTTTTGGAATAGTTTGAAGAAAATTGGTATTAATTCTTCTTTAAAGATTTGATCTAATTCAGCTGTAAAGCCATACAGACCTGGGCTTTTCTTTGTTGGATGGTTCCTGATTACTGCTTCAATCTTATTTCTTGATATTGGTCTGTTCAGGTTTTCTATTTCTTTTTGGTTCCATCTTGGTAGTTTAAATGCATCAGGAAAGTTATCCACTTCCCCCAGGTTTTCCTATTTGTTGGCATATGGTTGTTTATAATAATCTCTAGTGATTCTTCTTGTTTCTGTAGTACTGGTTGTGATGTCTCCCTTTTCATCTCTGGTTAGTGTTATTTGGTCTTTTTTGTTGTTGTTGTTAATCTAGCTAATGGTTTCTCTATTTTATTTATCTTCTCAAGAATCAACTTTTGGTTTCATTGATCTTTAGTATCATTTTTGAAGTTTCTTTTTCATTTAGTTGTCCTGTGATCTTAATTATTTCTGTCTACTACTTTGAGAATTGGATTGTTGTTTTTCTAGGTGCTGTGCTGTCATTTACTTGATTTTTTAAAAAAATTCTTTTGATGCAAGCATTTATTGCAATAAACTTCCCTCTTAGTATGGCTTTTTGCAGGATCCCACAGGTTTTGGTATGATATATCTTTATTTTTATTAGTTTAAAGAAACTTTTTGATTCCCTGTTTAATTTTTTCTTGGGCTCATAGGTCATTCAGGAGCCTGTTGTTTAGTTTTCCTGCACTTGTATAGTTTCCAGAGTTTCACTTGTTATTGATTTCCAGATTTAGTCCATTGTTGTTTGAAAAGATACTTGGAATTATTTTGATTTTTAAAAATTTGCTGAGACTTGCTTTGTCACCTCACCTGTGGTCTATCCTTGAGAATGTTCCATGAGCTGATAAGAAGAATATATATTCTGTAGTTGTTGGATAAAATGGTCTGTAGATGTCTTCCAGGTCCAATTGGTCTAAGGTGTTTAAATCCTTTGTTTCTTAGTTGATTTCTTGCTTGGAAAATCAACATCCAATGTTGATTGGATGGTCCATCCAATGCTGAGAGAGGGGTATTCAGGTCACCCACTCTAATGCAGGAGTGCCTTATGTGAGAGGGCACTTATGTAGTGTTTGCCAACTCCAAAGAACACTCCTGGTGGTCCAGCTGGTAGAGACATTGGTTTATTAGATTTATGAGAGTCACTGATGGTGGTGGGTCAGTCAGATATCCACACTGCTATGGGGTACATAAGAACAGTTATATAGTGAACAGATCAGAGTAGTGGTAAAATTATTTTCGGACTTACATGTAGACTCTCATCTTACTCACGTAACTCAGAGTGTGTGGGAAATCTGGCTGAGTAGATAAGTTAACCTACTCTCTACTCTTCTGGCGCCAGAGTGCTTGTTCATTTACTTAGGTTCCCTGCTCCCTCCAGCCCTGTTTGTCTTAAAGGATGCATGCCTTCCCCTAGATAACTACTTTGGCCAGGAGTAGTTTCCCCAGGGGAAGGAGGAACTCTGGTATGTATGGGGAGGAGGGAATAGGGCTATGTCTAGCATTCACCCTACATTCCACTCCTACATATGACTGTTCCACTCTCAGTCTTCACAGCACATTAATCTTCTGCATGTCCCCTAGGGTGGAGTAGCGAATTGTGCATTGCATCCAAATACCATAAATGCAGTACAGCCCACAAGTACTGAACAACAGCACTCCTGTCACTACCGCTACTCTTATTATGACTTTTTTCCCAGAGTGAGCCAAGTGAGAAAAACCAATCTGAGAAAGGGTCTTGGGCACTAGCATCAATAGCCTTAATTTTGGCATGCGTGGTTTTCAGAGCAAGGGAGATAGTGTAAGAGAAATCAGGAATATACATACAACATTCTGTCTTAATAATGGCACAGCTGCCCACTTGGGCAGTGGTAAGCCTGTCTAGAGCGATCCTGTTTTGCAACACTACTCTTGCTGGGTATAGAATTCTTAGCTGACAATTTTTTTCTTTCAGTATTTTGAATCTATCGTCCTGTTTTGTTCTGGAATGTAGGTTTCAGTTGAGAAGTCTGTTGTTAGTCTAATGGGGCTCCGTTATGGTTAGCTTGATGCTTTTTTCTTGCTGCTTTTAGAATTCTCTTTGTCTTTGAGCTTTGCCAGTTTGACAAGAATGTGTCTTGGAGAGGATCTTTTTGGATTGAATATGTTTGGCAATCTTTGGGCTTCCTGGATATGAAAGTCTGTGTCTCTCCCTATGCCTGGGATGCTTTCCATTATTTTTCCTTAACTAGGTATTCAGCGTAACTTCCTTTTCCTCCCCTTCTGGAATACCAGTGATTCAGATGTTTGTGCATTTGAGATTGTTTGCTAGCTCTCTTAGATTTTTTTCTTTTTTAAAATTCTCTTTTCCTTTTTTTGTCTGGCTAAGTTATTTCAAAAATACCATCTTTGAGATCTGAAATTCTTTCTTCTCACCTGCTGCTCAAGCTGTCTGTTGTGCTTTTTATTTCACTGAGTGAATCCTTCAGTTCTAGGAGTTTTATATTATTTTTTAAGGTATTAATCTCTTTTTAAATTTCCCCCTTCATATCCTGGATACTTTTTCTTATTTTATTGTGTTCCATAATTGAGTCTTCTCTCACCTCTTTGAGTTATCTTAAGATCACTGCCTAGAATTCCTTTTCAGACATTTCTAGGGTTTCTTGCTCTATGGGATCTGTATTTTAGAGTTACTGTATTCCTTTGATGGTGTCATATCTTCTTGTTCATTTTCAGTTATAGTACTTTTTCATTAGTGTTTGGTCATCTGGTAGGGCACTTGTTTCCTCTATTACTCTGGATTGGGCTATGAGGAGAAAGGCTTTCTCTATTTGTAAGTTCTACTGGTGACTCCTGTTTCAATGCAATCAAGTGTGCAGTGGGCTCCCTGCAGGCTGGCACTGGCTGCCACTCTGGTGGTGAGCCATCCTTGCAGTGGCAGTAGATGTGGCAGTGGCTGTGGTAGACCACCTTGGCTCCTTCTCAGGCTTTGGGTGGGCCTTTCTGAGGCTTGGGTCTGGGCCCACAGAAGTGGCATGTGGGATGGTGCTCACCTTGGCTCATGGTCAGGCAGTTGGCAGGACATTCCCTTGTTTACCAATAATTCTAACATAAATGAGTAGAATGTCTCTTAGATTTCTCAATATACCCTCAATGTTTTGAGTAATTCCTGCTGGTCTTAATACATGTTTCCTATTGGTTTCTGGCTTTTAAAGCTATACCTAGAATATAAGCACTTTGGCGGGAATTAAGAAAATGCCACCTCTGGCAGACCTACTTAAATAAGGTGCTCTGTCTTCCAGAGGACATAACTCTAAGCTAGAGCACCAGGCATGGAAAGCAGAATTCAGGATACTTTTCACTATCCACCAGTATGCCAATTTTGGCACTTGCACGTATAGAAGGAAGAAAGAACATCTCCATGTTAAGCAGCACTGAGGTCTGGAATATACATTGCCCTTCCAAATATATCTAACTTAGTATCAGGTCCTGGGGTGATGTGTTGTGCCATTTTCATTCTCAGTCTCCTCGGCAGCTTCTACTCATGGGACTGTTTTATTTCATGCACTCAGCATTAGAGCACCCACTCCTTAGCAACTTCCAAAGTTATTGTTTCTCTGACAACCCATAAACAACATTTTTTGTGGTAATTAACCCTAACCTTACCACACATCATTTTATCTGTCACAATTTTCTCTTTTCTAATTAAATATGTGGTTTTTACAGTGGTGAGTTTTAGTCTTCTAAACCTATGAAACTGAGAACAGTACTCCAGCTCCCAGCCTGTTTGCATTCAGCCTGATGTACTTACCACATGTCTTCTCTGATCCCCTAACATTTTCTCCACTTGGACTCAGTCAGACTTCAGACCTACCACACAGACTTCTGTCTTCAAGTATAATTCTTCTAGCTATCTCCAACCCAGTACAATCTATCAACTTTTATCATTATGACCTCATTGCTCAATCCAGGCAAACTTCTTAGGTTTGGATCTGTTTGCCTTCTTGAAAGTCCTTTAAAACCTCTTCTTATTTTTATTCGGTGTTAAAACAAACAAACAAACAAACAAATATCTTTTAACCAAGAATTATGTATCCAGCAAAGCTATATATCAAAATTAAAGGCATGACTGGCTGGTTAGTTCAGTTGGTTAGAGCATGGTGGTATAACACCAAGGTCAAAGGTTCAGATCCCCATTCTGGTCAGCTAGCAAAATTAATTAAATTAATTAATTAATTATGAGAAAACTAAAGGCAAAATAAAGAATCCCAGATAAAGAAAAAGAAAATTTGCTGCTAGCACACTTACCTTATAAGAAATATTAAAGTGTAGTCCCTCAGTGACAACAGAGGGTAAATTGAAGGCACAGAAAAAGAGAAAGAGCACTGATAAAAGTAATTTTGTAATTATAGAAGACAGTATGAATGTATATTTATTTTTAATAAGTTATTTTTAAAAGCAATTGCATAAAATATATATATGTAACCAAAAAATTGGGTCTATAAATATATAGATATATTTTCTAATAGCTACACCAGGACCTGGAGAATCAAAGCTATATTGAGTCAAGGTAATCACTAAAGATAATAACTTGAATTCACAGGAAAAATGAAAAGAATAAGAGATGAAAAGGTTATCATGGAAAATGTAAATATATAATTGATCAACTAACTACTCTCAG
The DNA here is from genome assembly GCF_027409185.1 of Cynocephalus volans. NCBI lineage: Eukaryota > Metazoa > Chordata > Mammalia > Dermoptera > Cynocephalidae > Cynocephalus > Cynocephalus volans. The sequence goes on along the minus strand of NC_084463.1, from coordinate 48,000,601 downwards.
CTTTTTAAAAATAAATATAATTCCATAGAGAAAGTCAGAACATTATATTTTTGAGTTTGTAACATATACATAAAATAACAATACTAAAGAAGTTGGGGGAAAGAAATAGAGATATATAGAAATAACATTTCTGTAGTTCATTAGAGCTGTTTTAAAATAATTCTGAAGCAGACTCTGATGAGTTAAATGCAAACGATAACTCCTAGAGACACCAGTGAGAAAAAACTGAAAACGTATAGAAGTAAATTTTAAATATATTAAGATGCGACATGAAAAAGAATCACTTAAAGCAAATGAAAGCAGGAAAAAGAATAAAATATCCTAAAGGGCATGTGGTCTATAAAAAACAAAAAGTAAATGTCGGATGCAAATTCAACTGTATCAATATCAACATTGGACATGAAAGGACTGGTTAATCCTTTCAAAAGTTAGAGATTGTCTAACTGAATCTGAAAAACAGTATCATCAATAACAACAAGATGAAAATAGATGAGGGTACTGCACAACTTTCATGGAAAGATTCATATTATATTTTAATTCTATTTTTTCACAAACTCTTTGCAGTATCCTCTTGTACTCTATAAGACTCTCACATTGGATCCAAAGACACAAATAAGATAAATGTAAAAGTATTTATACACAAATGCAAACATGTGAAAGCCACAGTGGCTATACTAAAATCAGACAATAAACGTTAAAACAAAAAAATTGTTAGTGAAGATAAAGAGGGCTATTCTATAATATAATAATACTGTCAATTTATTCTGAATATATACAGTTATAATATAGGTAATATCAATAGTGATAACATTATATTAAACAAAATACTGTGCTTTATTCCTGGAATACAATAATGGTCCAACACACAAAATTTAATAAATGTAATATACCACAGTAACAATAAATGCATAAAACCATAGAATTATTTCATTTGATACAGGAAAACATTTGACAGCTTTTAGCACTTCTTTCTTTTACAATAGCACTCGGCAATTAGAAATATGGGGAAATGACTGCAATATGATGAAGGCCATATGTAAACAGCTCACAGCTGACATATTCAGAGGTGAAAGACTGCAAGGTTTTTCTCTGAGATCAAAAACAGGACAAGGATATCCACTTTTAAACTTCTGTTAATCACAGTACTGGACATTTTAGCTAGAGCACTTGCACACACATATAGAAAAAAGCATGTAGATGGGGAAGAAAAAATTATGTCTATTAGCAGATAACATAAGCTTATATGAAGGAAACCCTAAGCATTTTGTTTTAAAGAGCGAATTCATACCGAATTCAGCTAAATTAGATAGTACAAAATTAACACACTAATATGAGTTTATGTTTAACCACTATTTCTTAACATTCTAAAAAGGAAATTAGAAAAACCATTCATGATAAAATGTGTGTACCTTAAAACTACCAAATGTACTCCCATAAGTCCCTTAAGTTTTGTTCACTTTTTTCATTGCTGTTTTTTTCTTTTTTGATCATTTCAAATGGCTTTTCTTCAGTTTTGCTGGTTATTTTCCTGTCGGTTTGAGTCTTTTTTTTAAAGCACTTTTACTGAATTTTTAAATTTTATTATTGTGTTTTCAGCTCCAGAATTTCTTTCGTTATTTTGATAATATTTATATCTTTTTTTGATATTCTAATTTTCTTCATACATCATTTTTGTTATTTTATGTGGTTGTCTGTTGTGCTCTCTTTTGTTTTATTGAGCATATTTAGGAGAGTTGCTTGAAAAACTCATCAAGCAAATCTGAAGCCTGCCTTTAGGGTCAGTTTCTGGAGTATTTTGGTTGTTTGCTCACTTGCTTGCTTGGAATGACTTATGTTATCCTTATTCTCTGGTACATGTTTATTAAAAATTGGACACTTGACAAAACATTAAACTCTATCAGACTTCGCAGAACAATTCTATGCAATAGAAGACATTAAATAATTAGACTGGTGTTGAAGTACTTGGTCCTCTTACAATGTTTTTAAGATTCATTTTTTTTCTAATTCTCCTTTATGCATGGCTGCTGTTAAATGTCTTAATTTCCGTAAGAGTCTCAAAACCTTAGGTGTTTTCTTGTTGTTTTTTTGCTCATATTATCTTGCCCCCAGGTTCCCACAGGTCTATAGTTCTCCTGCAGCTCTCACATGTTCCTGACCAACCACTTCTTTTAATGACCTTCTACCTGACATTTGAACTATGCTGCCACTTCTGTTGGTAGTGTGAGTCAGGTGAAACAGAGAGCAATCCTTCAGGAAGCCCTTAGACTAGCCAGAACATTGCAAGCAAGTGACATTCTTTCCATCCTATGGGAAAAAAACAGGAATCAGGTGGCTCTTCCCTAACTGAGCCACACTACACCAGTCTAGTGAGGGGCTGCAACAAGAGAAAGCAAAAAAAAAAAAGTATTTTCTACCATTTTAAGTGTATTCTTTTATTCTTTAAGTGTATGGCTGCTGTGGCTTTTTAACTTGTTTCCAAAGTTCATACAAAATTATTATGGTTCATTATTGTTCATTTTATGTTTTCCTGTGGGAATAAGGGCCCAAAGCTACTCAGTCTTCCATCTTGGAATCACTTCAGATTTCTTTTATAAACTTGCATTTATCAATATTTTTGTACTTCCAAATTTTGAGTAATGAGTAGAAAAAAGTCCCCTTGCTGTTTCTTAGGTAATTGACCCATTTTTTAAATCTTGTGATTGTGTTAAACAATCACGGGGTCAATAACCTGAGCCTTTCTCCATATTTTGAGTTTCTACATAAAAAATATCACCCTAACACAGTGTATAATTAAATAAAACCTTAACATAAAAGTATATATATATATATATATATATTTGTAACAAATCACAAGGTTTCAGCCATCACAGAAAGCCAGAATTCAACCAGTCACAGGCAGCTAACTCATCACATCATGCACAAGTAAGGCAGACACCTAGCTGCAGCCAGGTAATCTCTCAACTTTAATTCTGTGTCTGGCCTATTAAAATTTGCTGTTCACATTGATGGTTGGTGGAACTGCTTCTAGTCTGAGTGCTGCGTGACCATGGATCATTTTTTGTTCAAGTGAACTCTGTAAAATTTATATGGTTGAAAGTTTTTTTTAACAGTTTGGTGTTAGAAGTGGAATCCAAATGACACATCTGATGATTTCCATTAGTACCTAGTAACCAAGCGAAGGTACCTGGAGTAAGTAACCAAACAAAGGCATCTGCCAAGCTCATTTTACCCATTACTCTCTCAAGGAGACTGGAGATCATGGATGAGTTTCCTCTTGAATTCAAGCTCTGTGAATTTGCATTTTGACCTCTAGGACATAATTTGAGCAATTCTTTGACTGGAGTGGGCCCAGAATTGCATTGTATCTGATTTTTAAAACTGGATTATGCCCAGTAGTAGACATCTGGTAGGTAAAGTTACTAGAATACAGAAAATCATGGGCTCACCTGAATCCAAAGGGTGTAGAAATTCTCCACTTGGACCTCCAGCCAATTTTATGCATAACAGCTATGAACCCAATATCTGTGCTTTTCTAGAGAAATGGATATACCTTAGAAAAGGTAACAGAGTTACAGTGGCCACTATGGAGAATTTACTTTTAAAAGGCTTACAGGTACATGTCTTTATGGCTACAACAGCTAAGGGAATTATGAAAACCTTCTCACAGTTAAACAAAAGCTGAGGGACCCTAAAGTGAAAAAGCCTGTGCTCTGACATGTCTGCCTTCATTGTTCAGCCTTAGCCATGAAAAATGTATTGCTACGGTGTGGTCTTTTTGGCTGAAACTAAAGGAAACCCTCATGGGCTTGAATACAGGGACAATAAACAATCTCTCAGGAAAAAACAAAAACAAAAAGCAAAACAAAAAAGCCTCCCTCTGATAGGTGTTAAGAATTAAGCCCAGAATGTCTCTGTGTTTGAATCTTTTTAATTGATATTTAGATCATTTTCAGGTAAACACATACACTTATGAGAATTAGTTCTCTCTGTTTTCTCTGTTCAGTCTCACTTTCATGAAAACCTCTCAATCAACAGAAACCCCTCTTCTAGAACCCCCGCTGACTATACACTCTGCCCACCTTTTTCATCATTGTTGTCTTTCCATGATCTTTGGTATGACCCCAAAATCATTCTTGAAGGAAAAAAAAATACTGACTGGTCTGTTATTCAATGTTAAAAAAGAAAGAAAGAAAGAAAGAAAAAGAACACATCCATCTCTGACTACAATGCAGGATTAGAAATATCTATGTTAAGTCCAGTTATAAACAGAACAAAGCAAAACAAAACAAAACTTTTTCTGTTTTTCTATGGACTCCACCCTGAATTGAGTAATCATGTTATAAAATACATACACACACAACCTGGGTTAGTAAACATCTAATCTAACCAAACTAGTCTTCAAAATATGCTCCTCTGACAAGTATTATTTTAATTTGGTTATTTATACACTCTTTTGTAAGAGTAATTTACATCTATAATGAAAACCTATATTTTTAAGGGTGTCTTTCTCTCTGCATCAGAGAAGGAAGGACTAAATCACTGAAAATAGAGAAGGCATTGATTTGAAACTACATTACATACCCTACCTTTGTTTAAAATACTGTTCCTGGCCGTCTTGCCTTAACTGGAACTTTACCTAAGCCTAAAATCTTAACCGAGTGACTCTGAGATATAAATTGTGGACTCTGTCTTCTCTAGAATGCGGCAGCTACCCCTTTAAGATGTGTCTTTAGGGGAGATGAGTCATCATCATCAGAAAAAGATACTTAAAAATTGGGAAAAGAAAAATATTGAATTTTTAATACAAATATTAATAAAAATCTTTCCACATCTGTGTACAATTTTGTTCTACTAGAAGGAAAGAAGGAAGAAAAACTAAGTAGATATAGATAAAAGTAGCTTTCTCTTCAGCTTTTTATTGCAAAGAGGAAAATATAGTTGGGCCTGTTAGTAAAATTTGCTACATTAAAAACTTGCAGTATGAGAAAGCAGATGCTTCTAGATATTGTTAAATGGTAGTGAATTAAAGAATGTTGGTATGTAACAGACAGTTCATGAGTGCTTGCTTCATAGTTTTAATGGAAATTAACATTAATAAGTGTCAAGAATTTTAATTAATATGTGTAATTAATATACTAGAAATAATAAGCTAAATAACTATATATGCAGGTATACAAGAAAGGTAAGTTGTGATTTTTGTAAGAAAAGCTGTAGGGTATGAGAATGGGTTTTGTTTTGTTTAGAAATAAAGATACTAATTTTTGTCTGACAGTAACTATGTTTCACAATGAGAAAAAGAATAGTACAAATACTGAAAGTATGTAAAAAAGTTATAGAGGGTTTGTGGAAGAGGACTCTTGACAAATGAATTTTATATGTAATCAGATGGCTAAGGTTTGAAGAAATTGATTTATAATTTTTAACTGAGCATTAATATTAAAGGGACACCAATGGTCCTGTCTGTTACAACAACAAGGCTCTTTTGAAGTGTATGCCAGCTTTTAATAAGAAATTGTGAACCATTTTTCTTTACCTTTTAAGTTATTGGCCTAGTACACAAAATTCTGACTTTTAGCAAGATCATTTCCTGTGATTTATGTTTTTTATATATCAGATGTTTGATTACTTAGATAAACCAAGCCCTCTCTATTAAAAGAACTGTTTTTGTGTGTGTGTTTTTGTACACTTATATGCCTTTCCGTATTTGCATTTGAAGTCTTTTAATTATTACTCTTGTTAAATCAATAAGTACTTTTCTATAGTGACTTATAATCTTATTTCAATCAAGTGTCTTAAAATCTTTAACATTTTTCACAAGTTTCCGAAATCAAATTTTAAATTAAGACCTTTACCTTGTATACACTTTGGGACTGTACATATGTTCCCCCAGAATATCTTAAAATAATTTATTCTCTCTCCTTATAAAAAGTAAAATGTTAAACTTAGTTAGGCTTATTTGATATATTAAATTGTGTAGAAAGCTTGTCAAGTAAAAATTAATGGAGAACACTTTTTAGGTCATAGTATATGGTCATGTTGTTAATATGTGTATCAGGAATTGTAGAAAATTTCTAGAATTTTGATAGTCTTGGTATAACTATATATCTTAATTTCAGTTATTGTAAAATATTGCATGTTACAGAAATAATGAAATTTCCTTGTCAGTTGCATTATAACAAACTCTCGCTGGATCTTTAACCATGGCCATTTTAACTCTTGCCATCCACAGACAATGAATTGTTTTAGTCTTGTGTTTTTCTGATAATTACTTTAAACAATTATAAATAAAAAATGTTTTATACTTGAGAAGATTCTTTGAAAAGATTCTGACAATTACAGTTTTGTGATAACTGAGATCATACCATTGGACTGAGTAAAATTTCCAGAATTCTATTGAATAAAGTGGTTGGTTTATAAAACTGCTAGTTTAAAATCCAGCAAAACAAGAATTAATTGAACACAAAGAAAATGTATTCACCTTTTTCCATGCTAAGTCAGCTAATATGGAAATTGTTAAATATGCGATTTAAATAAACTCCATAAGATTGATTCAAGTCAAATTATCTATGATAACTTGTTTAATAAACAATCATGCGCTTGAATTGGGGGAAAAGTTGGCATTTAAAAATGCAAATTTAATGTTAAGTGTGGACATATGGAGGGACCAGATAGCTGCCTGGTGTTTCCTGAGTCCTAAACGTTTCCATTATTAAAAACTCTTCTCTCCATGATTCATTGTGGGCTAAATAAAATGATAGAAATTATATGAAAATGATGAATTGAGTATTTCAAAATTTGCTAAAGTGGTCTATAACCAGTGTTGGGTTGGTCAAACTCTGGTAAGGCATTACAAAACTCAGGTGGTGCATTTCCATCATATGCTGGGCCTTTTGAATACTTACGGATAAGTTTTATCCAATTGACATCTTCAAAGGGAAATTAAAATGTTCGCATAATAGTCATAATGTTTTCTAGTTGAATAGAAGCTTTTTCATACAGAAAGGCCTATGTCTCCCTAATAATAGAACATCATGTAGCTCCTACTCATAGAATCTCTAGCCTGACCAAATACTGCAAGATTCTACTGCATAACGTCAAAGTATATTTTCATCAGCTAAAACAAACCCTTCTTGAACTCACACAACAGAGTGCTTAACCAGCAGGCTAGATCAAGTAGAAGAGAGAATATCTGACCTTAAAGATGGCATGTTCAAAATAACACAGGTGGACAAAAAAAGAAAAGAAAAATGAATTTTAAAATGTGAAGAAAATCTAAGCGAGATAACAGACAACCTCTAGCACTCCAATATCCAAATTATGGGGATTCCACAGGAGGGAAGAAAAAGGAAATAGCATTGCAAACATATTCAATAAAATAATAGCAGAAAATTTCCCAGCTATATGGAGAGATACAGATCTTCAGATTTAGGAAGCTCAAAGATCTCCCAATATATTCAACCCCAAAAAGTCCTCTCCATGATATTTTATAGTTAAATTGGCAAAACTCAAAGACAAAGAGAGAATCTTAAAAGCTGCAAGAGAAGCATGACGCCACCTATAAGGGAACCCCTATCAGACTATCATCAGACTTTTCCTCAGAAACCCTAAAAGCCAGAAGAGAATGGAATGATATATTCAAAATAATAAAAGACAAAATTTGCTGGCCAAGAATACTTTACCCAGCAAGGCTATCCTTCCAAAACAAAGGACAAATAGTATATTTCCCAGACAAGCAAAAATTGTGGGAATTCACTACCTCATGACCAGCCTTACAAGAAATTCTCCAGGGAGTACTGGGTTTCATACCTGAAAAACAACCATCTCTACCATGAATATTCAAAGTAGAACAGAATCCACTAGTAAAACAAAATGTTAATAATAAAGACAGAAACAAAGTTCATCCACTATTCTAAGAAAACAACAAACACAGAAGAAAATAAGTAAATCAGAAAGAAAGGAACACATATTTAAAACATCCAAAGAAAAATTAGTATAATGCCAGGAGTAAATCAATATCTTTCAACAATAACCTTTAATCTAAAAGCTTTGAATTCTCCACTCAAAAGACACAGACTGACTGATTGGATTAAAAAGATGGACCCAACAATATGCTGCCTTCAAAAGACCCACCTCACCTGTAAAAAAAAAACATACACCAAGAGTGAAAGGATGGAAAAAGATATACCACGCAAACAGAGATGAAGAAAGACTTGGAGTAGCTATTCTTATATCAGATACAGTGGACTTTAAACCAAAAACCACAAAAAAAGATAAAGAAGGCCTCTATATTGTGATAAAAGGGTCTACCAAACAAGAAGACATAACAATCATAAATATATATGCACCCAACTTTGGAGCAGCCAGATTCATAAAACAAACACTATTAGACCTAAGAAAGATATAGACACTAATGCCAAAATAGCTGGGGATGGAAACACCCCACTCTCCACATTGGACAGATCTATGCAAAAAATCTGCAGAGAAAAACAAGACCTAAATAGCACTTCAGACCAACTGGACTTGGCAGATGTATACAGAACATTTCATCCAATAATGTTAGAAAATTAATTCTTCTCTTCAGCACATGAAACATTCTCCAGGATAGACCACATGCTAGGTAACAAATAATTCTCAAAAAATTTTTAAAAATTCGAATTATTCCATGTATTTTTTTTTAACCACAATGGATTAAAACTAGAAATCAATAACAAATAAACTCTGGAAACTATGCAAATACATGGAAATTAAACAACATTCTACTTAATGACACATGGGTTCAAGAAAAAATTAAACAGAGAATCAAAAAATTTATTGAAACTTATGAAAATAATGACACGTCATACAAAACCTGTCAGATACTGCAAAAGCAGTGCTAAGGGAGAAATTTATTGCACTAAATGCTTACCTCAGAAGAATGGAAAGATGGCAAGCAAACAACTTAACACTTCATCTTAAAGAATTAGAAAAGCAGGAACAATCCAAACCCAAAGTTAATAGATGTAAAGAAACAATTAAGATCAGAGCAGAACTAAATGAAATAGAAACACAGAAAATGATAAAACACATCAATGAAACAAAAAGGTGTTTTTTTGAAAAGATAAATAAAATTGACAAACCATTAGCAAGGCTAATGAAAAAAAGAAGAGGGAAGACTCAAATAGCAAAAATTAGAAATGAAAATGGTGATATTACAAGTGATACCTCAGAAATACAAGGAATCATTAGAGACTACTCTAAACAACTATACACCAACAAATTTGAAAGCCTGGAGGAAATGAATACATTTTTTGACACACACAAACTACCAATACTGAGAAAAGAAGACATAGATAATCTGAACAGACCAGTAACAATCAAAGAGATTGAAGCTGTTATCAGCAGTCTCCCAACAAAGAAAAGCCTGGGACTGAATGGCTTCACTGCAGAATTCCACCGAACCATTAAAGAAGAATTACTACCAACTCTCCACAAACTATTCCAAAAAATTTAAACAGAGGTCATTCTCCCAAACTCATTCTTTGAGGCAAAATTCACCCTGATACCAAAACCAGAAAAAGATACAACAAAAAAAGAATAATACAGGCCAATACCGTTGATGGATAGAGATGCAAAAATCCTCAATAAAATACTACCTAATAGAGTACATCCACCATGATCAAGTGGGATTCATCCCAGGGATGCAAGGGTGGTTCAATGTAAGCAAATCAATACATGTGATACACCCCATCAATAAAATCAAAGACAAAGACCATATGCCCATCTCTATAGATGCTGAAAAAACATTTGACAAAATTCAACATTCATTCATGATAAAGACTCTCTATAAATTGGGTATAGAAGGAAAGTATCACAACACAATTAAAGCCATATATGACAAACCCACTGCCAACATCCTGAATGGAGAAAAATTGAAAGCCTTTTCCTTAAGAATAGAAAGAATACAAGGATGCCCACTCTCAATACTTCTGTTCAATATAGTGCTGGAAGTACTAGCCAGAGCAATCAGGGAAGAGAAGGAAAAATGTCCACACTACCCCAAATGATCTACAGATTAAATGTAATCCCCATCAAAATTCCAATGACATTTTTCTCAAAATTGGAGTAAACATTTTTAACATTCATATGGAAGAACAAAAGACCACAAATAGTCAAAGCAATTCAGAGAAAAAAAAGAAAGCTGGAAGCATAACACTACCTGACTTTAAAATATACTATAAAGCAATAGTAATCAAAACAGCATGGTACTGGCATAAAAACAGACACTGGACCAATGGAACAGAATAGAGAATCTAGAAATCAACTCATGCACATACAGCCATCTGATCTTTGACAAAGGAGCCAAGACCACACACTGGGAAAGAGACTGCCTCTTCAGTAAATGGTGTTGGGAAAATTGGATATCCATATGGAGGAGAATGAAAGCAAATCTGTACCTCTCACCATATACCAAAATCAACTCAAAATGTATTAAAGAATTAAATATAAATCCTGAAACAATAAATCTCCTTAAAGAAAACATGGGTGAAACACTCCAGAAACTAGGAGTGGGTACAGACTTTATGAATAGCACCCCCAAAGCACAGGCAACTGAAGGAAAAATAAACAAATGGGATTATATCAAACTAAAATGCTTCTGCACAGCAAAAGAAACAACAGAGAAAAAGACAATCAACAAAGTCATAGAAAATATTTGCAAAATATAGACCTGACAAAGGATTAATCTCAAGAATATACAAGGAACTCAACTTAACAGTAAAAAATACCAAGTAACCCAATCAAAAAATGGGCAAGGGAGCTAAATAGGCATTTCTCCAAGAAAGACACGTGAATGACTAGCAGACACATGGAAAAATGCTCAACATCACTCAGCATTTGGGAAATGCAAATCAAGACCACTCTGAGATACCATCTCACTCCAGAGAGGATGGCTAATATCCAAAAGACTGAAAACGACAAATGCTGGGGAGGATGTGGAGAAAAAGGAACATGCTACGCTGTTGGTGGGACTGCAAAATGGTGCAGCCTCTATGGAAAATGGTACGGAGGTTCCTCAAACAATTGCAGATAGATCTACCATATGACCCAGCTATCCCACTGCTGGAATATACCCAGAGGAATGGAAATCTTCATGTTGAAGGGATACCTGCACTCCCATGTTTATTGCACCATTATTTGCAATAGCCAAGAGTTGGAACCAGCCTAAATGTCCATCATCAGATGAGTGGATAGGGAAAATGCGGTATATATACACAATGGAATACTACTCAGTTATAAAAAAAAAAAGAATACTACCATTCGCAGCAACATGGATGGACTTAGAAAAAATTATATTAAGTGAAATAAGCCATCCACAGAAAGAGAAATATTGCACGTTCTCACTTATTTGTGGGAACTAATAAAAATAAGTAAATAAATGAATGGGGGGAAGCAGACAGAACAATCACAATTCCTTGATTTTGTTAAGACACGTGAACAGATATGATGTTGATGGGGGAGGAGGGAGAGGAAGGGAAGAAAAGGAGAAATTGATAAAGGGACATGAAAATCAAATATACTGCATATTGATAAATTAAAATAAAAAATTAAAAATAGCTATAATTTAAGTTATTTTTCAGAATAATGATATTTAACCAGTCTAAAACTTATACAAAATGATTAAATTGCATTGTAACAGTTTATATTAGATTTTAGTCTGTTAATAAATGTTGACCACAATTTCTAAAGGAAAACAGGGCATCAGAGACAATCAGTTGAAAGCAAAGGTAATGAGGAGAGAAATGATGGGGTGAGTCACTGAGTCCGTAAGATGGATCACCTGATGATGCACCGAGGCATGAGGAAGAGAGCTTCTTTAGGGAAATGGGGAATAAAAGTAATAAATGTGAACAACTACAACACGTCCTGCAGATCTGTACACACAGCCGGGCACTAGGTATCTGCTTGCCATGTCTTAAGCCATTTAGTCACTACAAAAGTCTATAAGGTTCATCCTATTGCCACCCCACTTTTTTGGAGGAGCAGACTGCATCTCAGGGTGCTTCAGTGACATCCCCAAGACACCAGTAGGTGGCAGAGTTACCACTGTGCCTTGGAGGAAACAGACACTCACCTACTGAAGAGCTGATCCAGGAACTGTGGGAAGGAGGTGAAGTCCCAGTATAAGCAATGGAAGGTGGAGAAGTGCGGGATGGTTCTACCCTGGAGAGCTGGCCCCAGGGACTGCCCCAGCTTCTCCCTCGTGCCTGGCTGAAGTGTCTACATCATGCAGATCTCCTCTAGGTTCAGGGTAAAAATATTTTTATACTAGAAGGAAAAAGGAGGAACATACAGTCAGTGTCAGAACCAAGAGCCACCAGAGAACTGGGGTCTGGTGGTCAGATCACAAAGTCCAAACCCATTAGGGATCTGTGCATGTGGAAGACAGAGTGTCCTTCATGAAAATCTTTGAAAAACTTTAATCAGACAAAGGATTTCTATCTAGAAAATAAAAATACATCTTCTAAATAAAAAAGAAGACAGCCTTTACTAAAAATGGGCAAAATAACTGAACAGCTACTTCTACAAAGAAGATATATGGATGACAAATGAGCATATACAAAGATCATTACTTGCCATTAGAGAGTACAAATCAAAATCGCCACAAGAGGTCACCACACACCACCAGAATGCCTAAAATCACAAAGATTGACAATATCGAGCGTTTGTGAAGGCAATTGGAATTCTTATACATTGCCAATAGCAATTCAGGGTGGCACAATCACTTTGAAAGCCAGTTTGGCAGTTTCTTAAAAAAATTATACCTATGATTTGACCCAGCCATTCCATTCCTGGGTATCCACTCAACAGAAATGAATACATATTCCATATAAAGATTTGTACATGAAGGTCCATGGTGGCTTGATGTGTAATAGCCAAAATTAAAAAAATCAAACCAATGTCCATCAAAAATCAAACGGACAAATAAATTGGGATACATCCACACAATGAAACACTATGCAACAATGAAAAGGGAAAAAAACTACTTTTTTCTAATATTTAAAAATTTAATTGAAATGTATTGATTTTACATATTTGTGGAGTACACAGTTATATTTCAGTACATGTACAAAGAATAGTGATCAAATCAGTGTGGTTAGCAAATTCATCATTGAAAAATTTGTCTTTTTGTGTTTGTGTGTGATGAGAACATTTAAGCGCCTCTCTTTTAGCCATCGCACAACATACAATAGATTACTGTTAACTAGACATGCCTAGCACTACTGTGCATGAATAGAACTTAATTTTCCTATTTAGCTGTAATATTGTATCTATTAACCAACCTCTCACTATCCCCCATCCCCTCCTTTTTCCTTCCTCTAGTAACTAAAGTTCTCTTTACTTCTAAAAGTTCAACTTTATTGTTATTATTATGGTTATGATTATATACTCCCACATTTGAGTGAAAACGTGTCATTTCTTATTCCATGCCTGGCTTATTTCACTTAACACAATTCTCTCCAAGCTCAACCATGTTGCTGTGTTTCACAGAATGATTTTTTCCCCTATGGATGAGTGGTATTTCATTGTGTGTATATACCACATTTCTTTATCCGATCATCCGTTGGTGGGCATTTAGATTGGTACCAAATCCCAGCCACTGTGAACAGAGCTGTGATAAATATGGGAGTTCAGGTATCCCTTTGACATGTTGATTTTTTCCCATTGGGTATATACCCAGTGGTGAGAATGCTGGACCACATGGCAGTTCTGTCTGCAGTTGTTTGAGAAACTGCTATGGAGAGGGCACTTTGCTACTGTCTGAAGCTCCCCCAAATCTGTCACCAAACCCAAGTCCAGCTGCCTCCCCTCAAACAAAAACAAACAACCCAAAAGTCAAATGGTGGTTGGAATGGAAAGTCAGCATTTATTCAGGAATATCGGTGACCTGAGGAGAGACATTGGCCTAACCCATCTCTCCAGTAAGCCTGAAGGAAAATGGCCAGACTAAAGCCATCTCAAAGACTCAGATTTACTGAGGGGTTTTAAAGAGGGGATTGAAGGAATGAAACATGAGAAATGGAAAGAGGAGGGAGAAGGATGTGAGCTGTGGAGGGCTCCTAAAGGAGTAGAAAGGCACATGAGGCAGGAGGAAGGATAAGGCTGACAGGACAGACTCCATTTTGTTGTCCACACTGAGAACCCAGTAGTAGTCTATGTGCTGGAAATGCAGCAGGGACACAAGAGGCAACAGAACATGTCCTGTCCCAGGAAACATCACGGAGGGCAGGAGTTAAAGATAAGCCTTAACGACCAGCCTGTATGTCCCCTTCCCACAAGCACAGCATTACCCAGCGATGCTTAATCCCGTGTAAACCTCCTCCTACAGGCCTCAAAAGAACGACGAAGCCCCCACCTGCTGAAGATGAAAGTAGTTGCCTCGTGATCAACTGGCAAAGACCCCACCATGAGATTAGAGATCTCGTCCTCTTTCCCAAGCCCTCTACCCAGCTCTTTTCTTTCTTTTCTAAAAAATTTTTATTATTTATTATAATCATATTCATTATTGCAAATTGTGATTTTTCTTTATGCCCTTTATCCAAACTATCCCTACCAAACCTCCACCTGCTTCCCCCAATCTCTAGTATCCTTAGGTTTGTTCTCTCCTGAAAGTTGAACATATTGTTTTGGTCTTTTCTTTCTTTCTTTCTTCCTCTTTCTTTCTTTCTTTCTTTCTTTCTTTCTTTCTTTCTTTCTTTCTTTCTTTCTTTCTTTCTTTCTCTCTCTTTCTTTCTCTCTCCTTCCTTCCTTCTTTCCTTCCTTCCTTCCTTCTTTCTTATCACCTAGTTATGAGTGAGAACATGCAGGATTTCTTTCTTTGTCTGCCGTATTTCACTTAAGATAATTTTCTCCAGACTCCTCCTTGTTGATGCAAATGCCATAATTTCATTCATTTTTATGGCTGAGTAGTATTTAATTGTGTATATATACCATATTTTCCTTATCTAGCCATCTGTCAAAGAGCACTTAGGCTGGTTCCGTATTTTGGCCATCATAGATAGAGCTGTGGTGAACATGGGAGTGCAGCTGTCCCTTCAGCATGATGATTTCCACTCCTTTGGATACATGCCAAGTGTGGGATAGCTGGATCATATGGTAGTTCCATTTGTAGTCTGAGGAAACTCCATACTGTTTTCCATAATGGCTGTACTAATTTACTTATGAAGAAGACCCCAAAAGCACAAGCAACAAAACAAAAGATAAACAAGTGGGACTATATCAAATGAAAAAGTTTCTGTACAGCAAAAGAAACAATCAGCAGAACAGAAAGACACCCTATGGAATGGGAGAAAATATTTGCAAACTATACATCCAACAAGGGATTAATATCCAGAATATATAAAGCACACTATACAGTAAAAAAAAAAAACCCCAAATAATCCAATCAAAAAATGGGCAAAGGAGATGAATAGATATTTTTCAAAGGAAGACAAACAAATGGCATACTGGTACATGAAAGAATGCTCAACATGACTAGTCATCAGAGAAACGCAAACCAAAACCGCATTGAGATATCATCTCACCCCGGTTAGACTGGCCATTATCAAAAAGACTGAACAACAAATGCTGGCAAGGATGTGGGGAAAGGGGAACGCTTCTACACTGTTGGTGGGACTGTAAATTAGTTCAGCCCTTTTCTTTTGCCTTAAGAACCACTTGCACTGAGCACTCAGGGAGCAACGCTCATCCTTTGTGTTGACTCCTGTGTGCACAGCAGTCTTTCAGTAAACTTAGATTGCTCACTCTCTCTGTGGTTTCAGTGTTCATTTCTATGACATTGACCCCCAAAGAACCTGGCATCCTAGGCCCAGTAACACCTTTACAAGTGTTTTTTAAAAAATTTTTGTTATTGTGGGCAAGTCTTTATGAGGCCACTTCATGTAACAAATCATTGTCCTGACACCTCCATTAAAATTCTAGGTACCTACAATAGCCTGCAGGGTTAGAGATCTCAGAATGTTAAGTTGCTGAGCTTGGATCCAAGTGGGACCTACTATTGGTGGCCTGCAAATGCACAGCAAGAAAACAGTAAGCGCAAGGGGTTCAGGCGAGGACCCATATCTCATTTCTTATTGCTCCAGTGCGTCACCATCAAGGGATCTCTTTTGAATCCTCCTTCTGTTTCCAAAACTATTAAAAATAAGCTTCGGCACATTAAAGATTCAAAGAGTTTATTTGAACAAACAGCAATTCATAAATTAGACAGCAGCAAACCACAAGTGGTTTAGGGTTCCACCAAGAGAATGTGAAGGGCAAACTTTTACAAGGTATTCACAATAGAAAAACAAACAAAATATTAATTGGTTTAAGTGGAAAGTTCTTAGTTAAAGTCTGGTTGACAGTGTCTGATAGGTTATGTTACTCTGAGTTAAGTGTCAGTTTGCAACTTAGAAATGAAAAACAGTAGAGCCATCTCAGCCTAATGGCCTCACAAATAATTATTTAAAAATTACTGATTATTTAATTGTGCCCCTTCCCCCAATTGTCTTTACAACACTTAGAATATTTCTCTCTAGAAGCATCCGTGCCCCTTCTGTACAAGTTCCGGAAAGGCTGACACTTGTTCGTATCACCTTCAGATCCCAGTCCTCCGAGCGGTTCATGGAGCTTCCACTGACTGTCATCCTCTTTGTCTCACCCAATGTGAAGATGATGCTGGTGAAGTCTCCAAAACCAGGCTTTTAGGGTAGAAACATCTACGTCACCACATTTCTCTGCTCCTGCTGGCCCCTGGGCAGCACCAACCAGTTCCTGCACCAGCCGGTAAGCATGCTAGTCCTCATGGCCTGCAAGGCGCAGTGGCGGCTCGGCCATCTGCTATCTGTGTCTTGGAAATTTCACCGCAGCTGTCTGAGTCTAAATTCACTATGCTGAAAAGTGAGGTGGGAACAGAATGAACCTCATGTGTTTTGGGTGGGAGCTAAATAGGATAGGCCATCGCAGGTAGTTACCTACTGCTTGGCTCTCTGAACATGCCTCCTAGATGTGTTGTGGTTGTTAATATTAATTATTTTTTCTCTCATATGAAGAATTTATCAGTCTCAATCCTCACTGGCCCAGAACATTATTTGTTTTGAAAAAGCGCAGAAAAAGGAAGACTGTTTACTTGTTTGTAAATGAGGTTTAAGATTCTACCTTGGAGGATTTCATTCTTAGTGCCCGCAGGAAGGTGGTGAGAATGGGGGCCAGTATGAGCCTTCTGCTTGCCATTTCCTCACAGGAAAATGTCCCTCCTGCACCAGTTCCAGTGGCAGAGCTGTGGTGGCTGAGGCAGGGGGCCTTTCATTTCTCTCCATGCTGCCGTCCTGGGCTTTCACGCTCCACCAGGATCCTGCCAGTCCCTTGTACTCCTGAGCTCTCCCACAGATGCTTCCATCAATATTTAGCTGTTTATTTGTTTATTTATTTTGGCCCTTTTTTGTGGGAGAGATGTGCACCAGGCACCTCTACTCAACCATCCTGCCTGCCTGGAGATATTATTTGAAGGAAATCTTGAGATCTTCATTATTTCTGCTGAAGTTTATATTCCGAGATACATTTTCACCTGTTGTACTCATCAAGAATAATTCCTAATTTTTACTTTACAGTAATTTTCTATGTATTGGTATATTGCTTAAATTTTTTTCTTCTAATTAAAAAATAACGTGCCTCCTTAAAAAAAACCCCAAGTTTCAAATATATATGCATTTTCTATCAATTGCAAATAAAAGTGCTGCTGAGTCATACTTTACATTACCAAAGAAATCAAACAGGCAAGGGACGAGATATAAATTAAAGGGTAAAAGGCTTTATCTTTTGCTTGATCTTCACTGACTGATGAACCTATCCTGTCTTTTAAAAGGTAACATAGAAAAACACCAAAAGTCACTGCTTTTTCATAATCTCTCAATCCCTTCATGTGTATTTTAAAAGCTTAATTCAGTAGAAATATATTTGTCTAAACAATGCTACATTGTATGCTGTTTGAAGAAAACTATCTAACATAGCTACAGCAGAATAAAGTCCTGAAGAGATGGAATAGAAATATAACAATGCAGAAAGTGCATTAGAATCACTAAAATAACAAGTACCAACATTTGGCAATTGCCAAGCTTTAACTATTATTATAAGGCTGAGGTTATATGTACATCTATTGTTTACAGATACCCATTTTTGATCATGTTGTTTTTAAAATATGAATTTAAAGTTAATGATTAAACTTTTTTCAAAATTCTTTAGTATAGTTCATTACCAATGTCATTATAAAGAGTCCTAGTGCAAACTGCCTATGCATGTATGTATCTGTTTTCCTCCCCTAACTTGAACTTAACATTGGTACAGTGTGTTACGTGATTCTGCCAGTCAAATAAACTCAACTGACGCAGCTCAGTAGTGCATGAAGACTGTATCAAACAGTTATCTTTATGTTTCAAAATATTATCTATCTGTATATCGAGGGTTTTTTGTAAGATATGTATCACATAAACAATGACCATAACACACCCATTTTTAACCTGTTTTACTAGATTAATACTGCTATTACTAGTTGGTTCCTAATTGTCGATAAGTTATCATATTTGAGGAATTTATCAAGTTTAATAGTGATAAGAAATTAGTAAATGTCTGGTTTTCATAATTTTAAACATGTAAAGATGGCATAAAACTTTCAGCAACTTACTTGAAACCCTTTTGTTCTTGCCTGTGTGAAGGGGCATAAATTTTGAATGAGATAAATTTAGAAAAATTCATAATAATTTAATTTTTTAACAACAAGGCAAGACAAAATCAGTTTCTTCATAAAAGTAGCTATACTGTAATTTTATTTTTGATTGACATATAATAGTTATATACATTTATAGGGTGGAATGTGATGTTTTGATATATAGGGGTGCTTCAAAAATTTATGGAAAGATTTATTTCATCTTTTCATTCAATTTTTCCACAAACTTTCTGAAGAACTCTTGTATGTACAGGTATATAAGGTGGCACGATTAAACCAAGCTTCACTTACCTATCATCTTTTAGGGTGAGACATTTGAAATTTACTCTTAGTTATTTTGAAATAT
Source organism: Cynocephalus volans (assembly GCF_027409185.1). Lineage (NCBI taxonomy): Eukaryota > Metazoa > Chordata > Mammalia > Dermoptera > Cynocephalidae > Cynocephalus > Cynocephalus volans. The sequence goes on along the minus strand of NC_084463.1, from coordinate 47,981,519 downwards.
ATAATCCTGCTATGATGTGAATGTCTCCTCCAAAACACAAATTGAAACTTACCTCTTTGTAACAGTATTAATAGGATGGGAAATCTGAGTGTTTCAGAGGTGGGGCCTTTAAGAGGTTGTTGGATCATGAAGACTATGCCCTCGTGAAGAAATTAATCCTTTCAAGAATGAATGGGTTAATGGGTTAATGGTTTATCATATGAGTAAAAGTGGTGGCTTTACAAGGAGAGGGAGAAAACATTAGCACACTCTTGCCCTCTCATCATCTGATGCCTGTGCCATCTCAGGAGTCTGCAGAGTCCCCACCAGGAAAAAGACCATCAACCAGATGATCCCTGACCTTGGACTTTTCAGCCTCCAAGACTGTAGATACAATTTTTTTTAAAAATGACACAGTTTTAGGTATTCTGTTATAAGCAACAGGAAACTGACTAAAGCAAATACACTGCCTGTGGTCACAGTGCTGTGCCCTAGTTCTCAACACCACCTCCTCCTGTCGCTCTGAAGCTATTTATTCTTGACAAACAACTCCCCTCTCTCTTCCTCCCGACCCCCAGCCTCTGGGAACCGTTGTTCTACACTCTACTTCGATGAGTTCAACTTTGATTCCACATGGAAACGAGATCACGTGGTATTTGTCTTTTTGGGCATGGCTGATTTCACTTAGCAAAATGTCCTCCAGATTCATCCACATTGATGCACATGACAGGGTTTCCCCCTTTTCTACGGCTGAACAGTATTTCATTGTGTGTATATACCACACTTTTTATTATCCATTCATCCATTGATGGATGTTTAGTTTGTTTCCATATCTTGGCTATTGTAAATAGTGCTGAGATAAACATGGAAGAGTAGATCTCCTTTCAATGTATTAATTAAAGTTCCTTCAGATATATATCCAGAAGTAAGGTTACTGGTTTGTATGGTGGTTCTATTTTTTGTGTTTTGAGGAATTTTTATATTGTTTTCCATAATGGCTGTACTAATTTACATTCCCACCTATGATGTGTTCCTTTTTTTTTTTTTTACATTCTCTAGAACAATTATCTTTTATCTTTTTGATAACAGCCATTCTAACAGGTGTGAAGTGATATTGTGGTTTTAATTTACATTTCCCTAATGATTAGTAACGCTGAGCATTTTTTCATGTACCTGTTGGCCATTTATGTATCTTCTTTTGAGAAATATCTGTTTATATCCTTTGCCCATTTTTAAATCATATTTTTCTTCTATTGAGTTGTTTGAGTTTCTTATATATCTTGGATATTAACCCCCAATCAGATGTATCATTTGCAAATATGTTCTCCCATTTTGTGGATTTTCTCTTCAATCTTTAAATTTTTTTTTTTCTGTGCAGAAGCTTTTTAGTTGGATGCCTGTGGGATATACTATAAAACATATGTACTTCACAGGGCCTGGTTTTCCAAAGCCTTGCAGTTTCAAATATTGACCTTGTGGAGGACTGGAAATTCTCCTCAGACTGTAAGTCTCTGGTGTAAGATAAAGATTTGTGGCACAGCAGGTTGCTGGCTCACAGACAGACTAGTTACTGATTGTTATGTAAAGATACTGAGCAATTGTGTCAAGAAGGAATGTTTGCTAAGATCAAAGTGTTGTTGATAGGACCACTTGATTGCCTTACTGGAATGCCATCTGGCTTGTTTCACTGAAAGTTATCAGCCTATACTGTTAAACTATTACCCCACCTATGTCTCTTCCTGTAACTTCCTGGTCTGGAAAATAAATGCAGGAAAAGAACCCCAATTTGGCATTAATTTCCCAAGGAAGGGATCCCTCTCGCTTGAGGGTTTCTGTGGGAGATTAACCACTTTGGGGCCTCTCACTGCTCGGAAGAAATGGGCTTTGAGTCATCCTTTGCATCTCCATCACCCAGGGGAAGTGGGGTGACAAATCCGTGGGGGGCAAACAACGCAAAGCAACAGATACCATTCCATTTGTCTATTTTTGCTGTTGGAGTCATGTCAAAAAGTTATTACCCAGATCAATGTCATAGAGAATTTTTCCTACATTTTCTTCTTTGTTTATTTTTTCTTTATTTTCTTTCTTTCTTTCTTTTACTGATTATGCATATTCGTGTGGTACAAAGCTGACCATCACCACCTGTGTCCAAGATGTAATGATCAGATCAATACCATCAGCATGCCCATTACCCCAAATTGTCATTATTCCTCATGCCCCCCACACACCCTCTTCCCATCTTCCCCCTCTCAACCCCTCCATGCCCTCAACAGCCCTAGGTATGTTCTCTCCCTCTGGCAGTCCAAAGCACCACTGTGATCTTTCCTTCCTTCTTTCTCTCTTAGCTCCCACTTATGGGTGAAGACATCTGGTATTTCCCGTCTGTGCCTGGCTTATTTCACTTAACATAGTCCTATGTTTTCTTCTAATAGCTTTATAGTTTCATGTCTTATATTTAAGTCTTTAATCTATTTTTGAGTTGATTTCTGTGTCTGGTGTGAGATAAGGGGCCAGTTACTTACTTCTGCATGTGGATATCCAGTTTTTCCAAAATCATTTATTAAAGAGACTGTTCTTTCCCCATTGTGTGTTCTTCACATCTTTGTCAAAAGTCAATTGACCATAACTATATTGGTTTATTTCTGCATTTTCTGTCCTGGTCCACTGGGCTGCACATCTGTTTTTATTTCAGTACTAAACTCTTTTGATTAGAAATCAAGGAGGGAGAAGCCTCCAGCTTTGTTCTTTTTACTCAAGATTATTTTGGCCATTTGAGGTCATTTGTGGTTCTATACAAATTTAAGAATTTTTTTTTCTGTGGAAAATACCTTGGAATTTTGATAGAGATTGCATTGAACATGTAAATCACTTTGAGTAGTATGGATGTTTTCACAATATTCTTCCAATGCATGAACATGGGATATCTTTCTACTTATTTGTGTTTTCTTCCGGGTTTTTTTTTTTTTTAATCACTATTTTATAGTTTTCAGTATACAGGTCTTTTACATCCTTGATCTTTTACACCTAGGTTTAATTTTGTTTCATTTTCCTCTATTTCCTTCTTATAAAGGATTCTTGTTGAGTTAGCTAACACGGAAATAGACTGAGTGAACTTTCACTTAGTTCTAAAACCTGCTGACAGATAAAATTCTTATTGCCTTTGTGTCAATAATAATTTTCTTTCTTTCTTTTTTTGCAGCTGATCTGGAAGGGGTGTGTAAATAATAATCTTGCATAATGAACTTTATTTTTATTGCTTCTCCATGTGATTATGAGATATACAAGGGAAAGAAGGCAAAAACATAATAATATTTTTTAAGAGAGACATAAAGGTCACTGTAGCCAAACTATTATTGATATGTATAAAATAGTTTGATGTTTGCTTTTTAAAAAGTTTTATACCATGAGGTCATTTTATACAGCCATAAAGTTCATCTTGTCTGAATTCAGATATGATGAAATTTATGGGTAATAAAGCAGCTTTTTATTCAGTTATCTGAAGGTGGCAGCCCGCAGTGCTTTTGTAAATAAGGGTGATCAGTGTTTTCATGAACACATTCCTACAAATTCTTTCATTTATTCATTTATAATATAATATACCTCTTTTGGCTGCTACTTGGCAAAGATACATGGGTTAAAATAATATTAAAAGGCCTCAGTTTCTTTTAAATGTACAAAAACATTGAGGATAAAATATATTTGGTGAACATTCTGGTTTCCCTTATAAGTTTAATATAATAACAATAACACTTTAATTTTACTGTACTTCAGAAAGAATAAAATGTTCAGTTATTGTTTTTGGAAAAGGTTAAAAGAATCTATTTACTTGAACACTGTGCATTAATTTAAGATTCTTGTTTTATTGATTCTTCATTTAATGTCATTTCCTGCTCAGTACCTAGAATATCCGATAGTATTGCAAGGAAAGGGCGTAGTTCATTCAATACATTTCTTGTAATCCTGAACACACCGTGGGCTTTGATTCACCTGATTATTTATTCCTGCTTCTTTGTACACTCTTACTTGAGCTCCTTCAAAAACCACAGCTTCTGTCTTCTTCCATTCAGAGGGAATTCCTCCTTCTATGTTTTCTAAGACTTTGCTCCCACTTTTATTTCATAATTATCAAAAGGTATATTTTTGCTTGACTACTCTAAGCTGTGACCTGGAAGTACTGGGACTATTTTCTCTTCCCCTTGCCTCCTGCCATGGAGTGCAGCACCTTGGGCACAGGCACGTCCTTCCGCATGGCTGGCTGGAGGAATAACAGCCCCGAGACACCACCCACTTCCGTGCTTTTGGTTCATCCCTTGTTACTTACCCTGGAGACAACACTATGTTCCTGAGGGGTTAGTAAGGCCATCTGGTTTTGTGGACGTACGTGTGTGGCAGGCAGGACAAGTCATGCAATAGGACGAGCCAGGGCTTAGCAGAACCCGTTATGACGTGGCCTGTCACTTCACACTTGATCTTGCATGTGCCATTTAATCTGCCTAAGCCTTGGCTTTCTCAGCTACAGGTGAGAAGAGAGGCTGGATGGTTTCCACCTCCCCTTTCACTTTCCAAAATCTGGGTATAGTTGACTCGTTTCCTGTCTGATACGTACCGAGGTCTAAGCCACCTCACAGTGGGACTTGCTCAGTGCCAAGGAATAGGTGACGTATGAGAGCTAAGCAGGACGCTGGGTCTGTAAATTCTGACTCACTCAGGCAGCCGATTCAGCACGCTGGAGCACACGCACTCGGCGCTATTCCTGTGTGTTCGACACGCAGATTGCTTACAATAAAAGAAAGTCAAAACGTAGAGACACAAGGGAATGCGACTATTCAGCAAGGCGTGCGGAGGAGGCAGCGGAGTGGCAGCGCTGTGACTGGGCTGGAGTGGCAGCGCTGTGACTGGGCTGGAGTGGCAGCGCTGTGACTGGGCTGGAGTGGCAGCGCTGTGACTGGGCTGGAGTGGCAGCGCTGTGTGAGGACGGAAGGCGGCCTGACCCTGGAGCGGTGGGCCGGGCGGGCAGGCGTGGGGTCTGTGGCGTTGGCACGCGCACGCGAGTGTGCAAGGCTTGCTCCGAGGACCCTGCTAGGCCCGCGGGGCTGTGTGGATGGCTTTGCGGTGCGAGCAGTGGAGACGGAATTCGGAGAGACTGGTTTGTTCCTGAAAGGGCCCAGTATCTTCCATGGAAAGCAGTGGAGGAATCCTGAGAGTTTTTGAGTAGGGCAGGGCTGTCCTGGCAGCAGCCAACAGTTGTGCAACAGACCCCACATTTGGCAGTGCCGGGGTGTGCGGGAGGCGATTAGGAGGCCTGTTTGGATGGTGGATTATTCTTCTGTGGTTCTGCCGTGTTCAGCGTGGTGGGAACTTTAGTCTCTGGATGAGGAATTCATCTGACCCCGTGGAATAGGCCCAAGAGCTGGAAAGATTGAATGCAAGTGCAAACTTTTGAAAGGCACCGTTCATTCCTTTTTCTACAGATCCTGGCTGTTTGTGCTGCTTTTCTTTCTTTCTTTCTTTCTTTCTTTCTTTCTTTCTTTCTTTCTTTCTTTCTTTCTTTCTTTCTTTCTTTCTTTCTTTCTTTCCTTCCTTCCTTCCTTCCTTCCTTCCTTCCTTCCTTCCTTCCTTCCTTCCTTCCTTCCTTCCTTCCTTCCTTCCTTCTTTCTTTCTTTCTCTCTTTCTCTTTCTCTCTCTCTCTCTCTCTCTCTCTCTCTCTTTCTCTCTCTCTTTCTCTCTCTCTTTCTCTCTCTTTCTCTCTCTTTCTTTCTCTCTCTTTCTTTCTTTCTTTCTTTCTTTCTTTCTTTTTCTTTCTTTCTTTCTTTCTTTCTTTCTTTCTTTCTTTCTTTCTTTCTTTCTTTCTTTCTTTCTTTCTTTTTCTTTCTCTTTCTTTCTTTTTATTGAAACATAACTGATTGTTCATATCTGTGGGGTACAGCATTGAACATCAATACCTGTGTGCAATACCTGATGTTCAAACCATGTTTCTGATGTTACAATGAACTGTACTAAGGACTGTTTGCTGCAGGCATGCATGAGGCGGCCCCCATTCTGTAGATTGTCTCCTTACTCTATTAAAAGTTTCCTTTGATATGCGAATTCTTTTTCGATTGATATAATCCTACTTGTCTATTTTTGCTTTTATTGCTTGTGCTTTTGAAGACTTATTTTGAAAAATCTCTTGCCCAGCCCCATGTCGTTTCCATAGGGGACCATTTTCCCTATGTTTTCTTCTAGTAGTTTCACCAGTTTGAGTTTTACATGTAAATCTTTAATCCATTTTGACTTGATTTTTGTATATGATGACAAGTAGGAGTATAGTCTCATTCTTCAGCATGTGGATATCCAGTTCTCCCAGCACCATTTATTAAAGAGACTTTCTTCTCCTGAATATGTACATATATTGTATTAGTCCATTTCTGTCGCTTATAACAAAATACCTGGAACTGGGTAACTTTTAAAAAAGCAAAATTTATTGTTTAGAGTTTTATAGTCTGGGAAGCCCATAGGCCATGGAACACTTATGGTGAGGGCCTTCTTTGGTGGTGGCTTTACAGCAACACAGAGGTCTCACTGGCAGAAATGGTGGAGCAGAGAGATAGTTCCTCATGCACTTTCTTTTTAGAGCCCTGAGAACCATGCCCATGACTGCCATTTTTAATCCACTCACTAGACATGGTCCTACAGTCTAATCACTTCTTCAAGTCCCCACCTTTCAATTACCATAATAGGATTTCCCACCCTCAACATTTACAGTGGGGATGAAATCTCATTGATGTTAGTTGGGGGGGTGGTGGCATTCAATCTACAGCAAATATTCTTGGTGCCTTTGTCAAAGATCAGTGGTCTGTAGATGCATAAATTGATTTCTGGGCTCTCTATCCTGTTTCATTAATCTAGGTGTCTGTTTTGGTACCAGTACCATGCAGTTTTGGTTACTATAGCTTTGTAGCATATTTTAAATTCAAGTAGTATAATGCCTCCATCTGTGTTCATTTTTCTCAGGATTGCATTGGCTATTTGAGAGCCTGTTTTGTTTCCATATGTACTTTAGGGTTTTTTCCCCCTATTTTTGTGAGGAATATCATTGGTATTTTGATAGGAATTACATTAAACCTGTGGATCCCTTTGGGTGAAATGGCCATTTTACAAAATGAAATTTTCAAAACTGTGAACGCATGATATCTTTCCATTGATCTCAGTCCTTTTCAATATTTTCTTCAAAGTTTTATCGTTTGTATTGTAGAAATCTGTCACCTCCTTAGTTAAGTTAATTTTTAAGTATATTTATGGTAGCTATTTTAAAAGGAACTGTTTTCTTAATTTCTTTTTCAGATAGTTCACTACTAGTATACAGAAATGCTACTTTTGTACGTTGATTGGTATCCTGTAACTTTACTGAATTCCTTTATTAGTTCTTAAATTTTTTTTTGTAGAGTCTCTTAGGGTTTCCTATATATAAGATTATGTCATCTGCAGAAAGAAACAGTTTGACTTCCTCCTGTCCATCTTGGGTTCTTTTTATTTTTTTCTCTTGTCTCATTGCTCTGGGTAGGACTTCCAGTATTGTGTTGAATAGATGTGGAGAAAGTGGGTATCTTTGTCTTGTTCCTGATATAACAGGAAAGGATTTCAGCTTTTCCCCATTCAACATAACATTATCTGTAGATTTTCCATATATGGCCCTTATTGTACTGAGGCACAAACCTTCTATGTGTAGTTTGTTAAGAACTGCTGTAGTGGGCCGAGCCCGTGGCGCACTTGGTAGAGTGCAGCGCTGGCAGCGCGGCGACGCTCCCGCCGCGGGTTCGGATCCTATATAGGACTGACCAGTGCCGGTCACGAAAAAACGACAAAAAAAAAAAAAAAAAAAAAGAACTGCTGTAGATCGGATGCCCCCCACCCTAACCTCACTGACCCCATTCTAACTGTTGAGCGTGGGAGATCCTATGATGATAATTGACAGGTGGAGCCTTGAAGAGCTGAATAGATTGTAGGACCACGCCCTCGTGAATGGACTAATAATAGTGGCCAGGGGCATGGTTCTGAGGACTTTAAAAGTAGAGCACATGAGAGGTTAGTCTCTGCTCTGCTCTCTCTGCTTCTACCATATTGCAATGTGAGATGCCTGGGTCACTTCTTCCCGCAAGAGCACAGGCTGGCTGCAGACGCACCGCAGGAACCACAGTCGCCGGGCGCGGGCCGATCGCAGGGCCTTGCCACGTGAGCGCACGACTCGGAGGCTGCCGGCCCCGGGGGAGCGCGCGGGACCTGCTCCAGCTGCGCAGGAAGGTGCCCGCTCGCCTTGTGCCCTGAGCTGGCCGATGCGCTCCCAGGTGCCGGAGTCCGCCGCCGGCGTGCCGCGTGCCGGGGAGGGGGACGCTGCCCGCGGCGGTGCGGCAGACAACCATGGTCGGCGCCTGTGACAGTCCCGGGGTCCGCCACCGCCAGAGGGCTCAGGGGAGCACCTGCCCCGCCGCCCGCCCGGCCGCCCTCCGGTGCCGGACCCGGGCTCCCCCGCCCTCCTGACGCTGGGGGATCCGCAGCCGCCCGCCCGCCGCACGAGAGCAATTCGGCTGCGGAGCCTCTCCCGTGGGAACCGCTCCAGGCCTCGGCTCTTCTCCGCTCGCTTTTTCCGGGCTCGCGAGGGCTGGCGGCTCGGCCCGGCCCCGACCCCTGGCTTTTAGCCATTCTCATAGATGTGTAGCCGCAGCTTATGTGGCTTTAAGTTGATTTGTATTATTAAAATTGCTAACGTCTTTATCATCCTTAAAGAAATGTTATTGACATTGTGATTATACTATTTATGGGGAACGATCTGATGCTTTGATACGTACATGTTGTGTAATAATCGGGTCACTGTGGTTATGTCTTACTCCGCTCATGCACTTATCGACACAGGAAGAACTCTCTGCCTTCCCCTATCTTCCTAGAAAGAGAATGTAAATTCCTCCTTGTGAAGGTGTCCCCCTCTCCCACAGGAGAACAATCCTGTCACCAAATGCAGAGACAGCACTGAGGCAGATCTGTGTAAATAAATCTTGTTAAATGACCCTTATCTATTATGTTTCCTTATGTATTTGCCTTCCCACAATTTACCACCAAGAAGCCCAGACCTCCTCTGCTTCCCTTTGTCTAGTCACTTACCCACAATTTATCACCTGTTGTTACAGTGGCTATAAGTCCCCACGCTTTTTAGCTGTTTATGTTTTTTGGTTTTGTTTTAACATCTGGGAAGCCCCCACGCACATTATAAAATAACTTAGCATCAGGACGGCCAGTTATCTCGGTTGGTTAGAGCGAGGCGTTATGACACTGGTTTGGATCCCGTCACCAACCAACCACCAAAAAAGAAAAAAAAAGAAGAAAGAAAAGAAAATAAATAAAAAAGCATTTAACACCAAATGAAATATATAAGGTTTTCTTCTGTTAAACTGTCTTTTGTCAGTTTAATTCACTAAGAGAGTTTAGGAAAAGGTTTTTCTCCCCTACACCTCAGAAAAAGAAATGTTACAAACATACGACTTTTCATTTGAATGTTTATTCATATTTTTCTACACCCAGTTTTGTAAATTTCAAATAATAGTTGTTTGATTTGGAATTTGGGTTTCCATCCCTCAGACTCATGGGGCAATCATGGACGGAAACAAAAATAATTAAAATTAAAATCAGGGCCGTGCCCGTGTCGCACTCCGTAGAGTGCTGCGCTGGGAGCGCGGCGACGCTCCCGCCGCGGGTTCGGATCCTATATAGGAATGGCCGGTGCACTCACTGGCTGAGTGCCGGTCACGAAAAAACGACAAAAAAAAAAAAAAAAAAAAAAATTAAAATCGTACAAACTTCACAAAACCAAATAAATAGAAAAGAGCTAGATATGCTGCCAGTCCCGCGCTGGCTCCATCAGGTTTTCGTGGGGTGAGGCGAGACCCTGAAGTCCAAAGTCTCAGGCACTCAAGTGCTCCTCAGTCCTATGGGATGGTTTTTCCATTTAATCTTCTCCAAGATCCTGCACCATCGTCCACAGCCTCCCTCTACTTTCTACAAGCACCGTGGCCAGAGCTGCTTCTGTGCACCTGCCCCACCTGATCGGGCTTCCCACACTGGCCAGAACCCCAGCAAACACCCCCAGGCACAGGGCAGATCTCAGAGCCCATCCCAGGACAGCTTCGGGTTCATGTGCTCTCAGTGTTCCTCCAGTAACCTGCGCTGTGGAGAAGACAGGGCTCTGTTACCTGCAAGCCCTGAGTAAATAGCCTTTTGCCTCTTCTCATTAGGTGGTCTCTGTTTAGTTCCACACCAGGAAAAGTGGGGGGTTCTGGGGAAAGGAGCTACCCTCTGGATTTATTTGTCCTTCTGCATAACAAGACAACCTTTATTCACCCTCCTGTAACTTGTCACCACCCCCAGAAGCCCCAGCTCTATTCCTTTCTGTAGCTCAGGACGCTGTACAAACTCCAGTCATCTGGCCCTTCCTTGAGTCTCATGTTTTGCGGGACTCCTGTACCTATGCACACAATTAACATAGTTTTTCTCCTGTTGATCTGTCTTATGTCAATTTAATTCATTGCCCATCCAAAGAACCCAGAAGGGAAGAGGGAAGCCATATCCCCCTCCCCGACAGCATTAAAAAGATGAAGTAGAAAAAGATGAAGAAAAAAGTATAAGAAAAAGAAAAGAGAAACGATACTAATGTAAGTCTTAAAAGACCTCAAAACCGTGTTAGGATCCTGACTCAAACAAACCAACTTTTTACACACGCACGTTTTAGGTAATAGGTGGAATCTGAACAGGAATCAGAGGTCAGAAAAAAACAGGAATTACTGTCAATTGTGTTGGGTAGGCAAAGCCCTGACTATCGGTAAGACGCTAATGAAACTTCTGGAAGTGAAACTACTGATGTCTGGGATTTGCTTTAAAAAAAGAAAACCCTTCCGTCAAGACAAAACAACAGAACAGATGAAGAAAATGCAGTAAAATGCTCATTTGGATTGTTTATTTATGGAGTTCATTGTCCTGTTGTCTTGGGTGCAACTGCTTGAAATTATTCATTAAAGGTTTTTTCCTTGCTGTTGTTTTTTAATCCTGATTGTATTTTCTAAACTGAAGGAAACCCTCAGGCCACATTCCCCCATTGATGTAAACAGCAGAGAGGGTTCCGGGACCGGGAGGGGGTTGGTAAAGTAGAATTAACAGCAGTTGTTCGCTCATGCAGAGAACTGTGCGCGCCCACCACCTGCACCCTCCGGGCCACACGGAATCGAAGGCCAGGCCCCGTCCTCGTGTGTTTAGTGAGGAGAGACCACGGAAAAGCTCCAGCCGGGAAGCCCAGGGAAAGCCAGTCGTCTACACTGGGAGCCAGGCCGCCTACACCTGCGGCCAGGCCGTCTACACCCAGAGCCGGCCATCCACACCTGCATCCAGGGCGTCTACACAGAGGGCCGGCCATCCACACCCGCGGCCAGGCCGTCTACACCCAGAGCCGGCCATCCACACCCGTAGCCAGGCCGTCTACACCCTGAGCCGGCCATCCACACCCGCAGCCAGGCCGTCTACACCCAGAGCCGGCCATCCGCACCCGCAGCCAGGCCGTCTACACCCAGAGCCGGCCATCCACACCCGCGGCCAGGCCGTCTACACCCAGAGCCGGCCATCCACACCCGCGGCCAGGCCGTCTACACCCGGAGCCGGCCATCCGCACCTGCAGCCAGGCCGTCTACACCCAGGGCCGGCCATCCACACCTGCAGCCAGGCCGTCTACACCCTGAGCCGGTCATCCACACCTGCAGCCAGGCCGTCTACACCCAGAACCGGCCATCCGCACCCGCGGCCAGGCCGTCTACACCCAGGGCCGGCCATCCGCACCCGCAGCCAGGCCGTCTACACCCAGAGCCGGCCATCCACACC